>NC_056679.1:6286250-6640000 GCF_018350215.1 Panthera leo
CTTGGCGTTCCACGTATGTGTCTTAACTCTTTTGTCCCTCAGTGGCTGGACTCTGTCTAGAATACTGTCCCTCACTTATTCACTTAACATTCATTTGTAAATTCAGCTCCAAGAAGACTTTCTTACTGACTCTTTTCTAGTGATAGCTTCCTTTTCTGTACAGCTGCGGGTGGTGTTTCAGCACTTCTGTGACTGAATATTCAATGTCATTTATAGGTTTGTATGCTAGGCTGTGTGATTGAGTCTTATTTGTCCTTGATTCCATGGCACTTACCGTAAGAGACTATTGTAGAAAAAATATTTAACAAGTATTAGTTGAATTAATGAATATGTCAATGGAAACATCCTTGAAATTGATATCTTTTTAGTGTTCTTCCTTTCTGCTTCTGTCTGGGAAGTATCATTTCCATTTAGTCTGAAGAACTTTAGCATCTTTTGTAGTATGGATCTGTTCAGCTTTGGTTTATTGGAAAATGTCTTTGTTTTGCTTTCTTTTTATTTTTAAATAATTATAGTCTCACAGGAAATTTCAAAAAATCACAGTCCCATGTGCCCTTTGCCCAGTTTTCCCAAATGGGGACATCTGGTATACCTGTTACTGTAGTAGCAAAACCAAAAAATTGATCTTAGTATATTTCTATTAACTATTAAGATTAAGATCGATTAAGATTAAGATCTTACTGTTCAGTGTATTTTCAGTTACACTGTGTGCGTGTGTGTGGTTCTGTACAATTGTATTACGTGTAGATTTGTGTAAGCACTGCCAGTCAAGATACGGTACTGTTTTCATCACCGTATAAGGTCTCCCTTGTGCTTTTTAAAAATAATCTCATCCACTCTACCCCCTACACCCTGTTCTCCATGTGTGTAGTTGTGTTATTTTGAGAATGTTACCTACATTGAATTGTACTGTACTTAGTAAAAAATGGGCAGAGGACCTGAATAGACACTTTTCCAAAGAAGATAGGCAGATGGTCAACAGACACATGAAAAAATGCTCAACATCAGTAATCATTAGGGAACTGCAAATCAGAACCACAGTGAGATATCACCTCATACCTGTCAGAATGCTGCTTTCAGAAAGACAAGACATAACTAGTGTTAGTGGGGATGTGGGGAAAAGGGAACCCTCATGCACTGTTGTTGGGAATGCAAACTGGTGCAGCCACTGTGGAAAACCGTATGGAAGCTCCTCAAAGAATTTAAAAATGGAACTACCATATGATGCGGCAATTTCGGTTCTGGGTATTTATCCAAAGAAAAAGAAAACACTAATTCAAAAAGGTATATACACCCCTGGGTTCACTGCAGCATCGTTCATGATGGGAACAGCCTCTGTGTGTGTGTGTGTGTGTGTGTGTGTGTGTGTGTGTGTGTGTGTGTGTGTAGGGATTATCACTCAGCCCTACAAAGAATGTGATCTTGCTGTTTGCAACAACATGGATGGACCTACAAGGTATTATGCTAAGTGAAATAAGACAGAGAAAGACCCAGGACCTTGTGATTTCACTTGAATATTAAATCTAAAAAACAAAACAGACAAAAGAAAACAAATAGACTCATAAATATAAAGAACAAACTGGTGGTTGCCAGAAGGGAAGGGTGGGGGGAATTAAGAGATACAGACTTCCAGTTATAAAATAAGTAAGGCACAGAGATGAAAAGTACAGCGAAAAGAATATAGCCAATGATACTGTAATAACTCTGTATGCGACAGGGGTAGCTAGACTTACCCTGGTGATAATTTCATAATGTATATAAATATCGGATCACTCTGGTGAACACCTAAAACTAATATAACGCTGTATGTCAGCTATACCTCGATAATAAGAAAGTTTCACCAAACCCAAGATAATAAACTAATTAAAACTATGTGGGTATGGCACTGTTTCTTTAGAAGAGCTGATAAACAAATCTGTCTTCACCGGAAATCATGTTCCGCAGCTGTGATCAAAGAGTGGGAATAAGGTGAAGCAAATCATCATGTTCAGGGTGTCTGAGTAATATCGTTTTGCAAGATGAGCTCCATTTTAATTTACAGAAACACTCTTAGGTAAAGTCAAGTGAATTAAAAATTTTTAAAAGCGAATTAAAAATAAACCGCATGAGTGAACGGATTCCCAGTTCAAGAAGTCCTCACAACTGAAAGCGAACTCATTTTTTTCATTGACTATATAATCTGTAAGTATTTGGGGAAGTTAAAATAGTGTTAATATTTTTTGTTTTATTGCTAAATATCTGTAACAGTACTTAGGTCCACCTAATAAAAAGATGAGTCAGATATATAGAATGTGCTACTGCGAGCGTGTTTTTAAGGCATTCATTATACAGTGTATCTCGTGTCTTACATCCTAGTAAAATATTATAATGAAAACAATCCAGAATGCCCTTACAAATCATTCAGATCGTTGTCTGTATCAATATTTCTTCCTTTTTATTGCTGAGTAGTAAAGCATTGTATGGATTCACCAGAGTTTGTTCAACCATCCGCCCGAATAACATTTGACTGGTTTCTAGTATTATGAATAAAGCTGCTGTGTTCACATACAGGTTTCTGTATGGAAATGGGTTTTCACTTCTGTGGAATAAATACCCAGGAGTGTTTATTGGCCCAGGGTCCAATGGCAAGTGCGTATTTAGTTTGGTAAGAACTTGCCAAACTGTTTTCCAGAGTAGCTGTACTATTTTTATTTTACATCCCACCAGCAGTGTATGGGTGATCTAATTTCTCTGGCTCCTCATCAGAATTTGGTATTATTACTGTTTTTTTTAAAGAACTTTTTTTTTTTTTTTTTTTTTTTTTTTTTTTAATTTATTTTTGGGACAGAGAGAGACAAAGCATGAACGGGGGAGGGGCAGAGAGAGAGGGAGACACAGAATCGGAAACAGGCTCCAGGCTCCGAGCCATCAGCCCAGAGCCTGACGCGGGGCTCGAACTCACGGACTGCGAGATCGTGACCTGGCTGAAGTTGGACGCTTAACCGACTGCGCCACCCAGGCGCCCCTATTACTGTTTTTTATTTTAACTGCTCCTGTAGGTGTGTAGTGATATCTCACTGTGGTTTTAGGTGGCATTTCCCAAACGGCTAATGATGTTGACCAGTGATGTTGGCCATTAATGTTAATGACTGATTGCCATCTGTCTCTCCTCTTTGATGAAATGTTTCCTTCTGTCTGTTGCTCATTTTATACTTGTGTGCTTTTTCTTTTAACTGTTGAGTTTTGTGATTCTTTATATATTCTAGATAGGAGGCTTTTGTGGCACGTTCGGTTTCCAGATATTTTCTCCGTGTGTAACTTGCTTTCATCCTCTTAACAGAGTCTTTGCAGCTCAAGACTGCAAAGTTTGATGCTTTTGTTTTTGAAAGTATTTCTGCTGGATGAAAAATTCTGTGTTGGGGATGCCTGGGTAGCTCAGTTGGTTAAGCATCTGACTCTTGATTTTGGCTCAGGTCATGATCACGGTTCGTGGGAGTGAGACCCACATCGGGCTCCACACTGACAGCATGGAGCCTGCTTGGGATTCTCTCTCTTTCTGCCCCTCCCTTGCACGCACGCACACACACACACACACACACACACACACACACACACGCATGCACGCACGCACTCTCAAAATAAATTTAAAAAATTCTGTGTGACAGTTTATTTTTTCTCCTTCCTCAGCATTCTAAACACGTCACTCCATTGCATTCTGATTTTCACTATTTTTGATAAAATGTCCCTTTCTTACATGTTACTCTTATTGTGGTTCCCTTTTTCCTATTGGTGGCTTTGGCTGTTTTCTCCTTATCTTTGGTTTTCAGCAGTTTGGCTATCATGTGCCTATGCGTGGTTTTCTTTGTATTTATCCTCCTTGGAATTGAGTGAGCTTCTTGGATCTGTGGGTTGATGTCCTCTATCACAGTCTGGAAAGTTCTTAGACATTGTTTCTTCAGGTATTTCTTCTGTCCCCTTCTGTCTTTCTCACCTTCTGGGACCCCAGTTACACTTGTAGTCGAGCCATTTGATATTGTGACACAGATCTTGGGAAACTTTGTTGTGCTTTTTAAATTATTTTTTTCTCTTGACATTTGTAGAACTGTCTGCTGTTTCCAGTTTGCTGTTAAGCGCATTGAAGTATTTATTTCAGAAGTTGTAGTTCTCTTTTCTCCCTTTTCTGTTCAGCTGTTTAGTTTCTGTTTTATTCTGCTGAGATCCTTCCCTGTTCATGTTTACTGCTCATCTTTCCTACAAGATTTTTTAGTACACTGAACATAGTTGGGTCTGCTGGTTGCAGTCCAGGGTCATATATGGGCTTACCTCCGTTGCCTGCTTTTTCTCTTTTTTATGAATCATATTCTTGCTCTCCTGTTCGATGATTTTCTTGTGTGGTGGTCACTGTGTGTAATGAACAGTGAAGCCTGTAGGATACCACACGAAAAGGGCTTGTCCCTCTTTTGGTCATGCTGCTGACACGAGGGACTGAGCTGGGCCTAGACTTTGCTGTAGCAAGAGTTAGGTCCACTTCATCATTAGCTGCAGATATTTTGGGAGTGGGATTGAGACATTGTTTTTGGGAGAGCTTCAGAATGATCCCAGGAAGACCTTGGAGATTTCTGTGCTTTAGAGCTAGGCTGCCAACTTTTTTTTTTATTAAATTTTTTTTTTTAACGTTTATTCATTTTTTGATAGAGACAGAGCGTGAGTGGGGAAGGGGCAGAGAGAGAGGGAGGCACAGAATCTGAAGCAGGCTCCAGGCTCCGAACTGACAGCACAGAGCCCGACGCGGGGCTCGAACTCACAGGCCGTGAGATCATGACCTGAGCTGAAGTTGGACACTCAACCGACTGAGCCACCCAGGCACCCCATAGGCTGCCAACTTTCTGAACAATGACGGACTCTCGGTTTTATAGCTTGGCTGCTAGTTTTGGGGACACTAATGAGTCCTCTTTGCCCTCCGGTCTGTGGCTTTCTTCTCTGGAGATCTTTCTTTGCCCTACTGTTTCTTAGAAGAAGTTTTCTCAGCTCTCCTTTCTTCCTCCTGGTGTTAGAGGGTGCCTGGATATGGAGCCTCTCAGCTCTTGTGTTCTGTCTGTACGTGTGCCATCTACATTATTTGGTAAAGGTCCCAGTGGAAGAGTTGGCAGGTGAGTGCAGACTTGCCCTGTGTCTGGGGCTCCTTGAGATTCTAACCCAACATTTCTGCTCATGTGTGGACATCAAAGGTTTATTAACAGTTCAGCTGGTATTTTCTTACCCCTGTTTACAGCAGGTTCTCCTTCCTGGCACTCTGCTGGGGATGAAAACAGTTGTGGGTCCTGTCTCTCCTAGGAAGGCCTTGTCAATATCTGGTATTTACTTCATTTAGCTTTCTTTCTGTTCTGAGCTTTTTTTTTTTTTTATTTTTTTTTATGGGTTTCTTTCTTTCCTTTTCTTTTGAAACTTTTGGTTTTGTAGCTTTCTTCAGTTTATACTCATTATTATGGAAATTTGCTTTATTAACGTTTCTTATGAATATGTTTAACATTTTACTGATGAAGCGCTGATACTGTGTCTTAATTTCTGATCCTGAGGCAATCTGTTCCCTTAAGCGGTGGTCTTAAAAACCATTTGATTATGTACTTCATAATAAGAAAATGAGCACAGAGTCCCAATATATGCATACCTTTTTTAAGTTTATTTATTTATTTAGAGAGAGAGAGATAGAGAGAGACAGTCAGCCTGAGTGGGGGTGGGGGGAGGTCAGAGAGAAAGAGAAGGAGAGGAAGAGAGAGAATCCCAAGGAGGCTCCACACTGTCAGTACAGAGGCACACGTGGGGCTCGAACTCAAGAACTGTGAGATCATGACCTGAACCAAAATCAGGAGTCAGACACTTAACTGACTGAGCCCCCTGGGCGCCCCTGCATATCTTACAAATTATAGATATATACTAGGTTATTAAACTGTATTTTTCCCACGTTTTAGGACCTTAAACATTATAAGATTCATAAAATTTAAAAATTTTTATATTTACCTGAAATTGTCGATAGTGGATATAAATTTATTTCAATTCATTGCTTTGATGACTGAAAAAATTTTAAGTTGATTTCTATAGATGTGTTCAGATTATGATTGTATTTGACTCATCTAGCTGACAAGAGGAAGTTCCCTAGACAAAGTGTCAACTTTGCCATTTTCTTTGTTAGCTGTGAGAAATAAGCCCACTGCTCCAGTCAAAGGAGGGACACAGAGACTCGGAGCACAGTGAAGCGAGGCTTTGATCAACGTTCTTGCAAGAGCAGGTGTCTGATGGACAGGCATGCTCCGGGCAGTTACAGCAGACAATTTATCTCCTAGTATGCAAGTCCCTCCCCTGGGTCCTCATTGGCTGAGCACTACAGAGGCAAGTCCCTCCCCTGGTGCCTCATTGGCTGAGCACTGCAGGGTTACAGCCTTCCCCGGAAGTCGCCTGTGCCCGTGTAAGGCAAAAAGTAGTCTGATGGGAACAAATGTACCTTCCTTGAGGTGACACACAGACTCTCAGTCCCTCCTCCCTTTGTTCTTTGGCACGTGCTCATTGCAGAGCCCGTGAATGCAGAGGGGAAGAAGAACCAGGAATCGAAGGGTCTAAGGGTTTGGGACTCCATTGTGTGTGTGTGTGTGTGTGTGTGTGTGTGTGTGTTGGGGGGGTTGTACATATTTCCAGTAGGTTGTGAACCTACTGTTAACTAGACAGCAGAGCTTTTATTTGGTATTTCTGAAAATAGATTATCTCTCTTCCTACATCAGCTTATTCTTGTGTTAATCAATATTTAATCCTTTTGTTGTTGTTCCAGGAGCCTCTTTTTTTACCCTCCTCTTTCATTTTTGTGAGAATTAGTTTTATTGAAACTGGTTAAAATGACTTGTAATTCCACTTTGCCTGGGCCCCTGTAGACTGAAACCCTGCAGAACATCTCACCTGCCAGTAGCTCTTGGGGCAGGGCTCTCCTTTCCTTATCCCGTAATTGTATACTGTTGGGAGGAAGACGTTCCTCTGCCCTTCAGGATCCTTCTACCTGGACTTAGAATCAAATTGACATGAGACAGATTAACAGGAGAAAATCAAATTTAATAGTGTACATAAAAGGGGAATCCACACAGACATGAAATTTTGAAGACAATGAGGCAACGTGAAGCTTCTATGAGCTATGGAGGGGGTAGGGCCTGAGGATACAAAGGAGAGGAGATCATTAGGGGGAAGGTGAGAGGAGCTAAGTTTGGAAAAACAAGTTGCCCTATGATACAGATCAGTTTTTTTTTAGGTAAAGGGGAATCTCCCTTAATAGCTCTCTTCCTGAAGCAGGCTCTCCTTTCCAGTGCAATTAAGCAGTTGAGGACCAGGGAGAGAGCTTTTCTTGCATCTGCTGGGTTTTGATTACTTTTAACTCAAAATAATGTTTATGCCCAAGTGGCCCATCCTGGGGCAGCCTCCCCCTGACCACCTCCTATAATACCTTGATACATGACCGCTGACCTGTCGTCCACAGGAAGACACGGTGTCTTACATATGTTAACTATGAGTAAGGCTTATTAATTCCTCTTCTGTCTCCCTATTCATTTTGTGTTTCCATTTCTCCCTGCCCATCGGGGCCCTGCACTTTGTAAATCATTGCTCTAGAAAACTAGAGCCAGTTCTGTATTTGGGGAGCCGCTCTTCCTTTCACATTCTTAGAGCGTTCACTGCCTCTGTTCAGCCAACTTTCCTGTTGATCCTGTTAGAGTAGCTATTCCCCAACCTCCCCCCTGCCCCTGCCCCTGGCAGGCACATCTAGAGCACAGCAGGATCCTTCTGGAAGTCCTAGGGCAAGCCATCTCTGTGTAATGTCATAGAACGGAAGTGAACAGTCATCCCACGGGATTCAATTCATTTAGGCCAAGTAGGCAAAATATTTCCAAAGGCATCATCTGCTGTAAGTGGGCTGGGAGTTCACCTTGCCTTTGCCACTAAGAAGCTGGTGGTAATATTCAGTTATTCCTACTCTCTGAAGAGTACTCATTTGTTAATTGGGGTTTATACCACCTGCCTTCTCTTTGGGCGCTAATGATTAAGTGATGTGCTAAACGCAGAAGTCCATAGTAGATTTTCCAGGGCTCGAACGGCTTTCGGAGGATTGCTGTAGAGAGACTGTGAAGTTTACCTTTCAGAGTGGAGTGCACGGTAAGGTGAGTGGAATGGAAATTCGATAGCTTTCCATTTCCTGACTTTGCAGTGAGACTCTTATTTAATTTCACATGAAAGGGGGTGGATAGTGGTTAACAGCATTGTCTCTGGAAGCAGAGACTTTTCAGGTGGTAATCTGCACTCCATTATGTGTTGTGTGACCCTTGGGCCATTCCCTTCTCTGTTCCCTAGTTTCCTCATCTGTAAAATGGGGTTCATGCTAGCACTTAACCTCATAGGGTTAGCATGAGGATCAAGTGAAAGACACAAGCTTGTAGAGCAGTTGAGCGGCGTGCCTGGCTTATTAGCATTGCAGGCCCAGGAAATGTTAGCTAGCCTGCTCCTCCTTTTTTCCTTTCTAAATGTCCTTGTGTGATACAGTCCTGGCTCACATTTCAGCCCAGCAGAGAATTCAGAACACAAACCCTGACCCAAAAAGATGTTTTCAGTAAGAAACCTCACAGTGTTTATGGGAGCGGGGGTTTTGTTTTGTTGGGTGGTTGGTCTTGGAGGCCAGATGTTTTCAGCTCCTTTCTGCATGAATTTAATCTCCTTGTGTTCAAGTCGTCAGCAAAAGAGGAGCAGGGGCACCCTCTCTGAATCACTTACTGCCTCGAACAAGATGCAGGGTCACCATTGCCACCGCTCTGGCGAATCTCGTCAGTTTCCCTTGCAGATTTCTGCACACCTTCCCGCTTCTGTCTGTCTTTCCTTGACTGTTGCAGGAATGTGGTAAATAGCGGATTGCTTCTGTCTGTCTTTCCTTGACTGTTGCAGGAATGTGGTAAATAGCGGATTGCTTTCTTGCGGGCAGGGTAGAGACTGTCTGGTTGCAAATTCTTGAGGTTGTGGTAAGGGAGGGCCGTGATGTATTGAAATCATATGATCTCGTTAGTTTAATAATATTGTCTTTTTAGTATCTCTGTTTTTTTCTTTTCAGTATTTTTAGGTACAACAGCTCATTTACTTGCCTTCAGAAGGATTTTAATATTGCTGGCCTCTTTGTTAATAGATTTAAGAGCCATTTGTTTTAAGCATCGAAACTGATGAAAATAGTATTTAATGTCTTTGCACTTGTGACACATGAAAATTGATACCATTATACGTCTTTGGTACCTGGATTATATAGTATTTATTTTAGTAAATTTCCATGGCGTTTCCTTTATTTCTGCAGTTGTGAAGGGAGAAAGTAAAACTGGATATGAAACTGGCTGAAGTGCATTGTGGTCTCATGTCTGCGGCCTGCCCCTGAATAGGTTGTTGTCACTTTCATTCTCTCTGTCCACTTTATACGTGGAGTCAGTCACGTAACCGTGACCCCTGTGCCAAAAGGCTCTATGGACTTGAGGTCTGCCTTTGGGAGAAGTGGGCTTTTCTCGACTTGGAGAGAAGAGTGATGTCAGCTCTTCGGGATTATGGTGGGTGGTGGAGAGAACAGAACAGAATCTGGATCTTGGCATCTTCATAGCCTTCGGGGTTGACAGATTCCGCTGGCATTTCATGCAGAATTCAAACCTAACAGAAAACTACACAAGTGAAAGAGCTTTTGTTAAGTAAAAAAAACCCCGAGGATTTCAAACATCAGAATACCTACTGCTGGGAATATCCACATTTCCATGCCTTTTCTCTCGGTGTGTAGATTGGCCATCATCTTCACTTGCAGAAATCAAGCAAGGGCTGGATGGGACACAGCCAGTACGTTGGCCACTTGCCACGGGCATCCGCTTTGTCATTTCTAGACAGGTGGGTTAACTACAGTAACTTGAGAATGAGAAAGCGGCACGTCCTCTGCCTTCACAAAAGCCACGGTCTCTGCATTTCCCCTGTGCCATAGCGGCCTAAGTAACCCTGCCCGATTGTGGCGGGGATGCTTCCGCCTCCCTGTTGGAGGACAAGGCCCCGCCAAGTGCGCGACAAGTGCATTTAGCTTCCTGTAGGAGGTGGTTAGCAGCGACCGCTTACGAAGCATCTCTGCCTCCTTGCTGTATTCTTTGACAGAATGGCTCATCCTCCCCTCGTGCTTCCGGGGGGGGGGGGGGGGGGAGGGCACTGTTGGCCTTCTTACACATGGGGAGACTGAGGCCCGGAGAGTCACAACTTCCCCAGAGTCCACAGCTTCGGGTGGTGGATCCAGGCATGGAGCGCCAGTCTCCGATGGCCACATCTCTGTTCTTTCCCCTTTGTCGTGCAGCCGCTGGTCCTCAGCGCGTGTTTTCTCCAAGATCACATTGGATGCCACTAATTACATGGTTACTACTTAATTACTAGGAGACAATTTAATGCTAGAAATATTTTCAGTGGCAATGAGTTACTTTCTAGGTGACTGAAATTTTATATTCATTTCTGGGTGGTGATAATTCCCCCCCCCCCCCCCCCCCCCCCGCCTTGTGTTTGCCTTCTGTCATAAGCTGTGGTATTCTTGTAGTCTGGTCTGCTGGTGAGCCATTCAGCCATTCCCCAGTTACTTTAGATACAGTGTCCATTAGGGTGACCAGAGGCTCAAGGGAATTGAGCATAGACGTGCCGTAAAATGTTACTGCTGTGTTTGTCCGTCTTCTGTGGACGCACAGGGTCCCCGGTGGGTAGAAGTTTATGGACCCATTTGTTATATTGGCTGGTACTATAATTTATCCTGGCGTGGGGGGGGTGGGGGTGGGAACGGGGGAAATGACTGAAGGTACTTGTTGAATGGCACGTGAAATCTTTCTGTCGGGTTTAGTGTTACATAGCTAGCTTGGAAATATATTTGGATTTGGGGATATGTAAAGATTGTCATGGGAATGAAGAAAAAAAAAAAAGCCTCTGCAATGCAGCACTTACATCTGCTGTTTCCATCTGATAATGCACAGATTTCCCAAGTACTTTGGTGCGGTTAGGTAAGAATTCTCTTTGTCCAAATGGAAGAGTCAGCATAGTTAATGAAGCCGAATGGTAATCCTGATTTGGTTATGATCTGTTTGGTTTCCAACAGGATGTTGATTGCTGACGGGGCTGCCCTAATGTTTAGGATGAGTTTGAAGAGGAAGGATATAAGGTCAAGGGGAGTTAAGAGTCACTGCCGCGGGTACCCGTGTTACTTTCGTCTTTCTCTCGAAATAGCTGTGGACATGCCGAATCCAGGTGCAGACTAAAGATAAAAAATAAGGCAATATCCCTCTCCTGACCGCTCATACATAGGAGGCTCAGCAGGTCCCTGTGTAGGGGCCTGCACGGTATCTGTGGCAGTGGGTTTGCTGTGGTTGATAGGATGGGTTCGAAAGTCAGGGTCAGGAGAACCCAGGCGGGGCTGGAACTTAGGAATCCTGGCGTGAACAGAAAGCAGGTGAATATGGGAATCAAGGCAGGTCACATCAAGGAGATAAAAAACCCAGACAGGCAGCCGGTGAATCAGGACCTCAGGAGCTTATGAAACTGAGCAGTCAGTCGGAAACCAGGGCAGTTTATAGTTACAGGAGAGCAGAAGAGACTCAAACCTGTTCAAGAGGAGAGCAGCTTTAATCACTGTTAAGAAAGCCTCTTTTTTTATTTATTTATGATGGCCTGGGAACGGCTTCCGGGATTTTCTAATCTAGTTGCAAGTGATGCCGTAGTTGGGAAGTAGGAGAAGAGAGACTTTGTCTACTCGATGATTCTTTGATAGGTGGTGCGATAAAAAATAGTTCAGTGTCTGCCCTTCATGTACATGATTCTAGACACTAAGAAATATAAGATTCTCGAGGGGATCCTAATGGAGTTGAGAAGACAACAGGTGGATCCCAAGGTCAACCACAATGGGAAGTAGATGTGTTGGGGAACACCCGGGTAGTACTCTCCGTGAGCTTTGTTGGAGTTGGGGGGAAGGGGTGACCTGGCAGGGCTGGGGTGGGGGAGGGTCCAGGAAGCCTGGTGAAGGTAACAGAGTGTGTCCTTGCAGGAGCTGAGTTTGGAATACAAAGTGGGATTGAAGGTGAGGAGGATGGGGGTGAGCGGCCCTCCCACCTTCATGTGCTGTGTCAGTTTTTGAACTGGTTCCCTAATTTGTAAAATGGAAGTAATTCCTACCTTTCCCGTTTGCGTGAGGGTTATTGTGGAGATTATGTATATGACGTGATTCATGTGAAAGCACTTTGTAAATGGCACCATGGGTTCAAATGTAGGTTGTTATTAATAATTGCCATTTGTGGGGTGCCTGGGTGGCTCAGTCGGTTAAGCGTCCCAACTCTTGATTTCGGCTCAGGTCACGATCTCACGGTTCGTGAAATTGAGCCCCGTGTGTTGCTGACAGCACGGGGGCCTGCTGGGGATTCTCTCTCTTCTCTCTCTGCCTCTTCCCTGCTCGCACGTGCTCTGTCTCTCTCAAAATAAATAAATAAACATTTAAAAAAAATAATTGCCATTTGTAGTAGGAGAGCCTGTTGGAACACGGCTGGGCTTTGTTTCAATTCATTTATCACATGTAAATGACATTGCATTCTTCAATCAAAGGTGTTTCATGAAGGTCATGATTAAATGTAAAGGGAAAGGAGCTGTTTTTAAGCAAGGTTAGTTTATGTCTGAGATTTCATGTTAAGCTTATAAATGCATAATTAATATTGAAAATTAATGTTTAATGTGTATCTGAAGTGTTTTACGTTTTTGGTTAATAAAAAGAGGAGATATATTTCAAGAGTAAGTTACTGAGCTGTGAAAAAAATAGAAGTCCATTTAGTAGCAAAATTACATGATGCTTCTCATTCTACATTCTGAAACAGACTATTTTTAGCATCTCTTTGAATCAGTGATGAATTCCAATTACAGGATTCAGTAATTAAAGCAGAGAAAAATATATAACATCGTTTAGGCAAGAAAATCTTTCACTTGAGTTGGATCTGTTTCAAGTTTTAAGCCATTATGTTCAGGGGCCTCCCCGGAATCATTGATTTGTCATCTTTGTGGGGTCACAAGCAACAGGAAAAGTGCCAGAACATCAGCCAAGGACAAAGTGTCCCACTTTTAAGAAAAGGAGTTTAAAAAATTCTGCGATTCTGGGATGTCTCAGCGGGTGCGTGTGTTGTGTCTCTGTTGTCCGCAGAATTCCGGAAGAAAACTTCAGGGGCCCCTCGGCCTCACCCTGTTTTCCCTCCCTCCTATGGTCAGCCCACTCCCCGACCAGGACCTCTGTCCCTCTGTCCCCTGCGTCTGTCCTGCCTGCTCCTTTCTTCCTTCCAATCTCTGGCTGCTTCTGAGTGTCTTGAAAGAAAACGGCATGATGGTACCACTCCACATTTGTATTTAATGGTTGTAGATTGTCCCATAATGTTGCCAAACAGCTTTTAAAAAGCTTGTTCCTAGTCAGCAATCTTTCCTCAAGCCGGAAGCCTTATTTTATCTCTAGCCAGTTATTATTTATCTTTTTATGCCCCTTGCACAAAAGCTCATTAACCATTTGGCTGAATTGAAACACGTGTTCTGTTGACCCCAATTCTCCTCTTTGCTTGGGTAAAGCCCAGCACTGAAGGTGGTGACCCACGGGGACAATACAGGGTCACAAGTCCAAATTTCCCGGTCAAAGTAGGTCAGGAAGAGGCATCGCGATTTTTTTTTTTTTTAACCTAGGCATTCAAGAAAATTCACTTATTTGGCAAATGATTTTTGAGTGTGGGCCATGTGCCAAGCACTGAGCTAGGTCCTAAGAATTTTAAAATGAAAATGAAAAAATGTTCATAGTGAAGAGTTCAGTTAGGGGTCAAAAGTGTTGGGGCTCACAGGTGGCTGTCTGGGGCCAGACCTCTCTGCCATGAGCATTAAAAACATGACAAATTGAAAATAAAAAAAACTTAACATTTGCATTAGGCAGAAATGTCATACAACTCGATAATCCGTTTTTCCCCTTTGAAATCGGATGCTGTTTATTGTGAATTTCTGAACATTTCAACCTCGAAATTCTTTTTTTTTTTTTTTTTAAACTCCTGTTTTTTAATGTTTGTTTATTTTTGAGAGAGTGAGAGACCAGGGGAGGAGCAGAAGGAGAGGGAGACACAGAATCCGAAGCAGGCTCCAGGCCCCGAGCTGCCAGAACAGAGCCTGACACGGGGCTCGAACTCAGGAGCTGTGAGATCATGACCTGAGCCCAAGTTGGACACTTAACAGACTGAGCGACCCAGGCGCCCCTCATATTTTTCTTAATCCTGTTTGCACATCTCCTTAAATAATTATTTTATAAAATGTCTATAGTTGGTATAAAATGTCTATAGTTGGTAAGTTTCATAAGGCTTTTATGTCTTAACATCATTTTTAAAAATTTTTTTAACGTTTATTTATTTTTGAAGGAGAAAGAGACAAGAGCACAAGTGAGGGAGGGGCAGAGAGGAAGACACAGAATCCGAATTAGGCTCCAGGCTCCAAGCTGTCGGCACCGAGCCCTACGCGGGGCTCGGGCGGGGCTCGAGTTCACAAAACGGTGAGATCATGACCTGAGCCGAAGTCGGACGCCCAACTGCCTGGGCCACCCGGGCGCCCCTGAATCTCTAAATTCTTTGATCTCCTGGCGGCTCGGTGCATTCTGTTGTGATAATTGTAGTTCAGGAAGTTTAAGCCCAAATAACCTGCCCGGAGTCTTGGAGTGTGTGAGTGGGGAAGTCGGTTGGAGTCAGTTCCGGCTTGAGAGCCCCCCCTGCACCCTGGCATCCTGCATGGCGCCTCTGGTTGGTGAGGGTGGAGAAGGGAGAAGGGAGAAGGGGACGCTACCGGGAAGCCGAACGATGCTTTGCAGGGGGCCCTGAGTCGGCCCAGTAGGAGAGCCAGTAACCGTGGAGAGGCAGGTGTGAAGAAAGGCAGGGGTGGACGGGTCGGGGCCCCATCGCAACTTGAGAGACGTGGAGGAGGTCACCTGCCAATGGGCTGCCTGGGAATCGAGCTCCGGAGGGGTGGGCCAGTCCTGAGCAGGAGTGTGCCCGGCGTGGCGGCGGCATCCGGAAGAGAAAACCGGTGGAGCAGACTGGCAGGCTGGCCGCCTTAAGGGGAGGGGTGTGCTGCCTCCCTCGGGCGGCATCTGGTGTGTGGTGTTCTGGGCACTGCACCTCCCGAAGCACCGGCCAGAGGGCCCCTGGGAGAGGCTGGAGGGACTGGAGCAGTTAACTGTCCCCTCCATGCTTGGAAGCTGGCAGAGCTGCGGGTGTGGTAGCCTCTGCCTGGGCTCGGCGGGCGGAGCAGAGCATTGGTTCGCGGTTAGGAAGATGCAAGCTTCAACCGAATAGAAAGAAGGCCTCGGGGGCTCCTGGCTGAGTCCGTTGAGCGTCCGGCTTCGGCTCAGGTCACGATCTCGCGGCTCGTGAGTTCGAGCCCCGCATGGGGCCCTGTGCTCACAGCTCGGAGCCCAGAGCCTCCTTCGGATTCTGCGTCTCCCTCTCTCTCTGTCCTGCCCCCTCCCCCCCCCCCCCCCCACTTGTGCTGTGTCTCTGTCTGTCTCTCAGATAAATGTTAAAAAAAAAAAGAAAGCAAGCCTCATGTCAAGTAGTGTTTCTTAACGCGTGGGGTTACGAAGTCATGGCTTCCCTCTCCCTGAGCAGCGTTCTAGTAGATGCGTTCACATGGGGTGGGGGGGTGCTGGACCCCTTCTGACGCTTGCCTGGGAGTTTCCCATAGCTTCCCTGGAGACGGGCAGGCAGATGCATACTTTTTATTTTGTGAGGAAGCTCTGGATCTGCTGCTCAGGATCCTGACTTCCTCATGATGTCCTGACGCTCCAGCGATGATACGGCATTTATCTTTATATTCCCTTTGCATAGTCTGTGCATCTCAGAAGACAGTAATCAGTCTCGTGGTGTCACTTTGAGCCCCAGGCGGATTTGAAGGCTTTTCTTGTCTATCGCAGCTGGCACTAGCCTTCTCTTCGCTCATAGCGTGTCACCCGTATCTCTCTTGCCACTTGGCATTTTGAACTTGCGGTGTGGTGTCTAGCCGTGTACAGCCTCACCTTCATCTGACTCATGGCTGTGTTTCTCATGCACAGCAGGAAGAGAGTAAATGTTTGGATGGATCGATGAGTGGTTGATGTGACCCCGATCTTTATCGGGGCTATTCGGTTCCTTGACCATCGTTAGCCCAGAGGTGTGGGCCCGCTGTGGATCGCTGCAGAAGTCATGCTATGTCAGGAATTGATCACTCCTCGTGGTTTCCTGGGTAGTTACGCTGTTCGTTAAGTGAAGGGGAAGAAGATGCTGTCTCATGACCCTCGTATTTAGGTCCGGGGTAAGTCCTTTCTAAATGAACAGATTACTCAAAAACGGGCGAAGTTTTCATCTGCGCTCATCGTTAACGTGGTTTTGTTAATTAACGAATGAAAGTGAACCTAGCAGAGAGTGCGATACACGTAGGTGTTCGGTGGATGGCAGTCGGCTACAGTTATTTTTGTTTTACTCATAGCAATATCTCTTGTGCGGCTTGTTTCACATTTTTTGTGTTTATTTGCTCTTCCCCCCCCCCCCCCCCCCCCCCCCCGATCAAGCTTTCCGGAGGCCGAGACCTTGTCTTGTTACTTAACGTTTTCGCTCTCCCTTCTGCAAAAGAGCCCACTAATACTTTGAATTGAATTGTGGGGCCAGCCAAGCGTGTCCCTGTTGGCTCTGATTTCAGAGACGTAGGACTGTTGTGGCGCTGGGACTTGGGGCACAGGTATCCAGCCCGAGGGGCCAACGAGGGGACGCACAAGACTTCTGTGTTAACCGTGTTGTTACACATACGATTCTAGCTAAAAACACTCATAATAGACATTCTGATGAGATCTGTTTCTTTTTTTTTTTTTTTTTTTTTTAATTTTTTTTTTTTTCAACGTTTTTTTTATTTATTTTTGGGACAGAGAGAGACAGAGCATGAACGGGGGAGGGGCAGAGAGAGAGGGAGACACAGAATCGGAAACAGGCTCCAGGCTCCGAGCCATCAGCCCAGAGCCTGACGCGGGGCTCGAACTCACGGACCGCGAGATCGTGACCTGGCTGAAGTCGGACGCTTAACCGACTGCGCCACCCAGGCGCCCCGAGATCTGTTTCTCTGAAGCTAACAGAGGCTACCGGTTCTCAGGTGCCCAACGGTCTTGTAAATAGAACTTTGTATGTGAGTGGTTATGAACATGGATGACGTGATCTCATGGAGAGGGAGGAACGTCGAACTGGAGTCTGCTTAATAAGGTAGCACGGGAAAATGCAGCAGGGAAACAGCTATCTGGAACACGCAGGGGTATTGTATACCTGCCAGCTTCTCATTTCTGGAAAACTGGAATTCGGAAGCTTAAGAGGGATGGCAAGGACCAAAATAGTAAACAAATCCTAGTACAATCAGATTAGGATAATATTGGCGGATTAACGTTAGTCATTTGGACACAACCTGTTCTCAGGTTTCTGAACAGTATCTGTTTTCGTGTCACAGAGTTATTTATCTCATATTGACTTGGATGTTGTGGATAGCTACGAGAAAAGGGCATGTTCCTAGGGACAGCTTTATTATCATTGACCTTTTAAAATGCTCCGTGGGACAAAATGAGGTGTTTCGTGAGATAAATTCAATCCTTTCCCCCAGCAGAGTATAGAGGAATGTAAACTGAATGTCAGCTGAACTGCGTAGGAGGTGAGCGGACTGTAATATATTTGTAATGACCTGAACTCATCATAAAGCTGTTTGGTCCCCTCCTCCTCCCCGCTTCTTTCTGTTTTTAGAAAAGGACACATTTTACGAGACAGTTATTTATCCTGGCTTGATTATCCTGGGTCTGGGATTATTCCCCAAGTTATGACTTGCTGTAATTTCATGATACCATTTTTCTTTCTTCTTTTTCTCTTTTTGTTTTGTTTTTTTTTATACTGAAGAGCATAAGGAATTTTAATTTAGCAGTATTTCAAGAATTAGACTGAGGTTTGGAGACAGCATGAGTGCATTTTGATATCACCATACTGAAAGCAGTATTTGAAACCTGAAGGAGCAAGGGTGGGTACCTCTTTGATGGGATTTTAGAGGGAGGAGTCCTTCAAGGTCACCCTGTTCCTCTTTTCATTTGCTGGTTCGTTCACCTATTCAACAAATATCTGAGTGTCTGTATGTCTTTCTCTTGGTATTCCTTTCCCCAGATACTGATGGTAACCCCTCAACTCAGTATCTCAAGCCTGAAGTGTTAAGAGCTGCACTGTTGAAGCCGTTAGCTGCTAGCCGCGTGTTGCTGTTTAAGTTGGGTTAAAATGAAATAAAATGACAAATTCAGATTCTCAGCCACACTCACCACATTTCAGGTGCCCCATCAAGTGCTCTATGTGTGGCTGGAGGCTGCCATATTGGATGGTGTTCATCTACAGGACGTTTCCGTCATTGCGGGGGGTTAAGCTGGACCGTGCTGTCTTAGCAGCCCTTGACTCTGCCTTCCGAGAGACATCCCAGCATCCCTTCTGCTTCGTCGCCTGATACCTACGTTTGTCAAGTTCGTTCCCTTTAAAAAATTCTCCCATCTTATTACTTCAGGTCCGCATCATCTGTCATCTGGATTAAGGCACCTGTGTTACCAGGGCTGCGGTGTCTTCCTGCCGCTCCCTGCCTTGCGCTTTCTTAATACCGTGTGTATATCTTGATCGCATGGAATGCCAATTCCTTTCTTGTGCAGTTTTCTTCTGGTGGACCAAGAGGTTCTTGGGGTTGCGGGATTGGGCTTTGATCTTCCCGGGGTGGGGACACACAGTGCCTGACACGTTACTACAACAGATGACTGTTCATTGAGCAGCTAGAGGGCTGAATGGATTGGTGAAGGAGGCTGTTGCATTCTGAAGGCTAGGCACAGTTGGGCTGCATGGAAGATAGAAAAGGGCAATCGTACTGGGGGGCCATCATGGGCGCAGGCCCATTGGGCGGAAATTAAAGCACAACTGTGCTCCTAGACTGTCGCCACGGAGAGGCAAACATTTTCAGTACCACTTAGAGCTTAACCATGGGACATAAATAGAATTTGAATTCTGGTGTTGCATATAAATGTGTTTCCCTGCGCTTGCTAATACGACACCTCTAAGTAGAGGTGCTGGCTTTCACGCTTAATAACCTTAAACGGTAGCTTCCGAGGAGTTAAAGATAGGCTCTCCTGTAAAATTAAGCAACACATTCACAAAGCCCAGTTGATTCTTCGAGACTTTTAGGGTTCCCGACTTAAGTTGGACATGGTAGCTGCAGAAGAAGAAAGAAAACTGCATGTGCGCGTGTTCAAAAGGAGGCTGTCCCCTACCGCAGTTCAAAAGAGTGACTGCAGCCAGACAGAACTGCCCTGAGCCCGCTGCTTCCAAGCTGGGTCATCCTGGGCACGTCGCCTTCTGGTCCTCGGTTTCCTCATTTTTTGATGGAGATGGATGTTACCTGCCTTGTGAGGATAAGTTAAAGTACCGTGTGACACGTGAGCGCTGTGCTGAATCCTGAGTAAACCATTCACCAAGTGATAGCTAATAGCAGATTAATAGTTACGTAGCATTTCACGCAAATGGGAAAATTCACGGTTGTGTTTCCCAAAGGAAGAATTCACACGTGATTGCGCTCATGCAGGAAACATGCATAGGGGACACTTTCCTTCCCACTTAGCTAGGTAGAACCATCTCTAAAGTGAAGCGCGTGGTTACTTTGAGAATCACGCAAGTAAGATGATCTGGCAGAGGTAAAGTTTGGCCTGGATACTCAGAAACCCAGGGGTGATTCTCCGCGTTTGGAAATAAGGTGATCGCCAGTGGAAACCGCTTGGGAAAAACTCACTTTTCTCTTTCGTTCTGCATAATCAAGAGCATGCCGTACAGCTGCTCCTAAGGAAGGAGAAGAAAATCATGTGCTGCTTTTAATTTTAAGTAAGCAAACCAGTGGGACGTGTCTAAATGAGAGTATCATTGAACGATCTCTCTATTTTCCCCGCTTTCAAAGCAGTGGTGACAGTCTCAACTGGGAGGACTCCGCTGGCCGACAGATCATTCTTGCACATCCAGAGAATCCTCTTTAGTGGATTTCAAGTTGCTTTCCTCCCACTCAGACATTGCACACTGCTCCTTCCCTGTGCCTACATGACCTTTGCCTGGCCTCACTCCTCCTCAGGACTCTTTGTCCTCGGAGAAGCTGTTTGATGATAAGCTCCACTCCCTTCTGGACTCGCTCTTGCTTTCATGTGACTATCTTATTGTGGCATAATTATCAGTATGTATTGGCCTCTGTGAGTTCTTTGACGAGCATTTCTGTATCTGCAGTGTTTTGAATTTTTTTTTTCAACATTTGTTTGCTTATTTTTGAGGGACAGAGAGAGACAGAGCATGAGCAGGGGAGGGGCAGAGAGGGAGACCCAGAATCCGAAGCAGGCTCCAGGCTCCGAGCTGTTGGCACAGAGCCCGACACGGGGCTCGAACTCACGAACCACGAGATCATGACCCGAGCCGAAGTCGGAAGCTCAACCCGACTGAGCCACCCAGGCACCCCTGTATCTGCAGTGTTTAAAGGGACACTTACTCATACAAAATGCTTCGTAAAGTTTTGCTGAATGAATCAATAATGATATTCACTAACTTTTTCTTCTGTGTGTTGTTCCTAAGTAAACCATAACTCTTGTTTGGGTGGGAAACTATACCATACATACTTACTGCTACCTCCTGGCTCTAGCACATTGATAATAAACAATATTAGACTGTTCTGTAGTCTTACGGCTCTGAATATCCATTATCCTGGAAACACTTTCTAGACTCGATTGAGCAAGTATTAAATTTGTGTTGTTACTATTTTATTCCCATACATTCTAGTAAAGTATTATAGGTGACCACCAGGATTTCTATTGAATTTAAATATTTTTGTGTGAAAAATTAATACAGGTGCTTTTACATTAGAGAGTTCTTTTGTGCATCATCCGTGTTCAGTTCATTGTAGGCATTAACAAAACCTTAAATGTATGTGTGCAGAGCCTATGAACTGAGCGGTTCAGTTGAATAGACTTGTAATATACTTGGCTTTTTGTTTTTCTGCCCTGTAGCTATTCACTGTGATTTCTTGAAGTTAATTTCAGAGTTTATTCCAGGATAGGGAGTTGGAATTATTCAGGAACTCACATACCTTATTAGCTCCTTGCTTAAACTCATTAAAAAAAAAAAACAAAAAACAAAACCTAGTTCTGGGAGTAGCACTCCCTTGATGAAATTGTTGACATGTGAAATTGAAATTTAAAACTTTCTCGAAGACTTGAATGCATTTTACTTACTGTTATTTAATTTTTTTTTTTTTTTTTTAGTTTTAATTCTGATTGCTGTACCATTGATATCTGAGCCAAAGTGGTGATGCGACTACCTGAGGGACATTTCTGCAACCCGTAAGTCAACACTTACACGGTAAGAATGTGTGCCTCTTACGCTTAAAGCCATTTAATTTCTGTAACATTATAGTTTAGAATTTTAATTTAAAATAGAATAGTATAAAAGCCATTTAATTTCTGTAACATTATAGTTTAGAATTTTAATTTAGAATAGTATAAAAGCCATTTAATTTCTGTAACATTATAGTTTAGAATTTTAATTTAAAATAGAATAGTATAAAAGCCATTTAATTTCTGTAACATTATAGTTTAGAATTTTAATTTAAAATAGAATAGTATAAAATAGTCTAAGATTTTAACATATTAAGTATTAATGTATATTAACATAAAAATTAACAGCAGATAATATTTTGGCGCTTCAGATCCTAATCAACAGTTGGATTTGAAAGAGAAAAATATAACTTGGTCTATCAATTTCATGTTAATTTTTGTGTGAAAAACACACTGCTATATAGTTTATGACTAAACTGGGGTCTCACTTTCCTCCCTACATGTTTTGTCCGTTTACTTGTTATTTCCTGGGGTTTAACCAGTTCTTTATTATCTGAATCTTGTTAATAATGAATGGATAGGAGATGTCAAGATAATCAAACCGAAACCTAGTTGGCATTTACCACAACTTACTTTGAACTAAAGTGGTGTTGATTCTAACGGTGGCTAAAATGAGGTTTTGAATTATTTAGGGATTTAAATGATCTGTATTCCTCTATCTTCAAGGGATAATTCAAGAGGAATGAGACACGGCCAACCAGGAAGGAGAGTTATTCCTTTGAGCTGCATTTTCCTTGTACTGAGTGTCTGTAATTTGTTTTATAGAGTTGTAAAAAGCAAATGAGATGATCTATGTGAAACTGTCCTTTTCTTCCTTTTTTTTTGGAAGGGTAGGGGGAGAATAACAAAAAGTCTTGATTTTGACGTGGGATTTAGAGAGAACACACTGCTCTTCTATCCTCTAAGTTTTTTTAATGTTTATTTTTGAGAGAGAGAGAGAGAGACAGAGTGCGAGTGGGGGAGGGGCAGAGAGAGAGAGAGAGAGAGACACACACACACACACACACACACACACACACACAGAATCTGAAGCAGGCTCCAGGCTCTGAGCTGTCAGCACAGAGCCCGACACAGGGCTTGAACTCATGAACTGCAAGATCATGACCTGAGCCAAAGTAGGATGCTTAAAAAACGTAGGATGCTTTTTTTTTTTTTTTTTTTTTTTTTTTTTTTAATGTTGCTCTTCATATCCTTTAGAGGAAAGGGTACTGGAAGACCCGATCTCCAGTTTGGTCTCAGTTTGACTGTGGGCATGTCGTTTCATTAATTTACAATCAGAAAATTGAATTTGATTTCCATACTTTCACCTCACAGGTGACTTCTCACGAGTATGTCTGTGTTTTTTGACTGCAATGAAACTAAGCTGGAAATCAGTATCAGCTTATCTGTGAAATCTCCAAGTATTTTGAAATTAAATACCACATTCTAAAAATCCCATGGGTCAAAGAGGAAGTCGCAAAGGAAATTAGAAAATATTTTGAACTGAAGCACCTGGGTGACTCAGTCGGTTAAGTGTCCGACTTCAGCTCAGGTCATGATCTCATCTCATGGTTGGTGAGTCTGAGCCCTGCATTGGGCCCTGTGCTGACAGTACAGAGCCCGCTTTGGATCTCCTGTCCCCCCGCTCTCTCTGCTCCTTCTTCACTGGTTCTCTCTCTGTATCTCAAAATAAAAATAAACTTAAAGAAAATATTTTGAATTGAGTGAAAATGAAAATACAACACATCTAAATTTATGGGATGCACCTAAAACAGTACTTCTAGGGGAAATTCACAGTGCTAAAGGCTTCTGTTGGGAAACAGAAGTTTTAAAACAAAAATCTAAGCCTTCACCTTACGAAATTAGAAGGCAAAGAGCAAATTAAATGCAGAACAAGCAGAGAAGATACGAAAGATAAGAGCAGAATTCATTGAAACAGAAAACAGAAAAACTAATCAGTGAAACCAAAAGCTGTTTTATTTTATTTTTTTTTTAATGAGATCAATAAAATTGATAAACTTGTAGTTTTTCTTTCAGGAAAAAAGAGAGAGAAGGCAGAAATTTCTGATATCAGAAGAGAGAGACCATCAATGTAGATTCTACAAAAGGAAGTTAAAGAGAATATTATGAGCCAGTTAATATATTTGATTATTTAGATAAATGGACATACTTCCTCAGAGACACAAGGTACTTAACCTTACTCAAGAAGCAGCAGATAATCTGCATAGCTCTTTATTCAAGAAATGGAATTTGTAGTTAAAAACCCTCCCCCAGAAACAAAGCTGTACGCCCAAATGGTCTACTGGTGAATTCTACCAACCTATTAAGAAAGAAATAATACCAATTATATACAAAATCTTTAGAAAATAGAAGGAATGGAACACTGATTTATTTTATGGGGCCGTTATTACTCGGATATAAAAAACAAAGACATTTCTCAACAAAATATTAGCAAATTGATTAAAGTTTATATAAAAAAGATGATACATCATGCCAAAGTACCATTTATTCCAGAAATGCAGGATTGGTTCTTCATTTGAAAATCCGTCATATAATTCACAGTATCAAGAAATTAAGCAGAATTTTTAAAACCTGTATAACCATCTTAATAGATACAGAAAGAGCATTTGATACTATTTATCATTTATTCACGATAAAAACTCAGAACAGTAGAAATAGAAGGGAGCTTTTTCAAGTTGATAAAGGTGTCTGTGAAAGACCTACAGCTAAGAATTATAATTATTGATGAAAGACTTCATGTTTTTGCCTGATTTTAGCTCACTCACCGTTCTTACTCAGAATTGTCCTAGTCAGTGCAGTAAAGCAAAATCAAAAACAAAAACACATATATATATATATCCATATACATATACACATATATATACACACACACGTATGTGTATATGTAATATGTATTATATATAATATATGTAATACGTATATAATATAGATGAAAAATAGATAAAATATATCTGTATAAATATATATATGAAAAAAATACATCTATATGAAAAATTAAGGTCCTATGGCAAGGGACCTGAGAAATGAGCTTCTAGCCTTCTAGCCTCTGATACAGGGAAGGGGACAGAGGAGGTGGGAATAAATGTTAATACCAGTAGACCGTATTTATTACATTTTGGTTTCTGTGATCACGATGTAAAAATCATAAGAACAAGGCCACATTTATATGACTTGTGGTTTTAAGTTACTGTTTTCTCTGGAGTCAAAAGTCAGCATAATCTGTTGAGGGAGCTGTGGTTCAGCATTTTCTTCTTTCTGTTAATCTAGCCAGAAAGCTTTGTGTAGTACTTGAAAGTTATGCCTTGGTTTCACCTTCATTACATAACTTACTCTTTGGTTTAACGAAAAAGACTGACACAGTACTAAGATGTTCTCTTAAATTCTAAGAGGGCATATAGAATTACTTGTTGAATCCGTTACAACTATCATATATCTTTGGATGAGTTAAAATTATTTTGTATGCTTGTTGTACATATCTTAGAATTTGTTGACATGTTTTGCATAATAACGTAAGCCACATATTATGCCTGTTGATTTCTGTTAAGTAATTTCCATACACATACTTTTATGATGGGTGGCAGTTAAGAATTGAGGGAACCCTGAGTCCTTGTCCCATCTGCCTGTTGGCAGACCGTTGTATGGCAAGACATTGTGTCTGTGGATGGTGTTACTGGAATCATTTCTAAGTCTCTTGCAATCAAATAGTTTCTCAGCCTTAGTGGAATGCTTATAAATGTAAACAAATATTTAATAACTGTGTGCATTTCCATTTTAAGTACAGTTGACCCTTGAACGGTGCAACGGTTAGGGGCGCTGACTTCTGCACAAATCCACATACAACTTTTGATTCCGCCCCCCCCCCCCCCCCCGCAGAAAAAAACTTAACTACTGGTAGTCTTGACTAGAAGCCTTCCCAATGATATAAATAGGTGATTAACATATATTTTGTATATTATATGTATTATATACCGTATTCTTACAATAAAGTAAGTTAGAGAAAAAAATGTTAAGAAAATCATAAGGAAGAGAAAATACATTTACAGTAGTACACTATATTAATTGAAAAAAATCCACTTATAGGTGGACTGTGCCGTTCAAACCCATGCTGTCCAAAGGTCAGCTGTACATGTTATTGGCCATATCAGTTGGCATGGCAGAGTGGCATAGTAGAGGGAGTGTAAGTTTAGGAGTTAACAGAAAAATTTGGGGTTCAGATGCTAAAAACATACAGGCTCTACGCTTTTGAGCAAAATCCACTTCAATCCTTGATCCCCATTTCCCTCCTCTGTAGAAGGAGGATAATCTTGACGAGCTGCTTGAAAATATTAAAAATAATACCCAGAGCTTCTAGCAGACAGTGGGTGCTCAAACGGTGATGCTAACAGAGGATCTTACTTACAGAAATGTTATAAGACTTCGGTATCTGACAGAGCTGGTTTTGAATTGGATTGGAAGAATTAATATTCAAAAAATGCCTATACTACACAAAGCATTGCACAGATGCAGTGCAATCCCTATCAAAATTCCAGTGGTATTTTTCACAGAAATAGAACCTGATTTTAAAATTTTCATGGAACCGTGAAAGATCCTGGATAAGCCAAAGCAGTCTTGAGAAAGAGGAGCAAAGCTGGAGGCATCACGCTCCCTGATTTCAAGCTATATTGGAAAGTGATCGTATTTGAAACATTATGGCACTGGTATAAAAGCAGACACACAGGTCAATGGAAAAGAAGAGAGAGCCTGAAAATAAATCCAGACATATGTGGTCAATTTATGACAGAGGAGCCAAGAATATTCAATGGGACAGTCTCTTCAATTAACGGTGCTGGGAAAACCGAACAGCTACATGCAAAACAATGAAACTGGACCGCTGCGTCTATAGCATACACCAAACTTAACTCAAAGTGGATTAAAGACTTAAATGTAAGACCCAAATCCATAGAAGTTCTAACAAGAAAGTATAGGTGGTCTCGGCGATGAGTTTTTGGATCTGAACTTCAAAAGCAAGGGCAACAAAAGCAAAAATAAACAAGTGGGACTACGTCACACTAAAAAGCTTCTGCACAGCAAAGGAGATCATCAAGAAAACGAAAAGGCACATCACTGAATGGGAGAAAATGTTTGCAACTCCTGTCTCCGATAAGGGGTTCATATTCAGGATATATATAAAAAAGCCATACAACTCAATAGTAAGAAAAATCTGGCAAAAAAGGGACAGAAGATCTGAACAGATTGGTTTTCAAAGAAGACATCTGGATGGGCAAGCAGGTATGTGAAAAGATGTGCAATATCACTGATCAGGGGAATGCATATCAAAACCGTAATGAGCTAGCCCCTCACACCTATTACAATGGCTGTTATCAGAAAGACAGGATGAGGTGAGGATACAGAAAAGAAGGAACTCTTGTGCACTGCTGGTGGGAATGTAAATTGGGGCAACCACTATGAAAGGCAGTATGGAGGTTCCTCAAAAAGTTACAAGTAGAACTCCCATATGATTCAGCAGTTCCACTTCTGAATATTTATCTGACGAAAACGAAAACACTAATTTGAAAAGGTATCTGTACCCCCATGTCATTGCATTTTCGATAGTTCAAGATATGCAGACAGCTTACGTGTCCATCAGTGGATGAATGGATAAAGAAGATGTGGTATATGGAAACCAGAATGGAATATTCAGCCATAAACAATAATAAAACATTACCATTTCTAAGTACATGAATGGACCTTGAGGACATTATGCTAAGTGAGGTAAATCAGAGAAAGACAGATACTGTATGATTTCACTTACATGTGGAATTAAAAAACAAAAACAGGGGCGCCTGGGTGGCATGTTGGTTGAGCATCGACTCTGGCTCAGGTCATGATCTCCCAGTTCACGAGTTCGAGCCCCGTGTCGGGCTCTGTGCCGACAGCTCAGGGCCTGGAGCCTGCTTCATTCAGATTCTGTGTCTCCCTCTCTCTCCCCTGTTCACGCTGCTCTGTCCTTCTCTTTCTCTCTCTCTCAAAAATAAATAAATATTAAAAAATTCAAAAAAAAAAAAAAAAAAACCACCCAGGGTTATAGATGCAGAGAGCAGATTGGTAGTTGCCAGAGGTGAAAGGTCAAGGGTGGGGGAAAATGGGTGAAGGGTTCACAAGGTGCAGACTTCCAAATATAAAATAAATAAGTCCTGGGAATGTACAGCACGGTGACTATAGTTAGAATATTGTATTGCATATTTGAAAGTGGTCAAAACAGAGTAGATCTTAAAAGTCCCCATTACAAGAAAAATATGTAATTATATATGGCGACGGATGTTACCTTATTGTGATGATTATTTTACAGTATATGTAAATTTCAAATCACTGCGTTGTACACCTGAAACTAATACAGTTGACCTTTGAACACAGGGGTTCAAGGTTAGGGGTGCCGACCCCCCAACACAGTAAAAAAATCTGCATATATAACTTTTGACTGTCCAGAAACTTTACTAATAGCCTGTTGTTGATTGGAAGCCTTACTGATAACATAAACAGTTGATTAACACATACTTTGTATGTTGTATGTATTAGGTAACTGCATTCTTACAATAAAGGAAGCAAGAGAAGAGTCAGTGTTACTAGGAAAATCATAAGGAGAGAAAATACGTTTACAACACTATACCGTATTTATAAACAAACAAAACCGTGTATAACTGCGCAGTTCAAACCTGTGTCGTCCAAGGGTCAACTATATAATGTTATAGCTCAATTAAAAAAAAGAAAAAAGACTGGCATCTGACAGAATCCTTTTTTCTTTACTTTACTTTTTCCTTTTGGTTTTGAATTTAAGTTCTTCTGCTTGCTTTTCAAGCCTTGATCTCTTTTTCTTTTAGTTGGGCGCAGTACCAGCCTGTAAAGTGGTAGTGGACATAAATGACATAATGCATACAAATGCTTACGTACGCAAATGTTCCCATTTGTCATCTTTAACCGGTTCACTACCATTAGCCTTTTGACTTGGTTTCTTTGGTTGGTTTTTTATAAAGTTACCCCAAAACCCTGCCTGCTCCTTTTGACGGCGCTCGTGATTTACTTGCTGGAATACGTTCCAAAGAATGAAGTTGATAGGTTGCCAGATTTGATGGTTGGAGACCAGGTACCTAGGTTGCAAATTTCAGAAATTTTGCTATCTCGTATTTCTCTTAATGCTTTCATGGCCCAAACAATTGGGAATAGTTAACTAAAAGAGCCATTTAATTGTTCTTAATTTTCTTTCATGAGCACAGTTTCCAGTTGCCAAAACTACTGCCGTCAGGATGCTTTTGTTTCTAAAAACACAGGAACTCATGGTTAGTACCATGTATGCTAAGGAACAGTTGGTAGGTTCTACAGCTTTATTGCTATTTTAATTTTATCTCATTTTATTGTATTCATTCATGTGAAATTACCAACATTTTGGCTGTTAAGACCAGCAAGAGTGGTAATTTCATACGGTTCAACTTGCTGTTTCGGGGTAAGGTGACAATGTGTGCAATTGGCAAATTCCCTAATTTTGTAGCTTATAATTTGTTGTTGCCTCTAAAAACATAAGTTTTAATTCATTTGGAGTCTGTAAATTTGTTTGGTGAAGGTCATTCTCACATGCAGAAGAGGAAGGTAGAGAAAAGTGGTAACTTGTTTCTTAACAACAACAAAAAAGGAGATGCTAATTTTTGAGGAGACTTTAAATTTATGGTTAACTGGATCATTAGAAGCAAAAACTAGGGGTGCCTGGGTGGTTCAGTCAGTTAAGCATCCGACTCTTGATTTTGGCTCAAGTCATGATCTCAGGGTCATGAGATCGAACCCCGAGTTGGGCGTTGTGCTGGATGGGCAAGGCTCTTGCTTCTCTCTCCCTCTCTCTCTGCCCCTCCCCAACTAGCATACACGCACACATGTGCTCTCTCTCAAAAAAAAAAAAAAATCTAAACCTTGAGGTCACAGGTGATACCAGGTAAATTCTGAGTACCTCAAAATTTTTCTTGAATTTTTTAAAAAAATACTTATTTATTTTGGGGAGAGCGCAAGTGGAGGAGGGGCAGAGAGAGGGGGACAGAGGATCCGAAGCAGGCTCTGTGCCGACAGGCTTGACGGGAGCGAGCCAGATGTGGGGCTCGAACTCAACTAACCGTAAGATCATGACCTGAGCCACCCAGGCGCCCCCTTCTTGAGTTTTAAAAAATTCTTTGACATCAGCACCGTTCAGAAAGTCATGTCTTTGGCAAGTGATAAAATGCTGTTGGTGGTTTTAGCTTCTGAGTGTTTATTGACGTATTTTATGTTATTAAAACAAGGCTAATTTCGCTTAACTTTTTTAACATTGTGTTCATAAAATGTGTGTAGGTCGCCTGTTGATTATACCTTGAATAAGGACCTGGCGATTTTGGTTTGAAAGAGCATTAACGTAACAGGTACTTCACGTGGGTTATAGGTTATAGTATCATGCTAAATAGCGTATGAGCACGTCATGTTCACCACAGTGTGGTACTGATAAATGGCTTCTTCCTCTTGCTGTCCAATTAAAGTGAAAAGGAGGTGGTTAAAGGTAGTTAGTTGGTCAGGTGAGCATTTATTTGCTGAAGAGGAACAATATCTAGGGGCGCCTGGGTGGCTCAGCTGGTTAAGCGTCCGACACTTGATCTCAGGGCTCAGGGAATGATCTCATGGTTTGTGAGGTCGCCTCACCCCGGGCTCTGTGCTGAGCGCGGAGCCTGCTTGGGATTCTCTGTCTCCTTCTTTGTCTGCCCCTCACCCCCTCGGAAAATAAATTAATAAACTTAAAAAAAAGATAGGCATAGTATCCAGTGTTTGCATTCTGCTTTATGGTTTTCAGTGCGTCTTCAGCTGGGCCTTCTCATCGCGGCCCTTTCAGGCCACCGGGCAGATGTTCTGGCTGCTGTGTGTTAACTAAGGACTTGGGTGTAGTGGGGTTTCAGTGACTCCCACAGGCCTCTCCGCTCCTGAGGAACTGGGGCTTCTGCTCGTGTGGCTTGTTTGGCTGTGCTGGAGAGAGAGGCCCCTGGAGGAGAGCCAGCCGTGCTCAGACTGTGGCACACTCCCTGATGAGGTTGGTGAGGCAGATTCCCTTCAGGTGAAGGAATTCTGTGGGAGGAGAACTTTCCTTAGGGAACTGAGCTCATTTCTGTTTATTACGCCACTAACCGGCCCTTTGTAAATACTCTTGGAGCGGTGGCCTACCTGCTAAATTTATCGCTTATGTCTGTTTCTTCTGCCGTGATGTTTAGTCCTGTGTCTGTGGCCAACAATAGAGTTGTCTCTACTAGGCCGTCGTGTTAGAACCTAAGCGGTGAAGAAATATTCAGTGATCTCCCAATTAGTTTTCCGCCCTTATCTCTTGTTCGCCTCCACTGATTGATTTTGTAAACGGTTGTATCGAGGCGTAATTGACATACGGTAAACTATGCACATTTAAAATGTACAGTCTGATAAGTTCTGACATGTGCACACACCCATGAAACCACCACCCCCAGCAAGAAAGTGAATCTGCCATTACCCACACAACTCTCCTCGTGCCCCTGGTCATCCCTCCCTCCTGTCCGTCCCCAGCCTCCAGGCCACCACTGATCTGCTTTCTGTCACTGTAGGTTAGCTTGCGTTTCCTAGAACGTTATTGTGAAGGAAGAACACTCCTCCGTGTGTCTCCTGTATTATAAATTCCTCACCACAGCACCACCTCACTTCTGATGATAGACGTGTGGGTTTTCCACACATCAGGCAACTTGACCACAGCAGCTGGATGTCCTGCAGTTTAACTCGTTTATTTCCCTGGAGACCACATCGGATCCCGCAGATGAAAGGTTCTGTCCCACAAGACTTCCCCCCTCGCTCCCCCCATCTGCCCAATTTCAGTCTCAAGCCCAGAATGTTCCCGGTGCTTCCAACCGACTGGCTGTAAATTGGGGGTTCCCATGCCCCCACTTCTTGGGTTTTATTAATTAGCTTGAGTGGCTTATAGAACTCAGGACACCAGTTCACTTAGTAGATGACTAGTTTATTATGAGAGATATTCAAGGATGTGGTTGAACAGCCACAGGCCTGGCAGAACACAGGAGCTTCTGTCCTCATGGAGTTTGGGCTGTGCCACTCGCCAGTACATGAATGCATCCCGGCTCGCCAACCTGGAAGGTCGCTGGATCGTGTCCTTTTGGGTCTTTAGGGAGGTTGATTACCTAGGGACAGTTGGTTAAATCACTGGCTCCTGGTGACTGAACTCAAGCCTCTCCTTTTCCCCCAAAGCTAGGGTGGCTGGGACTGAAAGTTCTAACCCTCTAATCACATGGTTGGTTTCCCTGGCAACCGGCTCCCACCCTTCTGACAGTAGGAGTGTCTTTCCCAAAGTCACCTGGCGAGGTTGAGAGGGATTTGTTATGAATATCAAAATTACAGCTCTTCTGACTTAGGAAATTCCAAGGATTTTAGGAGCTCTGTACCAGAAATGAGGATGAAAACCAAATATAGATCTCTTACTATAAATCACAGTATCATAGGCCCCTGGGTGGCTCAGTCATTTAAGCATCCAACTCTTCTTTTTGACTCGGGTTATGATCCCAGGGTCATGGGATTGAGCCCCATGTGGGACTCTGTGCTGACAGCATGGAGCCTGCTTGGGAGTTTCTCTCTCCCTCTCTCTCTCTGCCCCTCCCCCCCTCAAAATAAATAAACTTAAAAAAACATTTTTTATTTTATTTATTAACATTTTTTTTAATGTTTATTCATTTTTGAGAGAGAGAAATAGGGTGTGGGTGGGGGAGGGGTAGAGAGAGAGGGAGACACGGAATCCAAAGCAGGCTCCAGGCTCTGAGCCGTCAGCACAGAGTCCGACGTGGGGCTCAAACTCATGGACCGTGAGATCATGACCAGAGCCGAAGTCGGAGGCTTAACTGATGGAGCCACCCAGGTGACCCTAAAAAAAATGTTTTTTAAAAAAGATTCTCCCTCTGTCCTTCTCCCCCACTTGTGTACTCTCTCTCTAAAATAATAATAATAAAAAAAAATCACAATATCACAATTATGTAAATGGAATCGTATAGTATACACTCTTTTTTTCGGTCTTTTTTTATTTTTTAAGTTTATTTTTGAGGGAGAGAGAGACAGAGACAGAGTGGGGGTGGGGAGGGACAGAAAGAGGGAGAAAGAACGCAGAGCCTCATGCAGGGCTCAAACTCAAGAACCGTGAGATCATGACCTGAGCCGAAATCAAGTCAGACACTTACCCGACTGAGCCCCCTGGGTGCCCCTGGTCTGGTTTTTATTCAGCACAATTATCTTGAGATTCATCCATGTTGTTACATGAATCAGTACCTCATCCCGTGTTACTGCTGATTAGTAGAGTTTATTTATCTATTCGCTTGTTGGTGGATTTAGGGTGGTTTCTATTTTTGGATCATTTTGGCTACTACAAATAAAGCTGTATGAACATTCGTGTACAAATCTGCATGTGGGCATTATGCTTTTATTTCTTTTGCATAAATACCTAGGAGTGTGTGTTTAACTTTCTAAGAACGTGGCAAACTTTTCAACAGTGATGGTGTTATTTTACGTTTTCTTCAGGGCTTGAGCGTTCCAGTCGCTCTGTATTCCTACCAACAGTTGGTGTGGTTGGTCTTTTTGTTTTTTTTTTTAAGTTTATTTATTTATTTTGAGAGCATGCGAGCGAGCCCAAGCATGAGTGGGGGAGAGACAGAGGGAGAGAGAGAATCCCAAGCAGGCTCTGCCCTGCCAGTGCACGAGCCCCAAGTTGACCTCCATCTTACGAGCCGTGAGACCATGACCAAGAGTAGGATTCTTAATTGACTGAACCACCTAAGGGCCCCTTATTGCATATATTTTAAATCTAGATCTTTTTTTTTTTTTTTGTCATTTCTGGGGATTTGAAGCCTAAGGAGAAGCCTAGACTAGCTTAAGGAGAAGTTCTCACGTAGATTTGTTTTTCTTTCTTCAGTCGTCCCATTCAAATTATAATAGCTTTTGAAATGATTTCCTTTAAAGAGCTAATAACACCACACACACACACACACACACACACACACCCTAGTTCTTACAAGTTTCTCATTTTGATTGAGAGATTCACTTAGTATTGCTAGGGCCTAAGAAACAACAGTAAGTTACCTGTAATCCCAAATCAAGGAATAGGAGATGGTCACTTTCTCTTGTCCCAAAGGTCCTGTTAAACTGGGAAGTTTTCCTTACCGTACCCACACACAACAGCATTTCCCTGCTTGTCCTTAGAGGCTGGGTATATACTCATAGTCTCCTGCACACACCTGTCTGGCAGATGTCAAATGGGAGTTGAGTTACCAAGGTGTCATGCTGAATCATGCCCAGTAGAGGTGTAGGTAGAGTGCTTCCCTGGCCTGGGAAGTAGGATGGAACACAAATATCTGGGTTTCTGGAATAGTTAACCAAAAGCCAGTTGTAAAAGCTCACGTATTTCGAAAATACAAAACAGAATAAGATCAGGACATTTGATGCTTTATGCATCAGCAACAAGGCAGCGTCAGGAGCTGAGGAACCAGACAAAACCCCCTGTTTAGAAAAAATACTACAATATCTTCCATAAATGGAGCCTTGGAAAGACCAGCTTCTTCCTTTCACGATTGGAGTTGACCACTCGCAACAGGTGCGTGGTTCAGTGTTGGGAAGGTAGCAGGAAGGAGAGGGACTATGTTGAAGCATCATGTGAGAAGTCAAGGCTTACTTGCATACCAAGGCAGAGAATTTTTGCTGCCTTGCTGCCTAATACACTGATAAAACACAGAAATGAAATAGCCTTGGCTTGTTGGTATATTTACAGATGGGGCTTATAGGAGGAAGGCTTGCAAATGGGAATGCGGTGGGCAGAGCACCAGCAAAGTCAGAGATTGAGCTAATTTCTCCTCTTCCTTGGCAAATGTCCACGATGTGGGAGAGTTGGGGTCTCTTGGTCTTGCTCTCTGACTGTAAAATGAAGAAGTTAGTCTAGATCTCCCAGGTTCCATTCATCCACCAAAAGTTTATTTTAATAAAGAGCCGGTTTTGTTGGGCTGGTCAAAACAGGGAAGGAAAATAGTGTCTGGCGAAAGCATCTTCGAGGTTCCTAGAGTAGTAACATGCATGGGGATAAATTTGTATGCACAACAAAGAAATAGAAGACAGGCGTAGGCTCCAATATAAAATATATTCTCTAGTCCCAGATATACTGAGTATCTGGTTGTATGGACGCCAGGGCCATTATGGACTTGGAAGCAGAAGACATATTTTATTTTATTTTTTATTTTATTTTAATTATTAATTTTTAATTTTTTAATGTTTATTCTTGAGAGAGAGAGAGGGAGCGAGTGAGCACGCCAGCAGGGGAGGGGCAGAGAGAGAGGGAGACACGGAATCTGAAGCAGGCTCCGGGCTCAGAGCCGTCAGCACAGAGCCCGTTGTGGGGCTTTAACTCAGGAACTGCGAGATCATGACCTGAGCCAAAGTAAGCTACTTAACTGACTGAGCCACCCAGGCGCTCCTATTATTATTTTTAAATGTTTGTTTTTGAGAGAGAGAGAGAGAGAGCATGAGCAGGGGAAGGGTAGAGAGAGAGGGAGACACAGAATCTGAAGCAGGCTCCAGGCTCTGAGCTGTCAGCACAGGGCCCGACGCAGGGCTCGAACTCATGAACCGTGAGATCATGCTGAAGTCGGACACCCAATCGACTGAGCCACCCAGGTGCCCCAAGACGTATATGCTTTAAAAACATTTCATATCTAATAGGAACTTAGTAATTTATTTAAATAAAAAAAAAATCTAGACTAAAGAAGGATATAAAACAGAGCATAAGAATCAGTTTAGCTAAGTGTAGCTAAATAGAAATAAATGGTGGAAGGTTCTAGAACAGAGACTTTTTTTTTCCTTTTCTTTTTTTTTTGGTGGGGGGGGGGGCACTCATCACTCTTCCCCACAATAACCAGGAGAGAAAAGAGAGGAGAGGGACCTAAGGATTTTTCTTAGTGATTGTTCTTTGCCAGGGTCCCCACTCTGTTCTCTATATTCTCACTTACGATAAATTGCTTTTTGTCACCTGTACGGGCTTTGAGGTTTCTCCCCGAAGCAGAGAAACTGCAAGACAGGAGCCAATGGGGAGAGCGTTGGTGGGGAGAAATCTCAACCTAGACATCTGATCTCTGCTTTTTCAGTGCGAACCAGATATCAGCTTCCACCTGAAGTGTCTTTTGGTGCCTTTTTGTAGCCCACAAAAGGCAAAGGATCACTCTGTACCTCAGAATGTCCTCCAACAATAGGTACGGGACACACGTTTCAGGTACATCGTGTTATTCGGCAGACCTGGGTCTCCTGTTGCCCCCCGGATGCTTGCTTGTTGCGGCTGCTTGGCGGTTTTTAAAAATAATGCGATGCCTCCCACGGACCTGGAGTAAGACCTCTGTTCGTCCGCTGATGCTTGTTGAGTAGCGGCTCCTGCCTGCCGGGCATGGCGCTACAGGCCTGTGATGCGGGGCTCCCTCCTCCCCACCGCCCTGCTGCTGAATCCTACCAGTTGTGTTTAAATTTAGTTGCCCGGGTGTGAGAAATACCTATAACGTAGGGCTTGTCACACTGGGTTGTAACTTAATTTATATGCCTGGGTCTCTCACTAAGCCATTAATTTTTTGAGGAAAGGGACTCTTATTTTCGTCTGTTCTTCGTATTCCCACTGGCTAAAGAATAATAAAAACGCACTAAAGGTCTAGAAGATAATGTCACAGGTTGGGAGTTGAGGAATCCTGGGCTCTTCCTTCGGCCTTGGGAATGTAACATTAGTGGGAAATGCCTTCGGGGACTGTCAGTAGGCAGGCAGCGTGCCGTGAAACGAGGGCGCACACACATGGCCCTTGCCCTTTGGAATCGACAGGGCCCGGTGGGCAGTGTTGGTGGGAGGTGAGAGCAGGGGCTTGGAAGCAGTGTGTCACTTAGTTCTGTACGAGCGTGGAGACAGGACCACTCCTGCTTAGATCGCTCTGGAGTACAAATCTCATACATACAAGTCAGCGTGATTGAAAAGCCAGACACGGGCGGCACGCACACGTTGAGTTTGGCGTGTGTGTATCGCCCGAACGGTGTGATTTGGCTCTGCCTCGCGTGGCACTGATTGCCTGGCACGCGGCAGTCAGAGCCAAGGTTACCGGCGCATCCGGAATAGAAAAGACAGAATCATTAACACCGTCAAGTTCTGCAGGCCGTGCGTGCTCTCAGAACTCCCAGGATTGTCTTTGTGGCTGCGGAGTGGAGAAGGGAACCTGTCACGAAGCCTGTTGGTTCAGTTTTGTACACTTAACTCTAACGCTCAGTAATACGGTTTTAAAATCTGTCCTAAAGACTTAATGCAGTTACTAGAAGTTACTCTGCATCCGGTCAGCCCTTCCTACGATTGTGGAATAAGCTGGGGAATGATCACAGTTGTGGGTTTCAATTTAATTTATACTCCCCATGGCAGTATGTTCCACGCATGAAAGCTGTTGTCTGTACTCCTATGGTAGTGTTACTCCTTTGTTTCCAAAACAGTTTGCTCACTTTGGGGTCTGCGCACACAGATACTTAGAGGACCCTCAGATGGTCACTCCTCAAGAATGTCCGTTTGCTTTCTTGTCCCTTTGTGAGTATAGTTAGCCGTTTCAAGTCTTAACAAAAGAGGAAGCTGATGTGTTTGTTCATCTTGTCCTTACCATGCTGCCAGAGAGTTTCTTTTCCAGTTACGATATAAAAAGTTGGAAATGAGCATTGCTTCCATCAGTAAGAGAGAGAAGCCAGATGATCTATAAAGTAATAACTTATCTTGAATTATGAAGAGTAGCAAGCCCTCCTGAGGAGAGCAGGACTCTTAAACTGTTTTGTGTTTTGCAGAGCATGGGACGGGGGGGACAGGTGACCACCATCAAAGTGGCTAAAAGGAGCTCTTAAAGGTTGAGTGTGAGTGAACACATCCGTTCGAATAACCAGGAGCCTAGATACTCGCAAGCTGTTTTCTGCAGGCCTCCACCAGGCACTGGTAAGAAAGAAGAGGGACTAGACAGGACCCCACTGGTGGTGCGGCCATGCGGGGGATGGCCGTACTGGGGGACTGGTAGGCTGTAAGGTCCATTATTCTGCTCCTTCTCTCCTTTGACACAGAAGTTGCTGGGAGGGCAGCAAAGCCCCCAGGACCCAGGTAAATGTGAACAGCCAGATGAAGAAGTACATGGGATGAGGTCTCGAAGGGTCCCAGGGACCAGAGCTTCCGTCCCCAATTCCCACAGAGTTGAGATTTGCCACCCTCCTGGTACATGAATGTGTTCACCAACCTGGGAGATCTCCACACCCCATAGTTTGGGGATTTTTAATGAGGTTTCATCACATAAGCATGATTGATTTCCATTTCCCTTCATTTCCAGTCCCTTTGCCTCCCCCATGAGGGGGAGGTGCAGAGAGACAGGAGGAAGAGAGAGAGTCCCAAACAGACTCCACGCTGTCAGATCAGAGCCCGAGGTGGGGCTGGATCCCATGAACCCCATGAACCGTGCGATCATGACCTGAGTCAAAATCAAGAGTTGGAAACTTAACTGACTGAGGCACCCAGGCGCCCCCTCCAGTATTTTCCCTGGATAATACTTTCTTTCTTTTCCTTTTGGATTTCCAATTACAAGTATGTTACACTACTGATATTGTTCCATACTTCTTGGGTGTTCTGCGGTATCCTCTGTGTTTGTGAAAGCTCATGCTTTCTCTCTCTCTCTCTCTCAAAATAAAGACATAAATATTCTCTTTTTTCAATGTTTTTTTAACGTTTTTACTTATTTTTGAGACAGAGAGAGACAGAGCACGAGCAGGGGAAGGGCAGAGAGAGAGGGAGACACGGAATCTGAAGCAGGCTCCAGGTTCTGAGCTGTCAGCACAGAGCCCAAAGTGGGGCTCGAACTCACGAACTGTGAGATCATGACCTGAGCCGGAGTCGGACGCTTAACCGACTGAGCCACCCAGGCTCCCCAAACATAAATATTCTTTGAAAAGAACACCACTTAAAAAAAAATACTTGAAGAGTTGCTGAGAATTATCCAAAATTGGTGGAAGCAAAAAAAAAAAAAAAAAAAAATTAAATAAGGAAATACATACAAATCCAACAATTTCAGAGAGCAAGAAATGCGAACCCCCCCTCCAATTCTATAAACACAAGAACCAAGCTGCTGAAATACCAAAGATAAACAGGAATATCTTAAAGGCAGCCATAAGGAGAATGAACATTACAAATGGAGGAGCAAAGATAATAGTGGAATAACATCTGTAAAGTACCAAAAGACAAAATAAAAAACCCTAAATTTTGGCAACCCAAATTTCTATACCCATCAAAAATCTCTTAAAAAAAAAAAAAAAAGGACCATGTGAAGACTTTTTAAGACAAACAGAAGCCGAGGGAATTTTTTTTTTTTTTCTAGGATATCTGCCCCACAAGAAATGTTGAAAGAAGTTCTTTAGGCAGAAGGGGTGCCAGATGGCAGTCTGGATCTACACAGAGAAACGAATAGACCCTGATATGGTGAAAAATGAGGGTGAACATGAACGTATCAGCATTGGAGAAAGAAGACAAAAATGCGCCCTTCCGAGGTTACAGCCAATGTTCACACACGATGCACGATGTAGTTTAGTAGTAGTTGAAGGTAGGCCGTGATTATACATAGATCGTAAGACGGTAGGGAAACCACTTTAGAAAGGTTAAAAGTGAGTAAAAGCCAGTTATGGAGATGAGACATCAGAAAAATAATTATTAGAGGACAGAAAGATGGCAAAACGGAGCAAAATGCAGAACATAGAAGACCACTGGCAAGAAGGCTTAAATTCTACCTGATCGTTACACTTGAAAGAAAGTACATGACCTAACCACACCAATTAAAAGACAGAAATCGTCATTTTGGACAGAAAAGCAAGACCAAACCGCATGCTGTCTCAAACCTACCGTAAAGACACGGAAAGGTTAAAATTGAAAGGAAGAACTTACATTGCATAAACACTGGTCAAAAGAAGGGATGACTGAAGTAGACTCTGGGACAGCGATCCAGCTCGGGGGTGAAGGGAACGTTACGTAAGGACAAGGGGTTTATTTCACCAGGAAGACGTGATGATCTGAAATGTGTGTGTAGATTCAACAACAGACCTTCAAAATACATAAAAACTGATAGAACGCCAGGGAGAAATGGACAAATCTATTACTGTGGGCAGCCTCAAACCTCCTCTCAGGGATTCAGGGAACAAGCGTACTAAGAATTAGTTAAGAAAATAGAAGATCACAACATCATCCTCATCAGTCACCACAGCTGAACGCACGTCTGTTCGCCAAGACGTACGTGTGGAATGCTCACCAAGACAAATCATGCTTTGGGCCATAAGACACGTCTCAACAAATTTAGACAAGTCCATACAAATTATGTCTTCTGAATACAGTGAAATTAAACTGAAAATCGGTAACAGTAAGTGAGCTGGAAAGATCCACCAGTGACTTAGATTGCTGAGATGACAGCTCATGCCGGGTGGTTCGGTGTGGACGGGAATGGTTGGGAGAAGGGACACTACGAGAACTTCACACCGTTTTTAAACATTTGTTGAATTGCTTTTGTAACCTTTTTAGAAAAGACATTCCAATTAATCATTCTATAGGAAGACTTCAGAGTTTTATAATACGGAATTTCATTTTATGTATTTTTTTAAGTGTTTATTTATTTTTGAAAGAGGGACAGAGAGAGCGAGCATGAGTGGGGGAAGGGCAGAGAGAGAGGGAGACACAGAATCCAAAGCAGGTTCCAGGCTGTGAGCTGTCAGCACAGAGCCCATCGTGGGGCTTGAACTCACGCGCTGTGAGATCATGACCTGGGCTGAAGTCGGACGCTTAACTGACTGAGCCACCCAGGCGCCCCAGTGTATGGAATTTTAAAAAAGAGGTTAGATAACTTATTGGAAGAGAGAAAAGTTGCCTTTAAGTAGAAAGCACACTGATATTACTTGAAATTCTTTAATCATTTGACTTGAGTTAGAAGATTACCACTCCGGGAAGTGAAATGCCAGTGTTTGGACATTCAGCTGCCATAGTAAGTCAAGTTGCAGGAGAAATTCAGGTGTAGACTAATTGGACACTAAATAAAATTAGAGGGAAAAAATTAAGTATCTTACTTTAGGAATGAACGTTAGATTAATATTAAAATTTAATAATACCATCAGTATGTTACTTTTTTTTTTTTTGCCCAGCACACATTTTCATGTGAGCTGTAAGGAAGGCAGGGAAGGTGTAATCAGCACACACAGGGACTCAGGCTTAATTTGTTAATGCAGTTCATAAGTTGGAGTAAAGAATACGTTTTTGCTCTATATTCGACATTGTCTTCCCCATTGTTACCCACTTTACCCATATTATTCTCTGCTGGTCACCGATCCTTTCAGTTTTTCACTATACCTTGCCGATCGTTGTACTCACCCTTTCTCGTTCCACATTTGAGGACCACAATGGAGAGGGTTATAGGAACAGTGAAACGTGATGTGATACAGTGATGGAGAGGCTGGGGGGGTTAAGAGAGTCCGCATAGGAGACATCTACGAAGTGAAATTAGCCATGTGAGTTTCTGTGGACATGTACAGCTGCTGGGTAAAGTATAGCTGACTGTGTGTGAATTTATGTGTTTTTTTTTTTTTTTTAAACCTTGCCTTGTTGGAAAGAACACGTTGGCGGCCTGTCCACGGGTGTTAGAAGCCAAGGGGGTCGAGAGGGGAAAGGACACCAGAACAGGTGCTGGAGGCTAGGTTCTGATGCTGCCCATGGTACAGAAACGTGTGTCCGGCCAGCCTGAGGCAGCGAGCTGGAACTGGAGCCTCAAATGAACACTGTGATTTTCAGAGGGTTGTCAGATCCCTTAAAAATTGGGTGGAAGAACGGCTCGCCAGCCTTGAGAAATGGCTTGCCATCTGCCTGGGGCTCCAGAAATAAAAAACCCCAAGCTCTCGGTGAGAAATTAGAACCCTCGTCCTGTGCCAGGGTCTCTGTCAAAGCAAACACAAGGTTGCTGTGTCGGGAAACTCCTGAAAGGAGGTGCGGAGAAGAAAGCCCCACCGTGAGGAACAAGTTAACGCTGAGATAGATGCTCCAGGAAATCGGCAGGTGCGGCGCACACACGCGCGCGCACGCGCGCTGACCGAGCACGCTACGTAAGGTGGGTAATCAAGTACCCGGATCCTGCCGGAAGCGGGCAACAAGATGCGTGTCGCCTGGCTTGCACGCGTGCTCCTCCCTGCCCTTTGTGTAAACGCAGCCCTTCCTCCTGGTCACAGTCGGCTTCCTGTGCCCCAAGGGGACTCTGGTCCCTGGCCCAAGGGGTCCGGGGTGCTGCCCGGAGCCAGAACCTGCAGTTCCCTGGGACCTTGACCGTGGCCCCTGCCGGAATGAGCCCTTCCTGGCCCTCCAGAGTCCTGCGGGCAGGGGCGGGAACGCAGAACCCCTCAGTGGGCTCTTGGCAGTGATGGTAAGTGGGTCGTGGCAGCTTCCGCCTCCTGGCTCCTGAACCCGCGTGCCCTTCTTAGGGACGCGGTGCCACAGAGCGGTCTTCGACCTCGCAGACCGCATCGTGAAGCGTGGCACCCATCCTGTCAGACCGTCTCTCGAGCTTCCGTGTGCTTTGAGAAGGCGGTTGCGGCACTCGGGGCGGGGGGGCATCTGCATCTGGACGGTGTGGTGTGTGTTACCTACCACCCACCGTGTTGGGTCCAGTCCCGAGCCTCCCCGCTGTGAAGGGGGCCCCTGGTCAGATGCGGCGACGGAGGCGATCCCATCGGGCAAATCTGATGCCGCGGCCTCGTGGATCTTGCCCACTCGGTACTCCGCGCCTCTCCCGTGGGGGGCGGGAGGGGGGGGTTGACACGATCCAGGAGCCTTCCCACTGTGCCCGCTCCCCAGTGCCTGCCCCGTATGCTTGTATCCAGACTTCCTTGTCCCTGCTGCTCTCGTTCTTTTCCTTCTCGTCCCCTGACCACACAGCGGGCAGCCCAGGCATCTGGATTTTCAGCTCAGGCTCCGTCTCCTTTCCGCACGAAGTGGGGTGAACTGTCGTGTCGCACCTCCGCGTGCGGGAAGGTTTTCCTCTCCGGTGTCTTCAAGGGCAATCCCCAGTTGCTGCTGTAACAGAGCCATGGGCGCTCTTTGCTTTCGTCCCTGACGTCAGGCTGACCCGTCTGTCATCCAGGCTCGTGCCTGCCCCGCTCTGCCCGCTAGACGTACAAGTCGGCGTTTCGCCGGGGGCACGGGCATCGAGTGCGCCGGCAGCTGTGGTGGGGGACGTGGAGGAGGTCTGGACTTCCTGCTCGTGGGAGTCACTTGTGCCTTCCACGCTGGCTCACTCTGGGGAGTGCCCTTTCCATCCCCTGGTGGACCGGTTGACCTACAAACCCAGGTCACCGGTGGGGCGGCGGGGGCGGGGGGGCCTTGGATGCTTCCGCCCTTGCTGTTCATGACCTCTACCAGGGCCTGGTAATGCACACGCCAGGAGCTGTTCTCAAAGGGCGTATCATCCTCTGTTGTGATGGCGTGGCCTTACTTCAGAATCCCAGGGGGATACGCTTGATTCTCCATCTGGCGCTTGCCAGGGGCTCCTTACTGCACCTGTTCCCGCTACGGACCCCTCCGTACCATCCAGGGTCACTGGATCCTACAGCCTAAACATCCGGGCCGCTTGTGCCAAGCCCGGCCCTGCTGCAGAGAAAGCCTCTTGCTCTGGGCCCCACTCCCAGGTGGCAGCCGCTGTGCCACCCGGTCTGCGGGCCAGAGCAGCATCCCAGCTGCGTTGCCCCCACGACCCAGCCGAATGGGCGCTGCACTTCCTTCTTTGTGGATGTGTCTTTTACTCAGGAGGGGCTCTCCCAGCATGCCCCCAACTGCCACGCCCCTAGAAGCTTCACCAGAGTTGCCACATCCAGGGCCTTCCCACGCTTTGTCTTCCACGCTCCCCCCGAAGCTTGTGTCTCTGGGGCACAGCCACCCACCGCTTGCTGGTCCTCCCCGGGCTGCCTGATGTCAGTCTCCCCCGCCAGGCCCGGCACCAGTTCCCCCGTTGGCACGCGGGAAGGGACGTGTGCAGCCCGCGCGGGTCACCTGCCAGCCGTGGGGGCGAGGCCTGTGCGGCATCCCCCAGTGGTGTGCTGACCACTTCCGGAGGGAGCTGGGGGGTGGTGGGGAAGTGTTTGCGCCCAGCATCCTCATGGGCATCCGTCAGGAGTCCGTGTTCCAGTTCTCAGGATCCCTGAAAACCGCAGCCTGGATCTGCATACTAACAGGATGCTCTGACCGAGCATTCGAACATCTTGAGCTCCGTAGCTGTCACGCAGTCCAGTCCGCAGTTCCATTTCAGGTCACTACAGGTCACTGATGAGGACCGGTTTACACCCACCAGGAAGGCTCCGGTGTTCTCTCACTTAGCCATTAACGGCTTGTTAACAGCTTTCGGTCCCTCATTACCCTTACGCAGGCCATCAGTGCAGGCTAGCAGCCACGAGCCAACCCTGCTGTTGTTGTAGATGTTTTTTACCTTCTGGATCTTCCACGGGTCCACACTGTTATTCCTGTCGTGGCATTTCCCTCCACCGGACAGTTTCCAGGTCACTTACGGCTCAGTCCCGTAGCAGGTGAACCACAGTCTTGTGGCAGGACTCTTCACGCCTGCCCTTTCAAGACAGCCGCCTCCTCTCCTGCACAGTGGTCTGTGCACGAGGCCCGTATCCCTGGATTACTACCCGTTTTTCTTAAACCACTCCCAGAGCCGCTCCTATTTGTCTGGGTCCTCGAGAGAAAGCCATCAAGATGGGGTCATACCTGCGAGGGTTTGGTTACGGGAACTGTGGTGTGGAAGGAAAGAGAGGAAGCGAGAAGAGCCCGAAAGAGGCATCAGACCGGGATGCAAGCCTGACCCCCCGCCCAGTGAAGTGGGGGGTTGGGTAGGAGTGTCCTCTCCTCGTTGGCCGTGCATTCTGAGGATTGGGCAAAGCCTTGGGGTGTCCTTGTCTGCCTCTTGGCTTTGCCAGTTTGTCTGGGACTTCGTTCTCATTTCTTGGCCGTGACTGTGGCAGTCTCCACTTCCTGTGGCAGAGGGGTTACCCATGCCTGCTGTTCGAGAGAGCAGCAGCTGAGCTGGGTGTGGGGTCCCACTTCCGAATTCCCAGGGAAGGGCTCTGGCCTGCTTTCAGCCGCGTCTGGAATCTAGTTCACGGTTATGTGAACCAGGTTGTCTGTCTCTAAATTGAAACATTTCCCAGAAAGGTTGGGCGAACTACAGGTTTAATAGCAATACCTTACGTAACCTCTAATAATCCATAAACGTATGATTAGCAGTCTTTGATTTTTTTCTTAGCGCACAGGATGACTTTGAAGAATGCTCCGGATGCATCCTAGTTCTTCAAGCGAAGGAATCGAGAGGCATACTTAAGTGATTTGTTCGTGACTAATTGGGTTAGTTCATTACGTGTCCGTTTTTGTCATTGCGGAGCATTTTCAAGAGTAATGAGTGACCCAACGTTTTCCCCTGTACCTCTACCCTGCCGTTCAGTGTATTCAAAACTGGATTAGCGTCAGATAAAATAAAGGCCGGCCGGGGGAAAATTCACGTGTCAGGGAACTTCACCCTGAATCGGGAAGTCATGACAGTCATTGCTAGGCAATTAGAACTTTCCAAAGGAACTACAAAGCCATTTTTCTAAAGTTGAGAGGAGAGTAGCGTTTCCTCCCCGTTGTATCGTTTGTGTTTAGACAAGTGTGGGGGTGCCAAAGAGACATATAACGACCGTGAGAAGTGAAGGCTGGGATTCATTAGGGCTGAAATACTGGAACAACAACAGACGCAGTGCCCAAGGAGAGGGCCAAACAGAGACGTGTCTGCCTACACGTGTCGGCGTGTAACCAGCAGACGGTTTTTCAACGCTCAGGTTGTGTTGGGGACCCTGGAAGTCGGTGTGGGACACACAGAACTTGTAGGCTCGGTCCCTGAGTTCAGAAAGCTTCTAGTCCACTTCGGGAGGGAGTCCTTGCCTGGGGCCAGGCACGTAGACTCCTGCAGTTCGCTTGCAATGGTAAGCAGGGACACAGATACATCGCTGCCATGTTGCTTCCTTGGAATCCTTCTCAGACTTCCCTGTTGTCTTAAAATACAGTATGCTGGGGCACCTGGGTGGCTCAGTCAGTTGAGCGTCCGACTTTGGCTCAGGTCACAATCTCGCGGTCCGTGAGTTCGAGCCCCGCGTCGGGCTCTGGGCTGACGGCTCAGAGCCTGGAGCCTGCTTCCGATTCTGTGTCTTCCTCTCTCTCTTCCCCTCTGCCATTCATGCTCTGTCTCGCTCTGTCTCAAAAATAAATAAACGTTAAAAAAAAGATTTTTTTTTTAAAATACAGTATGCTAATCGAAAAGGTGACATACGGGCTGGCCAGCAGATCAGGAGGTGATACCATAAGGTAAACGTTACAGATCCCAAGATGAGGAGACTGCGCGGGGGGAAGCACTGGGTTTGGGGGGTACCTGGAGACAGAGCGAAAGAGGAAGCTGGCCTTTATCGCAGCTTCTGTGGGGAAGGATGGATAAGGCAGGCTGAGCAGGTTTGGGATTGGCTACTTTGAGTAATTTCAGCAGGCTTTGGGGCGTAATGTTGTCCCCGGTTGTCTGGCACCTGGTCCTGGGGTGACTGGGGCAGTTGGACGGTGGCATGGGGTGTGAGAGCGGATAGAGGAGGTGCGGGCTGTGGGTTGATAGGTTTGCATATGAGAGGCGAGCCCCTGGGTGAGTTTACCAGCTCTAGGAATTGGCTAATCCCCGGAGGACCGATGCCTCCAGGGACCTCCGTCTGGCTCCAAGATATCAAAGCATCGGAATGCAGAAATAAAAGATGTGGGTACTGTACCCGCTTAGACTTAAGCTTTTTTTCTTTGGTGCCCTAATAACGTCTTAAGCAAGCCTCTAGGTGAGCCCTTTCGGTGAGGCCGCAGTACCCATGGAGCCTCCCAGGACCCACCGTGTTGAGCCAACAGTTCACTGCGTGAACACAAGAGGGGGCTGTCTTAAATACGAAACTGAGGGCCTTTGGCGGGGGGAGGGGGGGGTGGGGAGGGTGGGTATCAGAGTGGGCCTTGAGCACCTCTGACTGAGAACACGGGGAAGATTCTGTGCGCGTTTTCAAGATTCCCTCGAAACAGACAGCCGGTGGTAGCTCCCACATATGCCCTGATGAATGGCAGGTGTATCCGATATTGGGGACCCAGTCCAGGGAAAGAGGGGAGGGAGGTATTACCTAGCTGTGGCCGTGTTTCGGACATGTTGGTGGGACCTCTGTGATACGTGGATGATTAGATTTCTATGCGTTTGAATAAATCGTAAGAGATGTGGTGGTGGGCTGGGGGAGGTGTACCGGGAAGGTTGCTGGGCATGTCAGAGGCTGAAACACACGGGTAAAGAGTCACATTTCATCCTGGATGAACACAGAACGAATGTGCAGGAGGGGCGTGTTATATGCGCAGCCTTCAGCTCCTAAATCTTACATTTACCCCAAACTCTCATAAATCCCTCTTTTGAGAAATTATTTAAAAGCTAATTCACACTTGGGCCAGTTTCACAAATCGGCGTTACAAGCAGGCTGCCCTCGAATTCAGAGTCTTCTAGAACATCCGGTTCGCTAGCTTATCTGTGCCGTCCTTAGAAGCTTTTGCCACCACATCCCTCTCCACCCCCCACCCCCGATCGCTCCGTGCTTCTTTATGGATATCATGGTTTTTGTTGCTTAATTTCCTTCTCGCTTCCCTGGAGTGAGTCCCCGTTTTCAGTAGTTTTCTTTCCCACACTCTATGCTTTTATTAAGTTTGTTAATGAGTTTTCTCTTTTTCCCTTATGACAAATTCTGGCTTTCTAGTTCATTTTATTGTGATTAGTTACCATCCTGTCCTGTTGTTCTAATGTGGCTCCAGAAAGAAATGACAACTCACAGTAAATCTTCTGTTTTTTGCCTTGAGACTTGGACCTCTAGAATTTTCATATTTTAGCATTCCTTCCTTGAGTGTGTACATCTTCTTTCACATAATTTCTATGCGGATATTGTTATCTTTTGTGGTTCAGCCTTATCGTCGGCTAGTAAACCGTTCCTTTTACTAGTATGATAGAAATAATAGTTAACATTATAACAACATGTAAGATGTCATTAAATTAATAATCAGTCACTTTTTTTTTAGTGCTGCTATATTTCAGGCTGTTCTAAATGATTAATATATGTAATCGTTCATTAGATTCGCACTGTCTAAGGTAGGGACTGCTGTATTCTCCCCATTTTACAAGGAGGAAACAGGCACAGAGAGGTGAAGGGGGGTGCTATAGGCATTGCGCCTGCGTCAATGGGAGTAGTATTTGAATCTGAAAATAGGGTCAGTGTGTTGAACGACCACCTTCATGGATATAAGGCAGAAATAGTCGATTAAACGTTGGATAATTGGACAGAACTTTTCCTTTACAGCTCTCACCCCCTTTTGCCTTCTTTTGCTTCATTCTCCACATTACCACACAGGACCCTTGTTCACCCTTCAGATTTCAGGTCCCGCGTCCACAGGAGCTTGTCCGTGACTCTAGACAGCTGAGCACCCTGACCCCACAAACGATTTTCTAACCCCGAATTCATTAACCTGCACGGTTGGGTCAATGTCTCTCTCCCTCGTAGAATAGAGCTTCAATGGGAAGGGGGGTTCCTTGTCTGCTTTGACTCCCCATTGGATCGTCAACCTCCTACACCGCCGGGTGGGTGGTAGGTGCTCTGTAAGTATTTATTAGATATATGAGCAAAAGTCTTAAAGAAAGGAGGAAGAAAGGCAAAGATTTATTATATGCTTACCACATTCCAGGATCTTTAGGTACAGCGTACCATTCAGTTGTTGTACCAGTTGGAAATAAGTTTCACACCACATAACAGAAAGCCCAACTACGGTGGTTTAAACAAAGAGGATGTTACTTGTCTCCCATAACAAGAATTCAGATTGGCACTTCAGGGCAGGTTTGACCGCTGACCAACATCCTAGGCTCTTGTGTTTCTGTACCTCCAAGCTGGCCAATATGATGATCTTGTTAAAATAACGGTTATGTCCCAGTCACTGGATTTTCTACTGTTGTATGAGCGGTAGGTTGGTTGTCTAAGTAGTAGGTTTGAAACTCTATATGCCTCCTTCAACAAAATGTTGAGATTTCATGTTATTTATAATGTACTTTTTGTGGAGAGAAGTGAAAGGGATTCCCAGGTTTCCCCACATTGGGGAAGGCTTTCCTGAAGTGTCTGGTGATCCTTCACTGTGCATTCTTATGTCCGGGGCATTAAAAGCCATGTGGGAACTGTGCGGGGAGAGATTATTGGCAGGTGTAACTGGTAGGTGACCCGGTCGGCATTTTCCATAGGGGGGAAGCCCTGGCCCAGTGTCCCATGTTTGTAGATCTCTCTTCCAGTATTCCCAGGGAGGGATGTCCCTGTCTCTTTGGGTGGGAGTGAAAACCAGGCTGCCAGGGCTCTGGGAGCCATGTGGAGAAGCCAGCCAGGGAACGAGGGTGTGGGGAGAAGCCCCATCTTACATTCAGTGTAGACTTTGATTGAATACCCCTGGTCTCAGTGCATTTCCTGCCCCAACCTTTAGCTCTGCTTTGTGTCTCAAGTCCAAATCCTGGAGTTCACCAGAAAGTAAAACATGCTGGGTAGGGTGGAGTGGAGGCAGCCCAGGAAGGGAGAAGGAACTTGTAAATGGATTTTTAAAAGCTAGTCCTCCTGTTGTCATATTCCTTCGTGTGGATCCTTGTGGTTCATCTAGTTCATTAGCTTATCCCACTTGGGAAGCCATCCCCTCCTCCCCCACCTCTGTCCGTTTCATGCATACGTGTCACCTTCTGTTCCTGAGCTGTTGTTGGGGAAGGTGGGCAGTGGGCTCACTTCCTTTCTCCCTTCATTGGCCTCCAGGGTATGGTCTTGTCTGTGTCTTCATCTGATTAGGCTCTGTCCAGTTTGGGACCGCTATGTCCTTTCCTGCCCTTAGCACTTCTGGGCTTATGCCTTTTTGATCTCTCATCATGTTAGTAGAGAGGGAGGGAAAGTATAAATGCATGCATTCAGTCATTCATACTTTACTGGAAATCTTGCTTACATTATCTTTCTATAAAAGTCGGGTTGTATGCTAAATATATCTTGGCAATCGATAAACTTTTATGAAATTAATTCGACATCTGCTGTGTTTCTAGCTGATTGTCTCACGTAGAAAGGATAATGAAAACTCTAAGTTTCTTAAAATGTGACTGTGAGCTTTTAAAAAAATGTCTTTTTGATTTTCAGATCGTGAGCCATGCCTTTAGTGAAGAGGAACATCGAGCCCCGGCACTTGTGCCGGGGAGCCCTGCCGGAGGGGATTACCAGTGAACTTGAATGTGTAACCAACAGTACCCTTGCTGCTATCATACGCCAGCTCAGCAGTCTAAGTAAGTCGTCTTCTGTCTAGAACACTTTTTTCTGATTACAGATGGCATGTGACGAACTTTAACGTCAGCACATTGGTTTCACTTCAGTCGCTAGTTTTGTCCCAAGAAGAGACCGCAGCTTTGAAGGAAAGAGCCCACCCCCGCCCCCTCCCGATTTTCCCAGAGTGAAATAACTCACTGGTCTTATGATACCAACTTTATGTGCTGAAGACGTAAAGTTCAAATTGACCCATTTACAGATTGTTAGATAAGACTGAATTGTGGATTCAAAGTAGTGTCGGTTCTTATTAAATGAGGATTACATGATTGGTACTTTTTTTAAAAATGTGAATTACTTTGTTAAGCTTGGACAGGACTGATTTTTTTCTTTTTAACGGGATAAATTAAAACCTTGTTAACACTTGTAACATGCCTGGCACAGAGTAGGTGCTCAAGTATTTGTTGATTAACTAATGCTCCAAGTGAATTGACGATTAAAGCCAAAAAATTGTGAGATTTGCTGATTTTCACTTACTAAAATGCAGGTACCAACTTCCAAATTGAGGTCAACAGATAAACTGTTACATATACAATACTGTGTATGTATTACATGTGCAGGTATATAAACGCAAGCAAATATAAGGAAGAAAGGACTTTCTATTATTTTAATTTTGAATATGAAGGTGAAACACCCAAGAAATAGTTCATTTCTTAAGACTCAGATATTCACGAAAATGCATTTTCCTTCAAAGTTTCTTGAAATCGGAATGTTTTCCCCCTAACTCTTACATTTAAATCATGATCTTATTATTTTACTTTGTCCCACTCCTTTTTGGTTTAGATGGTTTACACCGCATTTGGGTGATGGGTTTTCACAGTAAAATGTTCCAGAAGCTCTGTTAATAATTAGAAAATCCTCCATGATTTCACCTACTGGTAGCCTCAAGCATAGAAATATGCTTTTTAAGAACATTCAGGTACTTTCTGGGGTGCCTTGGGGGCTCAGTTGGTTAAGTGTCTGACCCTTGATATCCGTTCCGGTCACGATCTCGCAGTTCATGGGTTTGAGCCCTGTGTCCGGCTCTGTGCTGACAGCACAGAACCTGCTTGGGTTTTTTCTGTCTCTCTCTCTGTCTCTCTGTGCCCCTCACTCCCCCCCACCCCCCGGCTGGTGCTCACTTGCTGTCTCTCTCTGCTCTCTCTCTCTGTCTCTCTCTCTCAAAATGAATAAATAAACATTAAAAAAAAATAAAAACACTCAAGTAATTTTATTTAAATTTTGAAGAAGAAACATTCTGGAGAAGTATTTTTTCTTTAAAAGAATTGTACAGTGTTGTTGTATTTTTCATATATCTATAATCATTGGCTGAGGCAAAAGTAACTTGAAAATTACTTAAAATCTGTTTCAAAATAGATATCTTTTGGAATCTAAACTAATTACAATTGATTTTGAGTAGCGGTTGTTGATAAAATGTATAAATTGGTATAATTGCAGGAAAATAGCTGGTAAATTATCGAAGGCTAGAAATGTTTCTGTTTGAATTCATAATATTTTTGTAAGAACACTCTGGTCTCTTGTTTTTATGGCTGAAATGTCTATTGACGGAGAGTGTAAAAGATGGAAACCAACATAAATCGTTGAAGTTTCAGTAGTCAGGCTGCATCTCATGCTGTAATAACACTCAGCATAGAGTTGTTGGTCATGTTTATGGTGTCTGTAAGTAAACCCCACACGTTTTATGTTCTGTTCCCCATAGTCTGCTCATGGTAGGCAGAATAAGAATGGCCCCCCAAAAAGTCTGCGTCTTAATCCTTGGAACCTGTGGATACGCTATGTGACATGATGGGGAGATGACGGTTGCTGATCAGCTAATCTTAAGCAAGAGGTTAGCTTGGATTATCCAGTGCAATCCCAGGGTTCCTTTAAACGTGGAGGGAGGAGGTGGAACAGCCCACATCAGAGCGATGTGATGTGAGAAAGACTGAGTCAGCCGTTGCCGGCTTAGAAGATGGCAGAAGAGATCGTAAACCGCGGAACGCAGGCCACTTCTGGAAGGTGGAAAAGACCAGGAGAGAGATTCTCCTCTGGGGCCTCCAGGATGAACGTAGCGCTGCCAAAACCTTGATTTAGCCCAGTGACATCCCTTTCAGACTTCTGACCGCTCGGTTTCATTGCACCCACCTAATCCACCCAGGGATGGGCACCGACCGGCCTCAAGGACAGTCAGCCTTAGTTAGGCTGCCCCAGTGGCTCCCAGCCCTGTCCCTGCTAGAATCACCTGGGGAGCTTTAAAACAAGGCGCTAGCAATCCCCCCAGAGATGATGATTGGAGTGTGCCCTCGCAGTGTGATCTAGAGAATCTGGTACCGTGTATCCGCATTGAAACGATGAGCCGGGTCAGCCCTGTGCTTGCAGGAAGTTTGACCTAAGAAACACGGCGAGCTCGCTAGGTTGTTATGGGACCTGCTGCCGAAGTGTCCCCCAGGACCGAAGCAGTGATGGCCACCCGCAAGCTGAAGCTGGGGTTGTGGGCAGAGTTTAAGAGAAGGCAGAGGAAGCCAGCTGGTGAAGGCAGGCGAAAGCATGGGCAGAAACGGGAGCGGACTGGGAGAGAGACCGCAGGTCGCAGCCTGGCGGAGGCAGCACCTGGTCCCTACACCTGCGCGGGGGAGCTTTCCCTCCGGTTCAGGGGGCGGTGGTCGGGCATCCTCAGAGCACACCCGCTACCTTCCCCTTCCTCGTGATCCATGCTTGCGGCCCAAAGAGACTTCCGGAAAGGGGACTATAGTGATACGTACGCCAAGGATGTAATTGTAGGAAACTAATACACCTAGTTACTTACTGGTAGTAGAATAGCACGTTGTCGGTTACCAGTGATTTATTCATGAGTGATTGTTCACTCGGGATCCCCTAGGTGCAACGCACAGCAAATAAAATCGACTTGGTACCTGCGTGGAATTTTAAAAGCATATGTAATTGGCGGTGATGTCCTAGAACAGGAAGCATATGCACTTACCAAGACGATGCTCTAGCACTCACATGTGTAATAAATGACTGCTCCATTTGGGGTGACTCCGTTTTGTGGGGGGCTTGCACGGAGTCGAACTATATGACAGGAGATATTTTTTGATCTAATTTTTTATGATCTAAACTTGCTAGGAAGAATCAGAATTTTAAAATTACGTTTTTATATTATTTTCTAATTTTGTAATCCTTCATCAGGTATTTTTAAAATGAAGTTTTAGGAATGCATGAATCTGTCATTCAGAGTCTTCTAAAAAAAAAAGTCTTCTACTGAGTATTAATTCCCAAGATAAAGTCAAAAAGGAATCTGTTTTTTTATCCCACTAGGCAGTAGGCCCAGATAAGTCTTAATCTTCCCCGCTTCCCTACCCACCGTCCCACACGCCATGACCACCCCTCGTGGGGGTTCCCCAGGTTAGGAGCGGGTGATAACATCACCTGAACTTCTCATGAACCATATAGAGAGAGGCTGGACTCCGTCTACAAAGGCCACGGTGGGCGGAGTCCCATGGGAACTTGAAGGATTTGCCTTGACCCTACGCACACTCCTATGTGCCTGAACAGCAGAGACTTGCCCCGGGCGACCTTCTGCGATGGTCCAGGGTAACTGATTCTCCAGTAGGTGCGAGGGAGGAAGAACAGACCAGGAGTCCGCAGGAATTTGGTTGCTCTTTTCCAAAAAGGAAAACTTAGAAATCCAGGCCCCGTTTCACCAGATCATTCTGATTCTCATCACGTGTCTGGGGCAGTTCAGCATCATGCAGGTATCACTGACTTGGCATAATCAAGAAAAGAATGTGGTCCCGGATACCAAATAGACCTCTGAAGCCCCTAAAATGCTGCATAACTTTTGGGAAATCTGTAGGTTTTTACCAAGTACCGTGTTCCCATTATATCCAGATGAGACACTTGACTTTAAAGGGTGAGAAATTTTGTCCGCTCTAGATTCTTTTAACCAGGCTTTTCAGGGAATTGAAATCTTTTCAATGAGAAAATATTGATTATTGTAATGAGTTTAAGAACAGTCACTGAAACGCAAGAGCAGATTTGTAACTTGAATCGCCTTATAGTTAAAAGATCAAAGCTTTCTCCAATAAAGAATTAGTAATTTTCAGATTTTTTTTTTCTTTTGTGTGTTCCTGACTTCTAATAGGAGTGATCTGGGGGAAGTGGGAGGAGACAGGGAAGCCATTATTTAAAACAGTTTTGGTTAGGGGCGCCTGGGTGGCTCAGTCGGTTAAGCGTCCGACTTCGGCTCAGGTCATGATCTCGCGGTCCGTGAGTTCGAGTCCCGCGTGGGGCTCTGTGCTGACAGCTCGTAGCCTGGAGCCTGTTTCAGATTCTGTGTCCCCCTCTCTCTGACCCTCCCCTGTTCATGCTCTGTCTCTCCCTGTCTCAAAAATAAACGTTAAAAAAAAATTTTTTTTTAAACAGTTTTGGTTAATAGTGTGTTACTTGGTTTTCTAACTATGGAATATTGACTCTTTTTCCTTCAAATAATGACAGTTTAGTGTAGCAATTAAATCAGTGCTTTTTCATCATTTTGCTTGATTAATAATCTGAGTACTCTTGGTCCTATCAGCTAGTTGCTCAATTAAAATTACAGTATCTTGCAATCAAATTCCTACTGATATTATAATGTAATTTTAATATAATTTGCATTAAAAAGGACATGGGAATATAGGACATTTGTGCCAAGGATGACATAAATCCTCTTTAATACCTCTAGGCTGTTTTTTACTACTTCTTTTCTCTTTGTTCTTGTGATAATAATGGTCTTTCTTTTCCCATCTGAAGAAGCCTCCCAGGATGTCACAAAGAAAGGGATCAGACCTTTAGTGCAGCACCCCCCACCCCAAGATTTTTGCTTGTATTAGAGGGCATTAATGAGATAATACAGAGAACTTACAGAGCACAGGAAAGCACACAGGAAAAAAAAATTGCAAAATTTTCATTAATCAGAGAAGGTAATCGGTAATGCCTTGTATGCATCTTCATAAAAATTGTATCTTATTATACATATGGTTTTGTAGCCTGTACTCAATATATAGTAAGCATCTTTGTTGATTCTTCTAGGACATAGTTTTTAATGGCTAGAGATTATTATATTGATATACCATAATTATTTAACCATGTTTCTACTGTTGGACATATAAATTGTTTCTTTGTTAAGGGGTGACACTGTCATAAATTCCTGTATAAACCAGTATATACATCTCTGGTTATTTTTGGTATTAAAAATTTTTTTTGAGACACCATTCATTTTAAATATACCTCTCCTTTAAAAACTTATTACAAAATCAGCTGCCTGGGTGGCTCAATCGGTTGGGCATCCGACTTCGGCTCAGGTCATGATCTCACAGCTCGTGAGTTCGAGCCCCATGTCAGGCTCTGTGCTGACGGCTCAGAGCCTGGAGCCTGCTTCGGATTCTGTGTCTCCCTTTCTCTCTGCCCCTCCCCTGCTCACGCTCTGTCTCTCTCTCTCTCAAAAATAAATAAACATTAAACAAATTATTTAAAAAAAATTATTACAAAATCAATTTTTCTGTTAATTTCAATGTTTCAGGTAATTGCATGAATGAGAAAGATCTGTTGACCTCTCAAAGATTTTAATAAATGATTAATATTTTTACTAATAATCCTTGTGATGCATACTGTTTCATATCAAACCAAATGCTAGGTCAGCATAAAAAATGCTACCTATTAATGGGGAGATACCCGGGTGGCTCTCAGTTAGGTGTCTGACTTTGGCTCTGGTCACGATCTCATGGTTTGTGAGTTTGAGCCCTGTGTGGCGCTCTGTACTTACAGCTCAGAGCCTGGAGCCCACTTTGGATATTCCCTCTCTCTCTCTCTCTCTCTCTCTCTCTCTCTCTCTCTCTCTCTCTCTGTCTCCTGCTCCCCCACTTGTTCTCTCTCTGTCTCAAATATAAATAAATAAATATAAAAAAAAGATTAAAAAATACTACCTTAAGGGCTTGCTCACCTTTGGTTTATCTAATCAGATCTAAAATTTGGAGTTAGATTAATTGATTATATCAAGTGCAGTTCTACTCAGAATAGAGATCTAAATATTTTGAAGGCATGCACTAAATAGATCTCTAAGATGTTTGTAGGGGGATATGGGGGAGGAAGGGGAGATACCCAAATGCAGTAGGTACAAGAAATAGATCACAAGTACATTTCCATGCAGTGTAAGGCCAGGGTTAAAAGGCTTATGTTAGGAGAAAACGTACTGCTGTATCTGGATAGAGGTTGACTGGAAGAAACAGCAAGAACTTTAAAAATTTTAATGCTTCAAACTGAGATAAATGTTTGCATTTCTTGTGGACTCAAACAGAAAGCCAGTGAAGGGAGGTGAGCAATGTATACTTAGGAAAACTAGGAGATAAAAGTTCTGTCAGCAAATTGGAGGCAAGTGTAAGAGGCCCCTCTCCCGAGAGGCAGGATTGTTAGGAATTCAAGCACTTTGCGGACGCATCGTTTGACCTGAAATATCAGAAATACTTCCTTCCAGGCGTTATAGAAGTAATTATGACTTAGATTGTTTTTCATTTCTCCTTTTTCTAGATGGACCTCTACATAGCAGAGTTTAAATGTAAGATAATTCATAGGAACACAAGTTGGAGAGTCTAGCCAAATCTGTATGTTTAGTCCTATCATTGAACTTCTGGTTTATCATCTGTATCCTTCCTGTTTCATGAGTATGTAGGCTTATGTGATTTATAGATGGTTTCCTTTTTCTTTCTTTCTTTCTTTCTTTCTTTCTTTCTTTCTTTCTTTCTTTCTTTCTTCTCTTGAGAGTATGCAGGAGTGGGGGAGAGGAGCAGAGGGACAGAAAGAGAGAGAGAGGGAGAGAGAGAGAGAGAGAGAGAGAGAGAGAGAACCTCAAGCATGCTTGACGCCCAGTGCAGAGCCTGATATGGGGCTCGATGCCATGACCCTGGGATCATGGCCTGAGCTGAAATTGAGTCGGACGCTCAACTGACTGAGCCACCCAGGCATCCCTAGATGTTTTTCTAATTGTTTTGCCTTACTAAAGCCGACCATCTGAAAACTTTGAGGGAAGATTTTAAAGGTTTTTAATATTCTAAAATTTTGCTATGCTCACTCCCACATTAGGAACACGATTGTTATTATCAGCGGCCTAAAGTAGCATTCTTCTGTCAAGCGTGCCCTTGTATAAGACTAAACATTTGCTATCTCATTTCTGCTATTCTACATACCTTGTCCAGTGAAAAAATACAAGACATTCAGAAAAGGAGAAAAATGTGACTTCATAATTAAGAGAAAAAGCAACTGGTGGCCGCAGGACCCACAGATGACCCCAGTTTTGGAGTAGCTGAAAAATGCTATGAAAAATATATTGAAGGCGACTTCCAGGTTCCAGCCTGGCATTGAAGGGGCTCAGAAATGATTGGTGATAAAAAATCGCAAGAAAAAGCTGAACAAATTGAAAACCCAGAAGCTTCTCTTCAATCTGTCAGAGAACGGAGGTCACAGTTCAAACCACTGCCCCCACGTGTGGAGAGACTGGTGAATTGCTGAGGGCTCAGTGAGAACAAGTTTGAGAATTAAAAGCTCGGGGGGGGGGGTCCATTCTTCGTGGGGCTTCCACACTGCCGTGAGTTTTACTGTCAGGTGCCCTTCTGTTCTCACGGTAAACATTAGAGCAAAATCCCCGAGTTTCCATCAGAGGAAACCGATGGGCCACCTACTCCAGCCCCTTCTCGCCTTCCTTTCTCATCTAAGGGGGAGCGGAGTGAGACCCGGGGGCCTAGGCTCACTGAAAGACTGACACCGGGTCATAGGGCTACCATCAGCAGGTGAAGGGATAGGAAGATGGGGAATATACGTGGACACGATGGGGTATTTATTCAGCAAGGAGAAGGAAGGACATCCTGCCATTTGGAACATGGATGTACGTGGGGGACTTTATGGTAAGTGAAATGAGCCATACAGAGAAGACTGTATGATCTCATTTATGTGCAGAATCTTTAAAAAAAAAAAAAAAAACGAAGTTGAACTCCTAGAAACAAATAGTAGAATGGTTGTTACCGGGTGAGGGCTGTGGGGGAGGGGAAGCAGGCAGATGCTGGTCAGCAGGTACAAGCCTTTAGCTTTTGGTTACAGGATGACTAAGTTTCAGGGATCTGATGTACAGCATGGTGACCATAACTAAAAATACTGGATTGTATGTTTGAAATTTGCTAAAGGAGTAGATGGTAGGGGTTCTCACCAAAAAAAGAAAAAAAAGAAAAGGTTTGTGAGGTGATGGTATGTTAATCAATTGTGCTAATCCTTTCACTAAGTATATGTATTTCAAATCATGACATTGCACACTTTAAATATATACCGTTTTGTCCGTTACACATCAGTAAAGCTGGAACCAAAGGGCATAGGACTGTAGAACACTTTCCCTCCCCCCACACCTTCCCAACACGTCACCAAAGGCCTTCGTATCCCAGTTTCCTTTGACCCTGTACAGCATGTCTGGGTTTCACCAAAAAAAAAAAAAAAAAAAAAAAAAAAAAGAAATTAAAAGGTAAAAAACCCAGTTTGAAGAGGCAGAGTAAACCTCAGAACCAAAGTCAGATACGGTAGGGACATTGTAATTATCAGACCAGGAATTTAAAAGAGCTGATTCATATGTCAAGGATGCCAATGGAAAAAGCAGACAGGATTCAAAAACAGATGGGTCATGTCAGCAGAGATTGAAGTTATAAGAAAGAGTTAAAAAAATATATTGGAGGATAGATCAAAAAACTAGGTGACTGACATACATGAAGAAATAGAGAATTTATTTTCTAAAAAAATTTTTTTAGTGTTTATTAAAAAATTTTTTTTTAACATTTATTTATTTTTGAGAGACAGAGGCAAAGCATGAGCAGGGGAGCGGGGGAGGGAGAGAGATACAGAATCTGAAGCAGGCTCCAGGCTCTGAGCTGTTCGTCAGCACAGAGCCCGATGCAGGGCTCAAACCCGTGAACCGCAAGACCATGACCCGAGCTGAAGTCGGGTGCTCAACCGACTGAGCCACCCAGGTGCCCCTAGTGTTCATTTTTGAGATAGAGACAGAGCACGAGCAGGAGAGGGGCAGAGAGAGAAGGAGACACAGAATCCGAAGCAGGCTCCAGGCTCTGAGCTTTCGGCACAGGGCATGACACCGGGCTTAAACTCACGAACCGTGAGATCATGACCTGAGCTGAGGTCAGACGCTTCACTGACTGAGCCACCCAGGCACCCCAGAAATTTCAACAGAGAAATGGAAACTATAGAGAAAATAAATAGAACTGAAAATGCCAGTATCAGAAATAAAGGAATTCACTTGATGCTCCCACTTGCAGAACGGACACAAGCAGAAGTGGCTTGGGGACAAACCAGTAGAAATTATTCAAACTAATTCACAAGAGACACCGAATGATAAAAAAGAAAAAAAAAAGAACAGAACAACCAGAATACGGGCTAATACCAGAGGGTCTAATACGTATGTAATTGGAGTCCCAGAAGGAGAGGAGAGAGCAAAAATAAGGTAGACAAAATAACGGATGAGAATTTTTGAATATTGATGGTAGATATCAACCAGCGGGTTCAAGAAGCTCAGCAAATTTGCAGAAGTGTAAATTACACAAAATCCCCTGTAGTCACATCCTAGTAATATTGCTGAAAAAACGAAAGTAAAGAGAAAATCATAGCAAGAGGAAAAAAACACATTACGTATAGGGCGGGCACCGTGTTAAGAATGACAGCTGATTCTCATCAGACACAAGACCAGAAATGAAATATGAATGAAATGAAGGGAAATGGAAATGAAATAGACATATTTTATTTAGACAAAATCTGAGAGAATTCATCTTCAGTATATCTCCATTACCAAAAATGCTAGAAAAACTCTTTAAGCTAAATGAAAACGATACCAGATGGTAGCCTGGATCTGCAAGAAGGAATAAAGATCAACAGAAGGAGTAAATATGGGACTAAAGAAAAATGGGCATTAAAATGATATATTTGTATCTCTTTGCTCAAAGGCTGTTGACGGCTGAAAGTTTATTGTAGAGTTCATACCCCGTGAAATTAAAATATATGGCAGTAACAGCTATATGAGTAGAAGTGGGGAAATGGAACCTAAGTTGCTGTGTTTTACATTGGTTTTGAAATACTGTACTATTTGAAAGTACATTGTGATGAGTTAAGGATGCCTATTTTAATTTCCGGTAACCTCCAGGATAACACACAGAGGAGATAGATGGAACCCCAAGGTAAATCGTTTGGTTTTCCCAGAAGAAGGCAGGAGAGGAAGAAGAAAGGAACCAAGAACAGAAAGGACAAATGGAAAACCAATACCCAGGTGATAGAATTAAACCCAGCCATATCAAGAATTACATTAAATGGAAACATGTTAAATACCCCCTTAAAATTTAAGGCAGAGCTTAATCAGGTCAGGTAAAAAAGCAAGACTAAAATACATGCATTATTAAGGATGAAGACACAGATTTGAAGAAAATAATATAAAAACTATAGCATGTGAACATAAAGCAGAAGGAAGCTGATGTGGGTATATTAACGTCAAATAAAGTAAACTGTCAAACAGAAAGAAGGAATGTTCCATAGTGATAAGAGCTCATTTGTCAAGAACTCACAATTCTACATTTTAGTTTAAAAGAACGTGGCGTAACAATAGAACCAAAAGGGAGAAATAGACAAATGAAGAATGACAGTTGCAGATTTTAACAAAAACCTCTCGGTGAATGCTAAAAAAAAATAGACAAAAATCTGTAAGAATATAGGTGGTTTGGGGCGCCTGGGTGGCTCAGTCGGTTGAGCATCTCACACTTGATTTTGGCTCAGGTCACGATCCCAGAGTCATGGGATTGAGCCCCGTGTCGGGCTTTGTGCTGAGCGTGAAGCCTGGTTAAGATATATATTCTCTCTCTCTCTCTCTCTCTCTCTCTCTCTCTCTCTCTCTCTCTCTCCCCCTCTCTCCCTCTCTCCCTCTCTCCCTCTCTCCCTCTCCCTCTCCCTCTCCCTCTCCCTCTCCCTCTCCCTCTCCCTCTCCCTCTCCCTCTCCCTCTCCTCCCCTCCCCCAGCCCCTCTCCACTGCTTGCACACTCTCTGTCTTTAAAATATATGTAGATTTGTAGGTGGTTTGAACAACACTACTAAACAATCTGCTTTAATTGACCTTTATAGAACACTCAACTCCCAAATTATAGAATATACATTCTTTTAATGTTCACATGGAATGTTCACCAAGATGAACATAGGCTCAGCCATAAAATGCTACATTTGAAAGATTGACATCCTGAAGAGTATGGTGGTAATGAGACGGTAATTATAATAATCTTTTAAGAGAATTCTCACATATCAGAAGATGAAGCAGGATCTTTTAGAATAATCCCTGGGTCGAAGAAGAAATCAAAAAGGAAATTAGAAACTGTTTCTGATGTGTGATAATGAACCATGTATTTCTGGGATTTACTTAAAGCAGTGCTTAGAGGGAAATTTGCACCTTTAAATGCTTATGTTGGAAAAGAAGAGGGATTTAAAATCGTGGGCACATTGCTCAGGTGAGCCCTCAATGTTGCTCTGCGATCCTGCTGTAATTGCTTCGTTAATCCGTTTCCCTGCCCTTAGGGTGTCTCTTCTGTACCTTTTCCACCTCAGACCTCCCCTCTGAGCTGACGACTTGTTTCTTACTTCATTTGGAAAAGGAAAGCAGCCAGAGGAGAACCAGACATCCCCTTCTGCCGGCTCAGTCGGCCAATACCAGACAGAACCCGGATGTGCTGGTCACCCTCCTTTCAAATGGTGACTGTTGATGTTTCTTTCAGACACACCGGACCCGAGACCCTCCTGCTCGCTCCAGGACGGCGTTCACCCTCTCTTTTTCCTGCAGTATCTTTCTCCCCTCCCTGCCTCCATCATTTCTGCCAAATAGTAAAATATGGAGAAATCTCTCGACTTAAACCTCCAACCGTCCTCTACCCGTTTCCCCATTTCTTGGTCCCCTTCACAGCAGGATACGTTGAAAGGACCCTTCCTTCCTCCACTGCCTTCACTTCCCTCATTTTCTCTTGTCCCCATTAAAGTCTTGTCCCATCTACACTTAAAATTTGTGCTTGTCCGCACTACCAGGGGCCTCCCCATTGCCAAGCCCAGTGCTTAGTCTCGAGTCTGGAGCAAACTTCTTGACCTGGCTTCTGGGCCAGCGCGCTCTGGTGCTTCTCCGTCACAAGCTGTTCTTTATTAGTCTCCTTTGATGATACCTCTGCACGTGGGAACGCTCCAGGGCTCGGTCACTGACGCTCTTCTCTGGCTGTTCCCATTCACTAGGCGATCTCATGACTTGAAACACCGTCTTTACGCCGATGACTTCCAAACGTGGGTCTTCAATTCTCACCTCTTCCCTAGATTTCAGACTTGTGTACACAACTGCCTACGAGGTATCTGCGCTCGGGTTTTTGTTTTTGAAAGTAGGCTTCATACCCAGCGCAGAGCCCAATGCGGAGCTTGAACTCCCGACCCTGGGATCAAGACCTGAACTGAGATCGGGAGGCCGACACTTAACCGACAGAGCCACCCAGGCTCCCCTGATTCACTTGGCTTTCTGAGGCATCTCACACCCTACATGTCAAAAGCAGAATTGTTTCATTCTTCTTTCTTCCCTGCCCCCCCCCCCCGCCAGTTCTTTTCTATTTGTGACCCCCTTCTCTCCTACCGTGTGCCTTCGGAGTAGGGAGCACATCTCTACACCTGTTGGCACGTCCACAGCTGAGCCCCCATGGTGTCCCTGCTCAGTGCGCAGCAGCGGCCTCCGGTCTGGTCTCCCCACGCCACTCATCACCCCGCTTCACAGGGAAGGAACTTATTTGCCTGCGCTCTTCTCCCACTTTTCCCTCCATTCACCGGACTCCAGCCACATTGGCCTCCTTGAGGCCGCCCTCCCACACCAGCTGGGGTTCTGCCTTCCGCCTGGAAGGTTCCTCCCTGAGATGAGATCCGCGTACGTTTCCCTGGCCTCTGGTGACCGCCTACGGGGCACCCCCCTTCCTACCACTCTCTGCGCCCTCGCTGTCTTACTTTCTTCACAGCACGTGTCATCACGTGACCTGTGTGTGACGTCAGCTTTGTGGCTGTGTTCGCTGCCGCGTTCCTTCGGGCGACTGGGATGGCACCCGGTGCGGAGGGGGTGTTTATGGAATAGTTCCTGAGTAAACTGAATATGCTTAACAGTCAGCTTCTATTATCTTAGTTCTTATGAAATGCTAGAAAGAGTATTGTGAAGAAGTGTACAGAAAAGTTCACCATGGTTGCCTGTGGGTGACGTTTCTACTTTTCTGAGTTTTCCAGATTTTCTATCATGAGTGTATATTTTATACTCCCAGAGACACTTCAGTCATAAGGTGTTCACTAGGTTTTTTGGCTTTTCCACAGACTGGTCAACACAACGAAGACAGAAGAAAGAAATCGGAGTGTCAGCAGTAGATGGATTGGGCTTGGGGCCATTTCTTTCTACTGTTTACTCTTCCGTGTTTTCTGTATTTTTTATGATAAGCATGGATTGCTTTCATAGAAGGAAAATAGAACTTTAAAAGGGGGGAAAGGGGCGCCTGGGTGGCTCAGTCGGTTGAGCGTCCAACTTCGGCTCAGGTCATGATCTCGCGGTCTGTGAGTTCGAGCCCCGCGTCGGGTTCTGTGCTGACCGCTCAGAGCCTGGAGCCTGTTTCGGATTCTGTTGTCTCCCTCTCTCTCTGACCCTCCCCCATTCATGCTCTGTCTCTCTGTGTCTCAAAAATAAATAAACGTTAAAAAAAATTAAAAAATAAATAAATAAAAGGGGGGAAATCCTTAGGGCCCCCAAATTATAACTTGGTATTTTTATGGAACTCAATGGTCATTGGACTTCACTGCAAACACTACAATAAGGTTTCTTTTTTACCTTATTTTGAAATGACTTCAGACTTCTAAAAAGGTCAAAACAGTAACGAGTTCTCAAACTTTCACCTACATATTCTTTTTCTCAGAGACTCTTCCTCCTGCCCTCCCTTCTCCTATACACACATGTACACATATATATTTAATATTTTATGTGTATGTTTAGCCTTTTTAAAATATTATATATTTTATGTTTAGTATAATATATATATTTAATTCTCTTCTTGAGCCTGAAGTAGTTCCTCAGTCTTTCTTTGACTTGATGATTTGATATTTGAAAAGGGAACTGGCCGTTTCTTTTGTGGAATGTCCGTTGGTCTGGGTCTCCTGAGGTTTCCTCATGATTAGATTTAGGAAATTGGCAAGACTGTGACGGAGTGATGGTACGTCCTTCTCAGTACGTTTGTTCACAAAGCACACATTCTCTGCTTGTCCCATAACTGCCCATGGTGACTTCGCTCACGCTTTGTTTTCCATCACGTTGGCGTTTTGTCCGTAGATTTCCGTAGCTAAAGTTGTGTCTCCTTCTGTAATTGGTAAGGATCTGTGGGGAAACATACTGAGACTTTGTAATAGCCTGTTTTCATCCACTGCTTTCCACTAGTCTTAACATCCGTTGATGATTCTTGCCCCAAACACTTACTGTTGTGGTGGTTGCAGAAAGGTGATTTTGGTGGTTCCCTAATTCTGCGTTTATTAGTTGGAATTCTGCTGTAAGTGCTTTCGTTTCTTTCCTTGTCATTCATTCATTCAATCAGCTTGAACTCAGGGATTCTCATTTTATTCTGTGGGCTATCATCCATTATCTTTCTTATTTATTTTGATGCTCACATTTTCCCAGATTTGGGCAGTGGGAGTCCTTTCACGCAGACCCCTGTGTCCTTTTGACATGTCTCTGCCCCTCTCTGAGTACTCCTGTATGTTTTTAGAAAAGCACAGCAAAAGGTGTGCTAAGCTCCTCTTGGCCTTATCCACCCTCAGCCCTAGAATCATTTTTCCAAGAAGCCTTGTTATTTTTAGTGGTGAGTGAAAAGCCAGAATCTCGACCAATCAGGATCGAGGTGCTAGGGGTGCGCACTAAAATTTCTGAAGGACCTTGTTAGGACTGGTTTCTTGTTCTACAGAAAGGACTCCTATCAGACAACGGTGGTTGTTGCCAGTAAATCGTCGCTTTTGAATACAATTGAAAATCCATGCATAATTTTGACTGCTTCGGCAGCTTAGAGGCATACTTCCCAACCTGACATACCTGGACACGAATTCATAATGGTACCGATAAATCCATAAGTAGATCCTTTGTCAGTAAAGAATGAATAAATTACACTTAGCTCAGCGTGGTCTTCAATTCAGAATGATTTTAGTTTCGCTATTAATGGACTTGCCACTTCCAAGAGCACGTAAAATTAAGCTTTTCAAATAAGTTGCTGTTTGCAAAACTGAATACTGTAATTTGCAACATTTTAGTCTCGTTCATCAGGAAAATATAGTTTCTCCCATTTTCTTCAGTCACTTGTTGGCTTGCAGCAGCTGGCAAAAGATGAAGTATGCGGTCCTCAATTTCTGTGTCTTTTTTTTTTTGTTGATAAATTAAGAACCTCCGGGGCATCTGGGTAGTTCAGTCGGATAATCGTCTGACTCTTGATTGCAGCCCAGGCCGTGGTCTCACGGTTCTTGAGTTTGAGCCCCACCTCGGGCTTTGCGCTGACCGTGTAGCACCTGCTTGGGATTCTCTCTCGACCTCTGCCCCTCTCCTGCTTGCCTGCGTGGTCTCCTTTTCTCAAAACAAAACAAAACACTAAAAGAACTTCCTACAGAAGTATAGTCAATGGCATGGTTTTTGGTCTTTGGTTTTTGTTTTTTTCCCAAATAGGGTTAAGCATTAAAGGCAGAGGCCACATGTTATTTATCCTTGTCACCTTCTATAGTATCTAGCAGAACGTGGTTCTCAGCAATAGTCGCTGTGCTTGGAGAATGCTGGCGTGACTTTGGCAAGGGACGAGAGTATATACTCCCATATTCTTGGTGATACATGCTGTCCCTGTTAGATCTCTGTATAACGGAAGGGAAAGGGGAAGGATTTGGGTGGGCAGAGGTGGGAATCACACTGGAATATTTTTTATTTTTCTTTTATTTTTTAATGTTTATTTTTGAGAGACAGAGTGTGAGCAGGGGAGGGGCAGAGAGAGAGGGAGACACGGAATCCGAGCTGTCAGCACAGAGCCCGACATGGGGCTCAAACCCACGAACTGCAAGATCACGACCCGAGCCGAAGTCGGGAGCTCAACCAACTGAGCCACCCGGGCGCTCCTGGACTATTTCTTTTAAACTATGAATGGCCAGATGGAGAAACAAAAATTAGTTGGCTCTACTTGATCGTGTCTCGTATTCAAAATAAACAACTGATAGGCTTGGATAGATACCCTTTCGAACCTGGTACTTTGTCTACAGATCATCCAGCCTGAACGGGCGTTTTCCTGAATAGGTGTCATAAACCAGAACTTCCAAAGGATGTTATTAGGTGGTGCCAGGCCCAGTCCGTTTGAAAACATGGTATGCTAGATGCTTCTCTTACAGATTCCTATTGCATATGAGCATATTAAAGATTTGAGATACCCCAAGGCATAGAAGCACGTTTGTCGAATCTTTTCAGCCCAGCATTCCCCAAACTTACTTGAGCAGGGAGCATTTGTTGGTTGTGCACGTGTTAACAAGAAAACACTGGTAGAGATCCTGTGTTTTTTTTGTTCAAGAGGTACGTGCTGAACACTAACTCAGCACAGGCAATGAAGAGAGAAAAGGCTTTGCTCATACCCGCAAAGAACTTCTGTAAAGACAACGTTTGAGTTACGTGAAGAGTCCTGTGACTGAGGTATGCCTAGGGTATTGTGGGAACACAGAGGGAGGCATGATCTTCCCCCGGTCTGCATCCAGAAGGATTGATTTGGAGTTAACATGTTTTTATTCACTTATTCCAAAATCTTTTTGAGCACATACTATAAGGCAGACCTGCCCTAGACCTTGGAGATTGATACAGCAGTGCGCGGGACCCAGTAGAGCCCTTGTCCTCTTGGGTCATACATTCTGGCGGAAGGAGACAGGCAAGAAACACGAGGAATAAGCACACGTGTCCGGGGAAGCTCAGTCAGTTAAGTGTCCGGCTCTTGGTCACGATTTCGCGTTTCGCTTCGTGAGTTTGTGTCCCAAATCGGGCTCCGTGCTGATAGTGTGGAGTGGGATTCTCAATCTCTCCTTCTCTCTCTCCCTGCCCCTCCCCCACTTGTGCACGCTCTCTCTCAAATGTAAAAAGAAAGTACGAGGCTACAATTATAACATGGTGGTAAATGCTGAGGAGAAAACTACAGCAGGGAAGGGCCAAGGGCGTGTGTGTGCCTCTAGTGTGGTGAAGTGATTGCAATCTTAGCTAAGGTTGCTAGAGACGTCTCACTTCGAAGGTGACAGTTGGGTACAGGCCCGGATGAAGCGAGGGACCAAACCGTGTGAGTTTCTGGGACAAAAATGGTCCAGGGAGAAAGAACAGGAAATGCACCCCCCCCCCCAAAGGCAAGTATGATTGGCACGTCTGAGAAACAGCAGGAAGCCAGAGTAGTTGGGGGAGTGGAATATGTGAGAGGGTGGCGTAGTGGATGAGGCCAGCGGGGTAGGTGGTGTTCATCACGTGACCTGTGGCTTTTGCTCTGGGTGGGGGGACAAAGGGCGGAAGGGTTTGAAAGCAAAGAGCGGTGGCACCACCTGTGGGGAAGGGCCATGGGCACCGCAGGTAGTCCCTTCGGACCGGAGCACAAAGGGAGGGCACAAGTGAGGTGCACGGGGCCTTGTGTGGCCTGCCAAGAGGCCTAGATTCTATGTTGAGATGATGGGGAGGAGGAGGGACAGTCAGATCTTTCTTTCAGAGAGATCACTTGGCAGTGGTGTGATGAACAGGTTCGAGGGTGGGAGGCGAGCCTGAAAGCAGAAAAGAAAAAAAAAAACCCAACAACTGTCGCTTGTTTAATTCAGGAGGGAAACGGGAGAGTCGGAGCTCAGGGGCGCCGGGAAGAGGCAAGTGACAAGGTCTGGTGTTGGGTGAGCCGTAGCGGGAGGCAGCAGCCACGGATGACCCCGTTTCTGCGTGGGCTTCCCTTTAGGTGATTGATGCCTCTCCACACGGGCGTGCAGGTTTGAGTTAACGTGAAAATGAATTCCTGTTCGCACTTGTACAGCATTTTGGGATTCTGTAGGACGTCAACGTGGAGATGTTCATGAGCCAGTTAGGCACACAAGTCCGGCACTCAGCAAAGGGTTCTGAAGGCAGTGAACACACGCTAATTCTGGATATCCCATCTAGTTACAGAGTTTAGAAATATGTAATTTGTGAGGACTTTATTTCATTCCCTTGCCTTTGTCGAAACCGTTTTGTATGTTGTGGCAATGGAAAGTGTTGGCAGAATTTTAAGCGACTCTAGAGGATCATACACTAGATAACAGACTTTAAGAGAAATGATTTCTTGCTCAGCTGACATCAGTGGCCTTGGGGATCCCCCTTCCATTTTTGGCAGAGGGATGACTTTTTAGATACAGAATGTTTTTACTGATTCCTTTATTGCTCTCATTTTTAAAGAAAAAGTTCCACCCGTTAGGACAGTCACACTATGGGAATTTATGAAATTATACTGCTTTTAGATTCACAAGAAATGCTTATCTGGTGTCTGGGAGTGACCATTTAGGCAGCAAATATTTTAGTCCCTTTAATTAAGTAAACAGGAAATTAACGAGTGGCTTGTGGCCTGAAATAATTTGTGGAAGTTGCTAATTTCTAGGCAGGGAAGTTCAAGGAAGAATATGATAAAATCAGGAGATCAGAAGCTAGAAGACCAAAGTTCAGTTTCATCTTTTTCTGCCACTTACTAGCCATGAGATTTGGACAGATCACCTTTCTGGTGGTCAGGTTGGTCATCTGGAAAATGAAAGCAGTAACTCGCTATTGACCTCATAAGCCGATGCGTTCTTTGAACAGGCGTTTGTCAGGACTCATTGGTCTAGCTAGGGCTGGGCTGCAACACTGAACAGACAGGCTTCGTTCTTATTCTCACATTTTGCAGTGTCGTGAATTACAGCAGGCAGTCTGCAAAGTGGAGATCAGACTGTGTAAATTGTAAAGCACTATGAAAACATCACGGTTATTCTCGCTTTAAGTAAGTATTCTTTCCAGAAGAATTAAAATGAAAACCTTACGCTCTGTGAAAGATAGTCAGGAGAATAATAAGACCTACCACAGACGGGGAGAAAATGTTTGCAGAAGACATAATCTGATAAAAGGCTGTTGTCCATACTATACAAAGACCTCTTAAAATTCAATAAAAACTAACAACCTGATTAAAAAATGGGCAAAAGACCTGAACAGACATCTCACCAAAGAAGATGTACAGATGGCGGTCACAGCACATATGAAAAGGTATTTAATATCGTATGTCATCAGGGAAATGCAAATTAAAATGAGAAGACCACTTCACACCTTTCAGAATGGCTAAAATCCGGAACACCGACAACACCAGATGCCGATGAGGGTGTGGAGCAACAGGAACTCAGATACACGGCTGGTAGGAGCGCAAAGTGATACCGCCGCTTTGGAAGTGAGATCGTGACCGGAACCGAAGTCGGACACTTAACCCACCGAGCCACCCAGGCGCGCCCCGACTGCCTGTTTCTTATAAAAACAAACATATTCTTACCATACAGTCTGGCGGTCCTGCTTGTTGGTGTTTACCCAGATGAGTTGAGAACTTTTGTCCGCACAGAAACCTGCCCACAGCTGTTGATTCCTCACCACCAGACACGAGAAGCAACCCAGGTGTCCTTCAGTAGGTAATGGATGATCACACTGTGCTTCGTCCAGACAGTGGGACGTTACTCAGCGCTGAAGAGAAACTAGCTGTCTTGCCACGAAAAAGCATGGAACCTGAAGTGCTTATTACTAAGCAAGTACGATTAATTGTAATTAATGACGATTCCTACTATATGACATTCTAGGAAAGGCAAAACAAGACAGTAAAAATCAGTGGTTGCCAGGAGTTGAGAGGGGGTGGGGTGAGGGAGGTAAACAAGTGGGAGCATAAAGGATTTTCAGGGCAGGGAAGCCATTTTGTTGAAACTGTCATGGTGGATACATGTGTCTTTCATGCGTATGTCAAAACCCATGGAATGTGTGCCATCAAGAGTGGACGGACCCTCCTGGAAACTAGACTCTGGATGTCACGATATGTCACTGCGGGTTCATCAGTTACAACAAATGCATCACTCTGGGGTGGGATGTTGATCGTGGGGAGGCTGTGTGTGACGGGGTTAGGGAATATACGAGAACTTTTCTGTGCTCTCTGATAAATTTTCCTGTGAACCGGAAACTGTTCGTAAAAGTCAAGTCTTATTTATTGATTGATTTTTAAAGCGGTATCTCTGGCAGAGAGAAGATGCAGCTCTGCCTCGCACAATCAGGGTAGACGGTTATTAAGTGTTTGTTGAATGAATAAAGGAACGATGTTAGGATTTGGAAATTCAAGCAGGTACTTATTCCTGTCTTTTCAGAAATGTTTTTTATTACATTTTTTACAAAGTGGGAGTAGTTGTGTCTGGCACTCATAAGGATCCATGCAGAAAAAATTAACTCCGAATGCAAAATAGTGATTTTTTGAGAGTGCCAGATTTTTAGAGAGTGCTTAGATTTCAAAATATGGATTAGAACAATTTAATGCCACTAGAGAATGTTAGGCGCAGCATAAGATACCTAGTGTTTCTGATTGTGAATGAAGCGGGATCTTAAATTTAGAAACCAACATGATTTATTTAATTCTCACAGGAAGTAAAAGGAAGGTTAAGTTCCTGAGATTCTATTTATACATAAAGCATGCAAAATGTGAGCAAATTTTTTCCCAACGAAGTTTAATGGGAACCACGTTTCACGATAACTCACGTAGCAAATGAGTGAAAATTCCATAGTGTCTTAAAACTTTACAACTTTGGGTCAATTTCAGATATACATGAATTTCCACAATACATTTTCAAAAGTTGTAAAGGCCTTTGACCGTGACGCTTTAATTTTATAATCATTTGCACGAAGTCCCACGTGTCGACAGTCCTCAGCAGTGGCGAGAACGTGTGAAGGCTGCCTCAGCAGTTCTTAACAGATGGCCTTCTCCATTCATTCTCTCCTATAGGCAAACATGCTGAAGACATATTTGGTGAGCTGTTTCACGAGGCTAACAACTTCTACATCAGAGCAAATTCTCTTCAAGACAGAATTGATCGCCTCGCTGTCAAAGTTACCCAGCTGGATTCAACAGTGGAAGAGGGTAGGTAATGGCACGGAAGCCACGAGCTAGAGGTGATGTTGACAGGACAGCAGTAATTAATTGTGGTGTCATCACTGTTTTTTCCTTGGGGTAGTGTACTGATACTTCATCTTGTCCTTTCTGGAAGAATATTAAGGGGGGGGCGGGACCCCAACATTGGGTTACTTAGTAATTAAAAGATTCTCGTCTGCCTTATATATGCCATACTCATTTTAAAAATTTTACACATAGAGTATTTGTGTTTAAAGCCTTCTTTGAATGAATTCGGTATTAGAAACCCTAATTTAGGTCATTGGTAGTTATTCTAAAGATACTTTCTTAGCCAAAACTCACAGAATCACTCAAAAGATGTGGTCCAACTAAGAGGGAGGGTGATACGTACACAGCATGACTGAGCGAAGGCTTCTAGCTGCTACGCTTGTTGGGGTTGATGCCTGTAAATAACCTTGGTTGATCCTGCTGATTGCACACCTCAAGAAGTAGCATTTACTGAAGGCCTTTAGCGTCAGAGTTTTCAAATAAAGTCAGTATCGGTAAGCACTGTGTAGGTAACTGATCATCACTTGGAGGACTTACCGTGAACTTGTGACAGTTTCACAATTAAAATTCTGCAACTCCGCTTTAAAGATTTCACTTTCTGTAGCTTTCCAATGAGAGACTGAGGTTAGACTAGAAGGAAAAAAAAACTTGAAAAAAAGTGTAAGATGTGTCATCTCGTATTTACTTGAGGAAAACGTTCAGAGTAGCAATTCCTGTGGTAGTTACCGTGTCTCGTTGCATTAAAGTGATCTTAGCATCTGCTTTTTCTACTAGACCTATAATAGTAGTGTCAGTAAAAGATGAAAGTTTTATTTTTTTTTTTAAATGTAGCATTTTATGCAATCCATCCCTCATCATTTATGTTCGGGGCTTTCCAGAGGTCGTTATTAAATTAGTGAATTAGAAATTTAACAAAAATGCAGAGCATTGAAATTTTAATATCCACGATGAACATTCTCTAGTCTGATTTTTATGATTGATCTTGTTTGAAAAAGGAAAAACCTGGATAGCTATGCGGTCTATTCAAATGAGAAATTTTAATCATCTTAAGCCAGTCATTCATTTTTCAAATTGGTATCACAAATTATTTTTAATATTTATTCATCTGCCTTCAGTTTTGTTTTTCTTTTTTTCTTTTGTGGGCTCTTGCCATTGGAACACCAGTGATAAACCTTGGGCTGGAAAAGATTAATCTGTGCATTAGATTTCCTAAGATTTTGCAGTGTGTCTATCTCATAGCCTCAAAATCATTTCCAGTCAAGATTTACCTGATTACTGTCCTTGGCATGGATGTTATAGTAGAAAAAAACATTTGACCAAGTTAGGAAATCTGTGTTCTATCTCAGGCCTACCTTTTTTTTGCTGGGTCACCTTGGAAGGGTCACTTAACACCGTCATGACACTCCCCTTCATTGGCCAAGTGGTTAATGGACCAGGTTGGCCAATTCAAAAAGTTGACGTCACAGTTAGATGAGTTAATACATGAGGTACGGAGCGTTGTGCAAACGAGAAATAAGTATAGTCAGCCCTGATTTTCTCACCCCTGAGTGTAGTTTTTGTGTCCTGCTACTTAATTTCTAGGACTGTAGAAAAGCTTTGCTGTCTTTCTTTAATATTCGCGTCAAGAAAACTTAATGCGCTTTTTACACTTGTGTGTTTTTTGCAGACGTATTTCGTACATGTGTTACAATTCAACTGGTATTAACTGTTTGAATGTTTTTTTCCTTCTAGGATACCCAGATCTTTGTACTTACATGCCTGTTACACTCAACTGTATTCCTTGTGGTTTCTGCAAAGTGCTAGTATAAAGAATGATGCTCTAATGCTAGGTTCAAAGAAATAATTAGATCACTACAGAAGTGGGCAAGATGTGATTCGACTTCATTTTATAGAGATAACTATTATTTATAAGAGGGAAGGAAGGCACATGCTATTTAATGCACAGGCTTTTAAACGAACAATAAAAACATGATTTTGTTATCCTAGGGGATATTTACGATTATGTCTCAAATGATGCTTATTTCTGCACAGTGAAAAATATTTCTGTATAACTCAACTCGGGGGGCTTTTCTCTAAATAGTGTCACTACAGGATATCAACATGAAAAAAGCTTTCAAAAGTTCCACAGTCCAAGACCAGCAGGTGGTTTCAAAGAACAGCATTCCTAATCCCGTTGCTGACATTTACAACCAGAGTGATAAGCCACCTCCTCTGAATATTCTTACGCCGTACAGGTATGGCTTCGTGCGTTCCTGGTGCCGTTTTTAGTCTAGATAAGCTGAGACAGGAGGGCAGTGCTGTGAAACTATTTACGCTGTGAAAATAATAATTGTATTATATATACAACAAAATTAGTTACTGGTACAGAACTGTTAAAGGGTTCATATTTGAAACTGCAGATAAACTTACCGAGAGAAGCGTGAACTGTTGTGTTAGCTTTTGTATCTGAAGTAGACACCTGTAGTACCTATCTCCTTTTGTAGTTATCTGAGCGTAGATATCTGAAGTCGAAGCGGACACATCATATGGTATCGTGTGTGATGTTTTTCCTCATATCCAGAGTCAATTTTAAAGGAGCTGCCTAGTTCATGTACAATGTGGCAAAATGCCGGTCTCAGCATTTCAGCACTGCAGAAAAACGTATTCCGTGGCAGTAGGGGTTTCTAAGAGGGAAGAATATAGTCAACGAATTAACCCGTTACTGTCAAATGGTAGGACGCGTTATTAGGACCAGACTTCTGACAAAAAAGACTGGAGAATCAATGGCGAAGAAAATGAATATTAAGAAACTGAAAATGCTGTTTAAAAACACCTCTCCTAGCTGTTACCACATTCGTGTTTTCTTTCCATATTCTGTCACCTTGTCTCCCATCTCCCTTATCTGCAGACCTTCTCATTGTCCCTCATTGCACACAGCTTGTTCTTCTCCCACACTTACCCTGCTGGTGAACTCACTCCCTCACAGCACAGGCTGTGGTAGGTAGGGGTGGTCTTCACTGTCCTCGGGATCAGCTCCGCTGGGTGGCGTTCTTGACCGCTGAGGGAGTTCTCTGCTTCCGGTGCCGCCATCTTGGTTGGGCCTTTGGTGCTTCTCAGAGAGTGCTCAGACGTGTTTTGGTCTGAATTCCTGTCCCTTCTCAGGGTCCAAAAGGAGATGTTCGGACCCACCCTCCACTGAAGCTCTGCTCGTAAAGTAGCAGTTCCGACTGTACCCCCTTCTTTTAGCACAGACAGAAAGATTCTCTCAAAAAAGAAGTCCTAGAAATCCCCTGGAAACTGTGATGGGAGAGGGCCAACCTGTCACAGTTTTCTGGGAAATATGTCTGCTTTTCTGGAAGGTTTAGCACACGCGTCTAAAAACTGATGGTCTATATGACTAGTAGTATTGTAAGTCTAATGTTTTAACTTGTGTTTTTGCTTTTGTTCATAGGCATTTTTCTGGGGCAGTTTCAGTTTTACTTAGCACTGGAAGCCCTGAGGGCGGGCCTGTTAAAACTTTCCTAAGACACCTCACTAAATATTCTAAAGGAAAAAGCCCATAAAACTCAGTGAACTGCTTATATTTGATAAATCAAGATCATGATTAGATAATTTGTGGTGACAGAAAAATTCTAATTACATAAAAAATGACTTGTATGTATTGGATGTGTGCATTCAGTTTTATGGAAAATAAAAATGTCTCTGACTTTTTAAGAGTGTGTTTAAGAAGAGCAGTGCTGGGGCGCCTGGGTGACTCAGTCATTTAAGCGTCCGACTCTCGATTTCGGCTCAGGTCATGATCTCACTGTTGCGAGATCGAACCCCACGTAGGCCTCTGCGCTGACAGTGTGGAGTCTGCTTGGGATTCTCTCTCCTTCTGCCCCTCCCACCCCTCAAAATAAATGAATAAACTTTTAGAAAAATAGAAGGGGCGCCTGGGTGGCTCCGTGGATTAAGTGTCTGACTTTGGCTCAGGTCATGATCTCACAGTTTGTGGGTTCAGGCCCCACTTTGGGCTCTGTGCTGACAGCTCGGAGCCTGGGGCCTGCTTCGGATTCTGTGTCTCCCTCTCTCTCTGCCCCTCCCCTGCTCACACTGTGGTTCTCTTTCTCTCAAAAATAAATAAACATTAAAAAAAAATTTTTTTTTAAAAGAACAGTGCTGACTCAGATGTACTTTTTGATAGTAAAATAATATTTGTGGTATATAAAATACTAAATAAAGATTGTTATATGAGCATTACGATGTGACCAGAAAATGACGTATTCACTTGCTGTAAACACAGGATATTGCTGCTTATATTCTTGTGTTTAGATTACTGTTTGTTTATTTACATGAGCTTCTGCCTTCATTAAAGTATTAGCTCCCCTCTTCAAAAAAAAAGTGTGGATTTTGTATGTCTTAAATTTTGCAGCAAGTTACTGCTCAGTTTCTTCTGTATCTTCGTCTATATAGAAGGCCTTGTATCTTAGGGAAACATACATGTTTCACAATAACGTTCTTAATAAAATCTCTATAATGGAAGTCTCATACCCGTTAGGAAACTTGGGAAGGAAGCGAATTGCCATGATTAGTGATTTTCAGACAGTTGAACGGGCCAGAATAGCCCCTGTAGGAACTTGGGCCTTAGTTTGAGATGATGAGAAGTTCACCAGGAGCAGGGACTTCAAGGACAGGCAGGGTTTTCCCCTGGACTCATTCAGTTAGTTTTCTTTGACTGTTTAGGCAGAAAGTTTTTTTTTTGTTTTTTTTTTTTGTTTTTTAAATTCAAGTTACTTAACATACAATGTAGTCTTGGTTTCAGGAGCAGAACCTGGGGATTCATCTCTTACATGACACCCAGTACTCATCCCAGCAAGTGCCCTCCTTAATGCCCCTCACCCATTTAGCCCATCTCCCCACCCACCTCCCTCCAGCAACCCTCAGTTTGTTTTCTGTATTTAAGAGTCTCTTATGGTTTGTCTCCCTCTCTGTTTGTATCTTCTTTTTCCTTCCTTTCCCCTATGTTCATGTGTTTTGTATCTTAAATTTCACGTATGAGTGAAATCACAGATACCTGTCTTTTTCCACTGACTTATTTTGCTTAGTATAATACACTCTAGTTCCATCCACGTTGTTCAGCATAAACTTATACTCCTCTCACTGTGCCTCATTTCATTTTGCTTTTCTCTGTGCCTAAAACGACTTGTTGAAACACTAATTTGAAATGTAAATGTTCTGCTTCCTCTTGAAGGTAATCTACAGGCCAAATACTTTATGATTATTTTGAGCCTTACTGTTGATTTATATTACACCTTGGGATTTGTATTGGCTTTATGATAGGTGAATAACTCCTATAAACACCCGGAATATTCTTTCAGACCACAGTAGTTACAGCAGGACTCGAAAAGGAAATGCCACGAGTGAATTCTCTTTGTGGACTACTTCTACTTCGGTCACACTTACACACCTTGAACGTGTTGCTTCTTTCCAAATTGAATTTACAGATGTTGGGCCAACCTGATGTAAAAAAAAAGGGAAAGCATACTTTCTAATTTAAAAAAAATTTTTTTTAATGCTTATTTTTGAGAGAAAGAGAGAGAGAGAGAGAGAGACAGAATATGAATGGGGGAGGGTCAGAGAGAGAGAGGGAGACACAGAATCCGAAGCTGGCTCCAGGCTCTGAGCTGTCAGCACAGAGTCCGACGTGGGGCTCGAACTCACAGACCACAAGATCATGACCTGAGCCGAAGTCGGACGCTTAACTGACTGAGCCCCCCAGACGCCCTGTGTACTTCTTAATTTTTATCCTAATAATATTGAAACTCCAGAAAAGAGGTGAATATATATACACAAACCAAGAATCCATCCATCTGTGTGTATGGCCCCTGTTGGAATAAGCAAAATGTTTCCTGAAATAATTGAGGTATTAGATATCGTTGTTTATGAGCCATCTTGTGATTTTTAGGCACTTTTCTGTACTTAAACCTGAATTGGCAAGAGTACTTTTTGCCTGATTATTCTAGAAAACTTTGCCCTTCCTGCATGTTTGCAGTTTTTGTCAAATAAGGAAATCGGAGAAACGTAATGTATAGGACAGTTAAAATGCCCCATGCAGACGTTATCCTCTCATGAGTTGAAATTAAATTAGTATTAACCCCATCTGAAAATGTCTAACAACCTTTTCCCCCCCAACTTGTAATACATTGATTTATAGAGATGATAAAAAGGATGGGCTGAAGTTCTACACAGATCCTTCCTATTTCTTCGACCTCTGGAAAGAAAAAATGCTCCAGGACACGGAAGACAAAAGGAAGGAGAAAAGGCGTCAAAAGGTAAGTAATTCTAGGACGGGAACGTGCATACTTATGTGTCAGGGAGCTTCTTGTTTAGAAATAAGTCAGTAAGTTCTTTATTTAAATGGTTGAGAGGCTGGATTTAGGGCAGAAGTAGGTTGCATTTTTTACGTGAAGATACTGACCATTCAGTCTAACACAGTAATACTGTATTTCAATAAATGCTATCTGATTTGTTCCCTAATACTTGCATTGCTTTAACAGAAGTAGAGGCTAATATTTCAATTCTGTTTGTAACTGTGTTTTATAGCTTTTCTCCTGCTGCTCTTTAAATATATATCATGGAAACATCAGATACAATGATCTGTTCTCATCTCTTGAAAGCATTCCTAATTGGTGGGTTGGCACCTTGCTGTAATTAATACCTTGGTGAGATGTTCACGTTGAATTGAAAAGCATGTGTGATCTGTACATGTAGGGGAGAGTATTTACTAAAAAATGAGACTCCTTTTGGTGAGGTGGTCGCAGGCAAGAGAGTTGCAAGTCTGAAGGTTGACAAACATCCACATTATAAGCACTCTTAGAAGAATAAGCCACTCTGGTCAGGTGTAGGGACTTCTGGGTTTTTTTAATGTTTGTTTATTTTTTGAGAGAGAGACAGAGTGCGAGCAGGGGACGGGCAGAGACAGAGGGGGAGACACAGACTCCGAAGCAGGCTCCAGGCTCCACACTGTCCGCACAGAGCCCGACACGGGGCTGGAACTCACAGACCGTGAGATCATGACCTGAGCCGAAGTCGGCCGCTTAACCGCCTGAGCCACCCAGGCTACCCTAGGGACTTCTGTTTTAAAAACTGTCCTTTGGGGCCCAGAAATTAGACTTAACCCACTGAGAGTTAATTCTCCAAAGGCAAATATTTGCTAAGACTCATGTATATAAAGTATGTTTCAAAAAAATGAGCACCTGTTTTGCTTGACAAAGATTAGGGTGCTTTGGTGAGGACAAATTCTTGGTATCTTGTGGGGTGGTGGCATTAATGTTTGGCAGTATTTACATGTACTGGCCCCAGAGAAGTGACAAGTTTGGGATGGAAGAGAATCTGGGATGTGAAAATAGGATTTAAGAAAGGGACATGGAAAGAGTTTGCAGACTGCAAATGTAAGATGTTCTCACGGAATTCCAGGGAAGAATTCCAGAGGTTGGTTATTCATAGTCTCTCCCTGCACTCTCCCCACTGTGTCGGGGAAATCAATTGGGAAATTTGGGGAAGAGTATTCCAGTGGAAAAGTATTCAAGGGAAGAAATTACAAAGTATTCAAGTGAAAAGAAGAAAGACCCTAATCTCTTGACAGGAAAAGAAACATTTATCTAAAGGCCCATTGGTCTCAGTCCCTATACCTTTGTATATTAACAGAGGTTTAAGAGTATTTTCCTTTAAAACATAATGTCCTTTTAAATGGCCTTCTAGGTTTCCCTTCCCAGTGATATCTTGGCAAAAATACCTAATTTTTTCAGCATTGTTCTTCAGGGAAAAACAGTGTTAGTCTATGGATGACTATCACGTCTTCAAAATGACGCCATTTCCTTGGCTGTTTTGTCTCATTGCACATTCCTCCGACACATAGAATTCTGATAAGGACTTCTTATTCACTTACGTAATAATGCGTCTTGGATGCCTTCTAACTGCTGGATAAACAGTGGTGAAAAAGGATTATCGCCCTCAAGGAAATGACAATGTAGCAGGGGAGACAAACACGAAGTAATCATGCAGCCCGCTGGAACTCATAATGAGGGAAAGAAGTTTGAAAATTCCAGTACAAATCTGCTTTTACTAGGTAGGAATGTAAAATGAGGCCAGATAGCCTTCATTTCCCAGGGTTTCATAAGCACGGGTCGCTGCTTTCAGTTTTGCACTGACAAATCTCTCTGAAGAAAAGTTAGTTTAGAAAAATTTAGGGGGTGAGAAATCCATTGTTTCTGAACTTGGTTTCCTTAGTTTGCTGGTTTCGAAACATTTTTAGAATTGCAAATAAATAGGTAGTTGTGAGCGTGTCGTTACGGTGCTGTAAGCGTTGCGAAGGAAAAGTGTGGTGTGCGGTGGGGTGAGGGGACGAGGAGGGGACGGCGTAAGTGCAGTGGAGTGTCATTCATTGAGCCCCAGCAGTGGGGAGTTAGAAGTCAGCTAAGCAGAGTTGGGGGAGGGTGTGTGTGTGTGTGTGTGTGTGTGTGTGTGTGCGCGTGCACACGTGGAAGAGGGGTGGATGCTAGAAGAACGGAGGACAGAGGAGGTGGGGTGCATTTGGGGTAGAAGCAGCCAAGACCGTACTGGGCTAGGAGACAGTTGGGCACATTCTGGGACTTTAGGACAGTGTAGTTGGAGTATAGATGCGTCACTGTTAAAACTTTGTCAGAGTTTGTGCACGTGTGTGTGTGTGCGTGTGTGATGTGCATGATGGTGGGTAGATTTGGAGGCTGAACCGCTGTAAAGACCGTTGCATATTCGTAGCAATACCTGAATAGTCAACATACATCACTGAAAAGTAAGGGTGAGCGTTACTGATCAGTGCAGTGGTCCTTAATCAGGATGCATATTGCTTGAAGTCCATTGAAGTCTCCCTCCTTTGGGTTTCTACAGATATGCAGACAATACATGCTGGTTGTAAAATGCTCAAATTACACCGAAGTAAATACATCAGAAAATTTGGGGAGAAGTTTCTTCCCTCCCCAGGTGTCACTAATCAGTAGTAACAGTTCAGGGCGCATATTTTAGGTCTTTTGGGCATTCGTAAATATGTGCACACACATTTCACCAAGTATTTTTACGTGCGTAGAATTGTACCACTCTTGACGCACACACACACGCAGACGTGTACGGATATTGACATAATTAAAGATCTTCTTCGTCTTTTTAATAGTTGTATGGTACGCCGAGGTATGCCCACTACAAAGACTATTTACCCAGTAGCGTATTAGGAAATAGAATGTAAATAATTGCTTAACCGCAATACTGCCGTACTCATGTGTCGATATCTCTTCTCAGTAAATTCCTACAAGGCAAGGAGGAGTTTTACATTTTGAAAGATACCATCATATTGCCCCTGACCATTAAAAGACTGAACCAGTGTATACTCTTAACAGACTTCTTCTAGACCTGGATGTTATTATTATTTTTTGGATGAGCTCACCCCTCCCCCTCATCTAATTTGCATCACACATCCTTATTAACCATCTGCATGTGTTCTGTGAGCTCCACGTTCACATCCTCCGCCAGGACATCGCCTGTGCCTCCTGAACCCCTCTGCAAATAGTCCGGCTCCGCCTCGGCACCCACCGCGAGCCGTCAGCCGCCCCTTTTTCCAGGACCTGCCTGAGCAGCTTCTGTTTGCCATCCCTGCCCTTCCCCCTTTTATCTTTTATTTACTTTTATTTTATTTTTTTGCCTTCCCCTTTTTGATCCGTTCTCCACTACCTAGAGGGCCCTTCTCACATGCCTGGGCAGGGTGTCAGCCCCTCCCTTGTCCCATTGCTCTCGGGGTGAAGAAAAACACTTGTGACACAGCCATTAAGGCCTTGCAAACCTTTTAGATCTTGGAGCCATTCACCTTAACTCACCATTTCCCTTCTTTATTCCTCCTGGCGTGCCGCTGTCCGCCCTCCACGGGGCCTCTGCACGTTCTCTCCCCTGTGGGCATGCTGCTGACCCCTGCTCCTTTGCAGAATTAATGCCTGCACACTGCAGATCTGACCTCTCAGTCACTCCAGGACACTCCCTGACTTCCAGACTAGGCAGCATTCGGTGTATGACGCACTTAGTTTCACCACATTTCGTAGCTAGGCGTTTATTTGTGTGATCTTGTGGGCTTCGCCCACCGGATTGCAGGCTCCATGAGGGCAGATTCCGTGTTTGTGTGTTTGCTGTTTGTATCAGCAGCGCCTGACACGGTGTCTGGGACGGAGTAAGCGCCCTGAGCCCACCTAGACCTGGTCATATAGTCAGCCTTTGCCAAGTGCACACTGTCTGTAAAGCCGTGTGTGGAGGTGCTTTAAGAGGAGCGTAGGAGTTAAAGGCACACAGTTCTGATCCTTAAAGACCAGGACGTCTTACTCGGGAAGCAGGAAAAACACGTAAACACACGTAGAAATAACCGCCTTCACCTTTAAAGAAACACCTATGTAGGACCTGTGTATTTACTGGAGACATTTTTGCTGGCAACGTACGGCTGGCACAAGAATGATTCTTTGTATGTGAAGGTAAGTCCTAATCACGGTTTGCTTTGTGTTAAGCTAGTTGCAGGATTAGCTTAAATATTCTGTAATGATCTTCTAGAGACTGGAAATAGAGGATTTTGAGTTATTTCGTGAAACAGCATGGCCTGTTAACAACTCAGTCAAAATTGTGCAGTGGTGGGAAATGATTTCTCTGCATGTTAGATATTTCACGTGTATAATACACATCTGAAAGGTACAGCACATTTAAAACAAGCTAAAAGCCTAGTAAGGTGTAAATTCTCTTCTTTAATTTTATTTATTTATTTTGAGAGAGACAGAGGGAGGGCGCCAGCAGGGGAGGGGCAGAGAGAGGGGGACAGATGATCCGAAGTGGGCCCTGTGCTGACCGCAGAGAGCCTGACGCAGGGCTCATGACCCACGATGTATGCTGACCGTGAGATCATGACCTGAGCGGAAACCAAGAGTCAGACACTTAACCGACTGAGCCACCCAGGCGCCCCTTAAGGTGTGAATTCTCTACCAAAAATGATGGTTAAGCAATTCCTGTAGTTAGCTGCAGTACAGTCAGTAGCTTTTGTTTATTTAGGTTACATAGTGAAGTACCCGTTCCTTCTGTTGGGTCTGCGTTGGGTAAGAGAGTATATGCTTAGAATTTTCTTCACGTTAAAACCACCGGAAATGGGAATGTCTCTTGTTTGCACACCACGCTTGTTTCCTATGCATTACGACTGCATTTAACTTCTGTTTTCCTCTCCCTTCTGTCTTGGCATGCTTGCCCTCTCTGCCTGGACACCAGGAGCAAAAGCGTATAGATGGCACAACCCGTGAGGTGAAAAAGGTTAGGAAAGCCAGAAACAGGCGCCAGGAGTGGAGTATGATGGCATATGACAAAGAGCTTAGACCCGACAACAGGCTGTCTCAGAGTGTGTACCACGGAGCGTCTTCCGAGGGATCCCTGTCCCCAGACACTAGGTGTGTGTGCGTGTGTCGTAGCAAAGCCTCTGCGTAGTGCTCGGTTTTATTGTACGTTGGAGACGTACCAGTGGCTTTCGTGTTCGCGTGGCCCACGGTATGTTTCAAAGCTTTCCTTAAAAGTCAATTCTGTGTATGTTTTCGATTGTGAAATAATCCTTTAAAACAGTTTCATTTTACATTGGGTCACATCGTATGCTTCTCCACCACTCTGACTTCAGTTTATGGTTCCATTAATCTAGACGCTGTGTTTTAACGTTGATACTAACTTTGGGCTTGATAACCGTCGATGACTGACATTTTTATTTTAATAATTATTAATTCTTTCTCTTCTGCTTTAGCTTAGAATCTCGAATTTCCTTTGCCACCTGGTATCTAAAATTAATTAGTAGGTAGTAATTGATGTGCCTGCGATGCAACTTCATTATTCTTTAAATAACCTTTTCTAAGAGTGGTGAGCAAAAACGATAGTGTTTTCTTCAGTGCACTAATCTTGTGTATTCTAATTTCAGGAGAAGAGTTCTGTTGGAGTTACTTTTAAGAATTTGTAAGCATTTAAGTAAAAAAAAAATATTCCTTGCAGGTGTGAATGACATGGTCACTAAGTCACCATTTGTTGCAAAAGGGATTCACCGAACGACAGAAGCTGACTAGTCAATTTTTACTTCTGGTTTAATTTCCTGTTTCTGCTTTTGTAAGGTCATGGTCTGCCACTTGCCTGCAGCCTCAGAGTCTTCCGTCAACATTTCAAAATTCCAATAGAGAATTCTTAAGGGACACAAGAATGTTCTAAAAATAGCCAACAACCTGGACATCGCATTACATTTGTATCTTTTTTTTTTTTTTAATGTTTATTATTGAGAGACAGAGAGAGACCATGAGCAGGGGAGGGGCAGAGAGAGGGGGAGACACAGAATCCAAAGCAGGCTCCAGGCTCTGTGCACAGAGCCTGATGCGGGGCTCGAACTCGGGAACCACGAGAGCACGACCTGAGCTGAAGGCAGACGTTTAACTGACTGAGCCACCCAGGCACCCCACATCTGTGTCCTTTTTAAATTTTTATCTCTATAACCTCGGCGTCTAGTCCGCTCTGCACAAGTGGCTTTGTCTTCGGTAGTTACCACGCCCAGAAACATCCCTGCCCCAGAAGGGCTGCAAGTCTTTGGCTATGTTAGGAGGCAAGTTCTAGGCAGTTTTTCTGTACTGGCTGTTACCTGTTCAGCATTAGAGAATTAGTGGAGCTTTAACTGAGTGCTTGCCTCAAGTTTGAATCTCTGTGTCCATATATTTCCATAGAAAATAACAACAATGACGGTCCAGGGGTGAGGGGTCCAGGGGGACTCTAGGGGTGAGGAGGGGTACTTGAATACGATAGCCTTGAGAGTGCCAATTGGCTTTTTGGCATTTTTTTTCCAACTAATTTCGTTGTGCCTGTTTACTCATAGGAAACCTATGCTTTATTTTATAATACTCCATATACTTGCTCTCCCATTTCAACAGATGCAGGTGGAAAAACGATTTTTTCCTCCCTCAGTTGAGGGATGGTTACTCGCTCCGGCATCCGAGATTCCGTTGTTCCGTGTTGGGTATAAAATTGACAGTTGCTGAGATTATTTAGTATTCAGCCTTCGTATTTATGTGGTTCAGGTGCATCTTCATTTTTCTTAGTTTGCAGAATGCAAATCCCATTTCCCACAGCCTCTTGCTATCTGCACACGCGAGATAATAGATTAAAATTCATCCGTGTACTTGGATTCTGTCCCTTAATTTAGAGACTTTTTTATTTTACTAAAGTGTATCACTTTTTCTTCATATAAAATAAGCTTTTTATATTTGGAAAGCACCAACGAAAAGTAAAATATTATCCATAATCCTATCATCCAGAGAAACCCCTTTCTGCATTTTAGTGTATTTCTTCCTTTGGTCTTTTTTTCAGTACACGTCCATGTTTTTTCTCTTACAAAATTGAAATCATGCGCCATGTTTTCTGTCTTTTGACTTTTATTATTTCATATTTATGTTTTAAGTGTTATTTAGAAACAAGGTTTTTAATGGATATATTGAGGACAACTGCCTGTTCGTGTAAGTAGTGTGTTTGAATCCCATCCAGGTAAACTAACCACGAGATTTTGCTCCGCTGATCAGGAATGGTTTGATTCTAAGCATAAATTTAGGATGAGAATTGACACACTTACCTCCTGCTCTCCCTTGCCCTTCTCAGGGGTAGATGCCTCCGGCCCAGGTGTCCTTGCGTTTGTCTCTTCCTGTCCTGCGCCCGTGTTACAGCCGTCCCGCTGCCCACCTGTCTACCCACAAGACCCTGGGGGGACTCTTTTGATTCTCCCGCTGCGTCTCCACTGCCTGCACTTTTCTTCTTCCTTTTTCCATGTGGTCTTCACTCCTACCAGTTCTCTTTTCTGTAACGGACAGTCAGTGATGATCATGACGTTTCAGGACCACCCCACTCGTCTCCACGTTGGTACAGCATCTTCTGGGGCTGACTGCTACCTTCCCGCGGGGATGTCTGGCCCCCACCGGGCCCCCGAATCCCCACCTTTCCTCCAGCCCACTGGCGCCCCCCGCCTCAACAGAGCAGCCCTACCCTCCAGACCTCGCCCGTGCTGTTCTTATCCTCAGACGCACACCCCCTGCTCCTTTACTCTCTCCTCCGTCTGGTCTTCCTTCCCCTTTCACCAGCTCCTTTGGGCCTCTGTCACAAGGCTACTCTGTGGGAGGAGTGCCCCGAGTTACCCCAGGATGTTTACAGTTTCTGGCTCCCCATCTCCTCAGAAGCACTGCCTATTTTGCGAGATGACCTCGTTTCCTTGAGAAAGTGGTGCACGCGCACACACACACACACACACACACACACACACACACACACGGTCAGTCACGCACCACCAGTGGCTCCAGTGTCTTCGGGGTTTCCATTTTTAAAATGTGCTACTTCTAAAGCTAGGTCGGGTGCTTCCCCCATTAAGAGTGTTTTTAACTCGCTAGCAGTTTGCATGGTTCAAAAGACATACTCGTGTTCACACCGTAATCTAGAATTCACACTGCAAGTAGGAAGCAAAAAGTGAGTTATTCGTTATTCTCATTTTATTGCAAGTAGGGAAGGGAAAAAAAAGCAAAAAAGCAGCCTCTTGTCATTTAGAATGCTTTTCTGTGCCGTGCGACGCTCCGGTTAAGGAAGCTACCGTCGGGATTTCAAAGATGGAAATTCAGTTGGTGTCTTCCCTGCTCCCCCCCCCCGCATCCCCAACGTGTGTTTGCCTGTTTCCTTCAGAGAGAGAAGCACAAGCTGAATCCTAACAGAAACCAGCAAATAAATGTGAGAAAAGTAAGAACAAGAAGAGAAGAGTGGGAGAGAAGGAAAATGGGCATTGAGTTCATGAGTGACACCAAGGAGCTGGCACAGGCAGGGAGCACGGCCGAGGACAGAGTGCCCAGGGGGTTCGTCACTTTGCACTCTCGGACCCCAGCCTCAGGTTGCCCGCCCTGCTTTGGCTGTCCTGAGAGGACGCGCGGCCCCCTTACTGACAACGCCTCCTGTAACCTGTCCTGTAACCCTGGGCCAGGAACACGCCGCTGTTGTTACTAATGCCCGTGGCCTGTGTGGCTGCGACACTCACGAGTCCCCGCTCCCTCCGTAGGGCCTCGCTGGTGTCCCAGCGTCCGCACCTTTCTGAGCTCTGCTCGTCTAATCTAAGACCTCCATTCCTTCCAGAGTTTCACGCTCAGCTGTGCGCTCAAAGAGAAGACGACCTTTCCGTGTTACCCCACGCTCTTTCCTTTTTGGCCGAGTACAGTTCTTCCGTCGAAGAACACTACGGTTCACTGTATTGCATTCTGGATTTCTTTCCTTTTCTTTCCCGTTCGTGTTCATCCGGGTCACCTGCCATTTTGTAACTTCTAATTATATGCTCTCACTCTCATTGCCACCGAAATCCTCTGCCTTAGGTGCGGTTTTTTAATTAAATGGGATCTGTCTTGTAGCCTTCTCTCTTAGAAAAAAAAAAAAAAGCACGCTGAAATACTGTGGAAATGGGGCTCTGCTGCTCCCTGCTTGCCAATCTGACTTACCCACTTCAACGCTGTGAATCTGAAGCCACGTAACACTGGGGCTTGCTGCTAAAGTCGTAATGATGTTGTTGCTGGGAGGCTCTCATGGGGCTGGACCTGGCTGGTGCTTGTAAAGGAAACACAGTGTGTGATTTCTGTACATCGGCAAGGTGGTTGCTCAAATAGAGGTGTATGCCTGTTGGGGTGGGGTGGGGGGATCCTCCTAATTTAATTTGAATTTCTCCCCCCCTCTTCCCTGAACGCCAGGTCGCACGCGTCGGATGTCACAGATTACTCTTACCCGGCGACCCCCAACCACTCTCTGCAGCCGCAGCCCGTGACCCCTTCTTACGCGGCCGGCGACGCACCACCGCACGGGCCGGCAGCCCAGGCCCCCGAGCATGAGTACCGACCCCCCTCCGCCTCGGCGAGGCACATGGCGCTGAACAGACCCCAGCAGCCGCCGCCGCCACCCCCACCACAGGCCACAGAGGGGTCCCAGGCCTCCGCGCCCATGGCGCCAGCAGACTACGGGTAACCGGGACTCCTGCGTCCTGCCGCGCTTAATGTGGCATCGGGAGTCTTGCTGTGTGTGCTCGAGAAGGTGTAACTGAACGATCACGCCTTAGGGGCCAGAAGCAGCCAGGGGCGGCTGGGTGTAGATACTACCAGCTAAGCCACATTCTGCGTTAAAAGCCTCAGTGTCCCGCTGCTCCCCTTTCCGTTACAGATGCATCTCAGGTTCGAATCTGTAGTCATGCACACCCCCCCCCCCCGCCCCTTCATACATACCCCTGGCTACGTTCGAATGGATTGCGAAGCCAAGGCGTTGATCGAGGGTGACACGCTGATTTTGTGAACCTGTCCCAGATCTCCGGGTTTCTGGACGTGCGCCGGGTGAACCGCAGAGAGTTCCCGTCACACGTGAGAAAACCATACAGTGCAGCCCCCCGTGAGCCGTGTTCGCACTTGGCCCCGTGGTCCCCTTTCTTGACGTGTTGGAGCCCAGACATCATTCCTCCCCCGGGTCCTTTTGTTTTCCGTGTCTCGGGTGGGATTCAAACGCCTCCTAAAGAAAGACCCTCACGTTCAGGAGTTTATTAATGTAAGCACCCGTCTCTGTTTTGATAGGCGGTCTTTTGCCCTGTCTTTTCGGGCTTAACCGTAACCTTTGAAGAGTTAGGCCCTCCGAGACCGTGTCCGGGAAGGTTGAGTGTGTGTTTGTGTTAACATGTGTGTTCTTCAGAGCAGCATGAAACACCTGAATGTATGCCCTGCCCCCCACCCCCCGCCAGCTTTTTGAGGTTCCCTCTGTGACCACTCAGTCCTGGTTATTCCCATCCATCCGTTCTCTCTCTCGGAGTGTGTTCTGAGGCTCTAGCCAAGGGTCAGGCAAAGAGAGGGTCTGTGGTCCAGTTGGTTAGGAAAAGCCTTAGCTAAGTAGAATTCAGTGGATTTCTTAGCTGAAGGACTTTTCACAGATTTTGATACTTCCATAGGCACTGTCGGCTTGAGGCACTTCCGTGGGACGGGCTAGGAAATACAGATTTTTCCGAATCTGACCACAGAACCCTTGTAAGACCGAGTGCGTGAGCCGCCCACCTTTGAGATGCCCAGGAGAAAGGGGAGACTTGAGTCACTGTTCTTAACCTCTGCCGTCAACCGTTTTATTCTGGCCTGCCACAGAGAGTTACTTTTTGAGTGATTTTCTTTTCGGTTCCTTTGAGTAGGTGATCTCGAATCGCATCACCGCGAATAATGTAGACATGTGAGAACGGCTGGTGCGAAGCGTGGATGTTCGCGTCCTACGGTGTTACAAGTTCAAAGGACAGTGTATACTGTGTTGGAGGGAGGCCCCTGTGTTAGGTGTATTAGACGCGCAGAGGATGTGGCTGTTGCTGCTTTAACGACTCTTGGTGTTTCCTCTCTTTATTAGGATGCTCCCAGCACAGATCATTGAGTATTACAACCCCTCAGGACCGCCGCCTCCTCCGCCGCCCCCCATGATTCCTTCAGCACAAACTGCTTTCGTCAGCCCTCTCCAGATCCCCATGCAGCCCCCCTTCCCTGCCTCTGCGGGCTCCTCCTACGCGCCTCCTCCCCACCCTCCCGCCGCGGGGCTCGTGGTCACGGCCCCGCCGCCTCCGGGCCCACCGCCGCCCCCGCCGGGTCCTCCTGGCGCAGGGTCTTCTCGATCCTCCTCCCCGATGCACGGCCCCCCAGCAGCCGAGGCAAAGCGCCAGGAGACGGCACAGCCACCCATAAGCGATGCTCGAAGCGATCTGCTTGCCGCCATTCGAATGGGTGAGTGAGCGTCTCAAACACAGTCTTCCTTCTAGAAGGAGATCTCTTCGTGGCTCCGACCCCAGCTACAGCCTGGCCCTCAAGTGTCTACTCTCCACTGAACTGTGTCTGAGGATAGGGTTCGAGGACACTTGTTTGATTTTTTTTTTTGAAGTTTATTTATTTTGAGAGAGACGGAGGCAGTGCGAGCGGGCGAGGGGCAGAGAGAGAAGGAGAGAGAGAGAGAGAGAGAGAGAGAGAATCCCCTGTGCCACCAGCTACGGAGCCCAGCGCGGGGCTTGAACTCCTGAACCGTGAGTTCGTGACCTGGGCCGAAACCAGGAGTCGGACACTCAGCCGACTGAGCCACCCGGGCGCCCCTTGATTTTGTTTTTGGTAAACTGTAGATATGTTTTTGCCAGTGCAGGATAAACACACAGTAATAAAGAATTGAGAATTCAGGAAACCTTTACTTGACTAGAAATAGCTCATAAAAATGATCACTAATTAATGAGATCTTCCCTCTGCCTTCTACTCTGGGGGTAAATGTATAAACGAGCGAAAGCAAGCTCGTGCATATGATTTAGTTATTTTTAAAAATCTAAGCTGTGTCCTAGACTTCCCATATTTTTAGCTCGATGTGCTAAGCCGGTAAGCTTTTCAACATTTATTTAGCAGCAGAATTCTTTTGTCAGATTGAAGTCCTACACTGAACCCCAGAACATGAGACATACAGAAATAGAGCATCTCTGGTCCCGTCAGGTTGGAGGAGCCCAGACGTTCACCCGTTTTGCCCCCGCCCCCCCCCCCCCGAGCCACACACTTCCAGTCTGTTCCACCCCGTTTTTTGTCAGCCCCAGGCACAGCCCAGGCTGGTTGAGGGGCACTGACAGGGCGTGAGGTATCCCAAGAGCTCCTCGTGCAGTCGGGAGATGCACCGTCTCCTGGTCACAGTCTGGTTGTTTCCGTTCGGAAGGGACTGAGAAGGGAGCCCGACAGCAGCACCCCTGGCGTCCTTCACAGGACGGCGGGGACGTGACTGCCTCTGCTCTGAGTGCCCACAAATCAGACTGGAGTGTGACACGCAGGCCCGGGGTTCTCGTATGTCTTGAACGTCTTGAACGCCATTGGCACACTTTGATTTTGTCGAGGAGAGAAGATCCCAGAGGTACACGACCCCGTCGCAAGTCAATTTAGGGTCATAGCAGGACAGTGGTTTTGTTTTCTGACACCCGTGAGCCCCTTCCAGTAAGAGTGATAACATAACTTGGGTCTAATCACGAGGAAACCTCTGATAAGCCCACATCAAGGGACAGTCTACAGAAGAGCTGCCTGTGTTCTTCAAAACCGTCAAGGTCATGGGGCGCCTGGGTGGCGCAGTCGGTCAAGCGTCCGACTTCAGCCGGGTCACGATCTCACGGTCTGTGAGTTCGAGCCCCGCGTCAGGCTCTGGGCTGATGGCTCGGAGCCTGGAGCCTGCTTCCGATTCTGTGTCTCCCTCTCTCTCTGCCCCTCCCCCGTTCATGCTCTTTCTCTGTCCCAAAAATAAATAAAAAACGTTGAAAAAAAAAAAATTAAAAAAAAAAAAAAACAAAAACCGTCAAGGTCGTAAAACACAAAGACTGAAGAACTTCCCAGAATAAGGGACATTAATGACAACTAACGTGATGGGTGTTTCCACGTCACATCCCAAGCCTGGTGGAAAACTTTCTTCATTTGCTGCTGTTAGGTCTGCTGGCAAAATTGAAATAAAATTGTGCAGTAGATGGTAGTATATTTGTGTCTGCACTAATAGCCTGATTTCGATCATTGTCTCTTAGGAATTACACATGAGGTATTTTAGGGGCAAAAGGACATCATATACTACCTTATTCTCAAGTGATCCAGGAAAAAGTATGGGTGTGTGAGCAAGAATGCCAGAGAAGGGTTGCTAGTTAAACAAGACGGTCAAATGGAAGCGGGATGTCGGTTGTATGGGGACGTTTTTCCGCTAGTTTTACAGCCTATAAATCTGAAATCGTTTCAAAAGAGAAAGTTAAAGAATTAGCACATTCAATCATCTTTGTATCCCACTTTGTTAATAAGAAAGCGGACGACTGTATTTTGTATTCATTTTCAGCAAATCAGTGAGACAAAGATCTCTTAACTCCCCACACCGGCCAAGGGCTACTGGGGCAAAGCACTGCTTTCTAAGCCTTGGGATTACAGCAGCGTCCCGGAAGTGTTCATGATGCAGTCCAGTATGGTAGCCCCCGGGGCCCAGTAACTTCACCCTTAATTAGCCACATGTGGCTAGTGGCTACCCCACTGGACGGTGTAGCTCCAGAACTTTCGTGACGTTCGTATGTCCTGATTCGAACACGCTGCCGTAAAACACTTTGCTACAAAAAACGTTTCCGCTTTGAGTGCCAATTTTGTTGGTCACGAAACTTCTATTTCCCAAGCTTTTCTCCCCTCAGGTTTCCAAAACTTTCTACCCTGGGTGTCAGCAGGAAAAACAAAAAAAAAAAAGGCCGCTAGGCCTGTTAGTTTGTGTTTCCTTCGTGTGGAGCCGGCAGAGGGATTAAATTCTACGCTCCGTGTCGTGTCTCTAGGGATTCAGCTGAAGAAGGTGCAGGAGCAGCGTGAGCAAGAAGCCAAGCGCGAGCCAGTTGGGAACGACGTGGCCACGATTCTGTCCAGACGCATCGCCGTGGAGTACAGCGATTCTGACGACGACTCCGAGTTCGACGAGAACGACTGGTCCGACTGAGGCGGGGCGCGTGCGCAGGTGGACGGCGTGGGGGCAGGGCTGCTTGCCGGCAGGAGACCGTGCGTCGGAAAATGCCTCGCAGATTTTGTGGTCTCCGCGCCCACGTAGTGGTATTATAACCCTGTAGCTTAGCGACTTTTGTATTAATAATGTGATATTGCTTTTGCACATCCAAAAATTCTGGGTTTTTTCAGTATTTACTGTGTAATACTTAAGTGCCACTACACATAGCAAATTGTGCTGCACACGAGGAAATATGCTGTAACTATTGCATTGTCCCGAAAACGGCATTTTGCTTCCTTTCTCTTGGCCGTGAGCGTATTTAGTGCAGTTTGCGTTTCCTCCTTTTGGTCGCTATAATTCTGCAGACTTGCTGCGTGTTTGTGAAGCTGCCTGGTGTTAGGTCTTTGCAAGATTAATGACCGTGTGTCAGAGTGATGTCTTCCAATCAGTACGTGATACCGTTTCACCTTCGTTTTGTTCTGTTCTGTTTGAAACGTGTTTCAGAAGAAGTTGGTTCTAGAGGGAAGGATTCAACAAGTAAGGAGGACCCAGTGTTTCTGCTCGCAGTGTCTGGGCTTGTGCCTCTGTGTGACTCAGAACGATCTGTTAGATAATTGCGTTTCCTTCGCACCGGCCCTTTGCAGGCAGGGTTCCCCGCGGGCGTTCGCTTGGTCCCTGCCTGTCGGCAGTTGCCATTAAGAGGTTTGGGCAGCTGCGCAGTGATGAAATGAACAACAGGGTTCTTCTTCCGTCAGGGCCATGGGGTTGTGACGCTGGAAACGTGTGACAGCGCTTACGGCCTTGGGTGCCAGCCGGCCAGCACAGACACGGTGGTCCGGGACCCCCGGACCTCAGGGAGAGGGCTTCCCGTGGCTCCTCGCGCCGCGTGCTCTGAAGTTGAAAAGCTTAGATGGAGGTGGACGTAGATGCTGGCAGCTACTTGCTTTTCCCGGTGCCGCGGCCACATTAGGGATCCATCACCCGAGCGGGGCCGTGGCCCTGCTCCTAGAAGCACACGGTTCTCTTTCCTCGCGTGGCCGTCGGCACAGGGGATTTTCAAAAGTACCTCAGGTCAGAGTAGGCTCCTGGCTGCACCGGATCACTTGCCCCTCGCCTTCGCCCTTCCCGCTCTGCTTCCCACACGGCAATACGACCGAGCCATGGGGTTGATCTTCCTGAGGAAGGCAGACTGCTGGAACGCTCACGGATGGCAGCTTACGTCTTAGAAGTTGGGGTGAGGGATCGCTGCTTGTTCGGAACAGATAAACGCCCCCGGGCTTTGATTCTAGATACGACTTCACAAATAACACTAAGACACTTTACTTACTAGGGATTCTTACCCGAGTACAGCATTTCTCACGGATGGCGGTTACTCGTGACTCTCGGTCGTGACAGAGGAGTCTTCAGCTCAAGGCAGAGCTGGCTGGTTCATGGTGGTCGTCTCAGCAGGACCATGACCGATGGGTTTTTGTTACCGAGTCCTCCTGAGGACTCCAGCGGCACCCTCGAACCGGGTCTCTGCGTCCCTGTGTGGACATTTACGTGGCTTGTGGGCGTTCGTCCTATAAAGCCGATACCTTGAATTTCAATCACGTAGAGTTGGAGACTCCGAAAAGCCTAATGTCTGTGTCCCCTTCCCAAGACCATCCTTCTCACATCAGGTTACCTGAGTCTTTTCAGCGGGACTGGCTGTTTTGACACATGCTTCTCGAGTTTCCGTGTCTTGGAGCTGGACGCCATAATTTTACCGATTATAAGCAGTAGTTAGTAATGAACGTTTAAATTTCTCCCTTTGATTTCTCTCCCTTTATTTCAGTGTAAAGGCCTCCTGTGTTGGCATTATTCTTGGGACTTTTACCATTTGTACTCCTCTTTTGTCTTTATTACAATATTTTGTTTGTATTGTTACTTTTGGAGTAGGAATTACTTGCACAATTCTAGAACTTCTGTCTGGTAACGCTTCTTTGTTTTTTATGTCCCTTCTGTTCTCAGGACGAAGAGAACACATAAAGCTACTACCCATGTCAGAATTTCTTCTATTTATATCTTATTACAATAAAATTACTGGCACTTTATTCATAAATATTCATAAGCCTATTAATTATTAGTCGTCTTCCTGTAGTGGAATCAACAAGTCACTTTCAACTTGATTTTCCGACTAGTGAAAAACCTTTTGCCCTAGGGTGTCACCTAGCCTTTAACAGAATGGAAAAGGACTAAATTTCCATTTCGATTATTTTTACAGTATTTTTCTCAGCAAATCGGATTTCTTCGAAAATTTAAATCCAGACTTTTTCTAATGTGCTAGTACATGAAAAGGAAAAAGTGAATATTTTGATTTTTCAGTTTTCCATTTTCAAAAAATATTTACCAAAACAAACGGAGAAGGACATTCAAAAGGGTATTTCATAGCTGTGAATTTTACATTTTAAAGTAGCAGTCATCTATTGTAAGGTTATTTTAAATCATCCTCCGTTTTGTTCCCCCGCGTGTATTTTAGATTCATTTCTGATCAGCTTTTTTCTCACATCATAGATTAGGCAGAGGGGATGAGAAGACTGCTCGGTACCACACACATTAGCTACACAAACATAACGTGGTTGCTTTTCCATCGGTGGCCCCAGACCGTAGGATTTGGTACACTTCTGGTTTTCCTTTCGTGAAAGTATACTGTTAGGAAATTAACATTTTCATTTCAGTAAATGTTTAGAATATCAACATCTTTTCTGAGCACCAAGTGGCTAGGCTGTGAAAGTTTTGTAATAATTTGCAACGGAAATACACGATACATTTGAATCCATTAAAGACTAGTGGGAATGTATCAGCCAGAGTAGCAAGTAAGTTTTGTTTTATAAATCACAGTATCTGTCACCTTGCAGTATTATTACCAATGCTGTTGTAAATTGAATTGAAAATGGTATTAAAAAAAAAAAAACAACCTCCTGTTAAACAATTTTTATCTGTTTGTATATCTTACTATAGATTATGTACAAGTAACATCTAAATAAAATTACACTTTTAACCCTAAAAGGTTTTACTCATTGGCAACAGTGTTGTATGTTTAACCTTTTTTGGAGGGGAGAAGTTGGGGGTTTGGCAGAGTTTTTAAAAAAATTTAAAAAAAAATTTTTTTTAATGTTTATTTTTGAGAGAGAGACAGACAGACAGACCGTGAACAGAGGAAGGGCAGAGAGAGAGGGAGACACAGAATCCGAAACAGGCTCCAGGCTCCGAGCTGTCAGCGCAGAGACTGATGCGGGGTTCGACCTCACGGACCACGAGATCATGACCTGAGCTGAAATCAGAGGCTTAACCGACTGAGCCACCCACGTGCCCCTTAAAAATTTTTTAATGTTCTTATTTATCTTAGAGAGAGAGAGAGAGAGAGAGACAGTACGTGAGCTGGGGAGAGGCATAGAGAGAAGGAGACACAGAATCTGAAGCAGATCCAGGCTCTGAGCTGTCAGCACAGAGCCCAATGCAGGGCTCGAACTTGTGAACCTTGAGATCATGACCTGGGCTGGAGTCGGACACTCAACCCGCTGAGCCACCCAGGTGCCACAAGGGCAGAGTTTTCACTTAGCATTTTCATTATTAGATAGCAAATACTCCGATTTCCATTTAAATTTCTGCATAAGTTTTGCGTCACCAGGATTTGTGATTGGATCCTGGGAGGGACCCGGCATAGTGAGAAAGGAAAAGCCATTCTGGGAGCAGCAGGCCGTGTGCTTCGCCACGTCTAGTCTTGATAATAGCAGTGATGAACGTTCGGTAGCATTTATTGTTCCTGGGATGCTTTTCTCCAGCCCTTACAAGTAACACATCATGATACACGTCGTGTACGTATATAACACATCATATACATTCAGTATACACATCATAAATTAGAGTTTAATATTTGTAACTAACGTTTAATATTTTTGAGGTAAACGTGAAATGCAGCATCCTAAGTATACCACCCGATGAGTTGTCACAGTGTGGACGCTCTCGTAACGCCAATCCCATCGCTCGTAACGCCAATCCCATCGCTCGTAACGCCAATCCCATCGCTTGTAACGCCAATCCCGCAAAGGTAGCCAGCACTGCCGTGACCCCAGCATGTTGCTCCATATCCTTCAGAGGCTTCTGTCCTAGTCCCTGGAGCAACCACCGTTGTGGTTTTGTTTTGTTTTTTTAAGCTATGGATTCACTTTAGCCTGTTTGAGAACTTCACATATGTGGAGTAAAATAGTACCATTTTCCATCTGGCTTCTTTTAGCATAATGTTTTTGAAAGCCATTAATGTCACGGCATATGTCAATATTTTATGCCTTTTTTGTCACTGAGTAGCGTTCCATTGTATGAATATCCCGAAGCGGGTTTATCCACGCTCTTGGTAAGACTCCATACAAGTCCTTTCTGGGCGTATCTGCTCATCTATCTTGGATAAATACCCAGGAACGCGACTGCTGAGTCACAGGTAGGTGTGTGTTTAGTTTTATAAGAAATTGCCAGACTTTTGCAAAGTGGCTGTACTATTTTTAAACTCCCCAGCAATGTTGCTTCATATGCTTTGGTATGATTTTCCTTGTATTTATCTCGCTTGGAGTTCCCTGAACTTGAATCTGTAATTTATGTCTTAAATGAAATTTGGAGAATATTTAGACGTTACTTTTTCAAATATATTTTCTGTCCCTTTCTTTCCTTACATTCCTATTACACATACATTAACCTTTTGAGGTTGGCCCACAATTCCTTGAGGCTCTTTTGATTTAAAAATTGTTTTTCTCTCTGTTTTTCTCTCTTCAGGTTCACCGACTCTTTATTCTGTCTCTTACAATTTACTCTAAAGCCCATCTAGTAAGTCTTTTCTTCTAACCTTCTTTTCCATGTAGAATTTCATACCCTTTTTTAAAGTTTATTATGAGAGAGAGAGAGGGAGCATGAGTAGGGGAGGGGCAGAGAGAGAGGAGACAGAGAATCCCAAGCAGGCTCTGGGCTGTCAACATAGAACCCAATGCGGTTGATCTCATAAGCCATGAAATCATGACCTGAGCCAAAATCAAGTGTCTGATGCTTAACCACCCAGGCGCCCCTCTTCTTTTTTCTTTTTTAATAGCTTTTTTTTTTTCTCTGCTGAGATTCCCTACCTGTTTGTTTATTACAAGCTTATTTTCCTTTACATCTTTGAACATGGTTATATTAGCTCTTTAAAAATCCTTGCCTGCCAATTCCGACATGTGGATCTTTTCAGGATCCGTCTCTAGATTGCCTTTTTCTCTTGGGTGCATGCCTCATAGTTTTGGATTGTATCCTAAACTTTATGAATTCTACATTTCAGGGACTCTGGAGTGTGTTATGTTCCTCTGAAAAGTACTGATTTAAAAAAAAAAATTTTTTAACGTTTGTTTATTTTTGAGAGACAGAGCGTGAGCAGGGGAAGGGCAGAAACCGAGGGAGACAGAGTCCAAAGCAGCTCTAGGCTCTGAGCTCTCAGCACAGAGCCGGACACAGGGCTCGGACTCACAAACCTTGAGATCACACCTGAGCTGAACCGACTGAGCCACCCAAGCGCCCCTGAAAAGTGCTGATTTTTAAGGGAGGTCGTTAACAGGGCTAGAATTAAGCTGCCACTTCTCCTTACCCTGCCTATGATGGATAACCCCAGAACTCTCCTGAGTTCTTTTAGCTTAGCCAGGCCACTTTGAGTTTGCCTTGCTTTACACCTGGTTTATAGGATCAACCAGAGATTTGGGCAGTTTTACCCAGGATTTTTGGATCCTCCTTTCTGGCTCTCTTTTCTAGTATCTTCTGTCACTTTCTGCCTGTTCTGATCACTCTGAACTTGGTCCTCTTACTTGTTAAGCCAGCAAGGCTGTGGGTTTTCTACTCCAGCTCAGCTGCCCTACTTGGCAGGTGGAAGCCTGTCCTCGGGCAGAAAAGCCATTAAATGCACCCAAAGATTTTCCTCCTAAGCCTCGGCCCTCCTCTGGTGTTCTGGTTTTTCTCTCCAGTGCCTTCGATAGTCGTGAAGTGTATTTTGTCCACTTTGTGGTTGTTCTCTGTAAAGAATTGCTCTAGAATGGGCCAGTCCTGCATTCTCAGGAGCCTCCCTCCATAAATATTGGATGCAATAGCTTCTTAAAAACATTTTAAAATATCATTTAAAGATGAGGACTGGGGCGCCTGAGTCGCTCATCGCATGATGTGCTCTAAAACATCAGCCATCTTGACCGCCTTGCTCTAAACTGTACAAGCAGAACACGGCACCTGAATGACCTGGAGCCCGAGACAACTTTAAAAAATCGCTGGCCTTGGGGCGCCTGGGTGGCTCAGTCGGTTGAGCGCCGACTTCGGCTCAGGTCACGATCTTGCGGTCTGTGAGTTCGAGCCCCGCATCGGGCCCCTGTGCTGGCAGCTCAGAGCCCGGAGCCTGTTTCAATTCTGTGTCTCCCTCTCTCTGACTCTCCCCCATTCATGCTCTGTCTCTCTCTGTCTCAAAAATAAATAAACGTTTAAAAAAAAAAAAAATTAAAAAAAAAAATAAAAAATCGCTGGCCTTAACCCCAGTCTCAAATTTTTATGTTCACCGCAAGGACCTTGATGTTTCCACGGAGTGTTAAAACGTTAAATGTAGGAATAAATCGACGCAGACAAAATAATTTCTATTTCTGACTCTTGGTTCCTTTGAAAAAGGGGTGCCACTACTTAGAAGTCTGAAAACGGCCACCTGACATCATCGCCGTCCGATTTTCTTGTCTTTAGACCGAGAAGTGTTCGCACTGTGATAGCACATTGAACTGCGGTCCAATTCTGCGTTTTATGAAGACAGTACCAATACGGAGGCCTGTCAAAAGCTGGAGAAGCCTCAGCTATCTAATTTGGAGGTGTGAGTACCTTGTAGAGGTATCTTGACGGGGACTTAGACGCTTAAGAGGTTCGCTTTCAAAATACACTTCCTTCACGGCTGACGCGTGGACGTTTCTTTGCCAAAACACAATAGCTCTCTGTTGCGAATATTTGCATGTGTCATTTTTCTAAATCCCCCCCCCTCCCGCATTCATCCTGTGTACTTGTGATTTGAATAATTGGCTTCAAATATAGCACCGTGATTAGTTCGAGGTGGTGAATCGGTGGATGATTTGCCACGAAGAAAAATTAAGAGAATATGCCCTTTGAGAACAATTTAAAACCTACCAAGTGGTACTTACCATGAAGTGACATTTAAAAGCATTTAATATTCTAGGATGTGCTGCAGCTCTTCTGGCCTAAAACCAGTTTAAATAGAAGTCAAGCGATTTGAGAGTACGTAAGCCTACACATCCCGAAAGTGTGAATATAACTTAGCACTTCACATGGGTAAGATGTTACTTTTTGTGGTGTGCGTGACGGTGGCTCGCAATGTCCCTTCTTACCCTTTTGAAATCAGGACTTTATGATCTCGATAATTAGGGTGTCAACGTAACGCTCCTTTGAAAGGTCTTTTAATATTTCAAGGACCTAGGCATTCATTTGATTTGCAAGCTAGAGTTTCAACAACCTATGCACTGAGGGCTCAAAGAGCAGCCCAGTGAATCACCAGTGGATGGTTCACCGTGGAGGCCCCCCCCCCCCCACCGCCCCGGATCGCTGCCCCACCCGTGAGCACCCACACTCATCAGGAATCAGGAGTGATTCTTAGGAACACCGAAGTGTAAGAACATCGTCTTAGCACCTGACCTTGCACGGTTGCTAGGAGCCCAAAGATCACCTGCAGTGACCCAGGACTGGTCAGCTGACTGGTGTCGCCACGGGGACCCCATGCTGAGCCCCGGGACCCCACGACACTCTCGTGTCTGCTCGGTGGCGGACGAGCACCTCCCCGGTGCCGACGGGGTTCGGGTGAACGGAGTAACGACTGGTCGTCTCTGGACTGCAGGTGCAGGGATGCAGAATCACCATCTTTGATTCTGCACCTGGTGGCCCAATTCCATGTTCCTTGCAGAGAGCCTGTCCCCTCGTGTCCAAACCTCCCCAAGCTTCTCACTCATTTATGTCATTGGGTCTTGGCTGCACAAAGCGCGTGGGAGACGTTACGGTCCCAGAGCAGATAATTTAGAAACTCCTTCCAACTCTCGTCCTCAGTAGCTGGGGAAGAGAAATGTCGGGGCCTGACTTTTGCCTGTGGGCTGTCGTTATTGGTGTCCCTCCCCAGACGGGCCTTGGTCTTTCCCCGGCGGCCGCGGGAGAGGCTCGTCTGTCTGTTGTTGATTCTCTGTTGTTTGTCGTGCCATGGGGGTCCTTGGGGCAGGAATGTGGCTGTGGGCTGCACATCACCCAGCATCTCCAGGGTTCTCTTGGGGTTGCTGTAAGCACAACACTCTTGAGAGCCCCCTTCTCCCTTCACGGCCTGACCTCTCCCTTGGTCTGTTTGCTTTGGCCCCCTGGCTCTGGGCAGTGGTGCAGAGAAGGAAGGTTCCTCTCTCCCTGTGTCATCAGTCTGTGGGCGGCCAGGAGCAGGCGGGTCCCTAAGCGGTTCCCTGCAGGGGGCTCCCTAGGGGTGTCCTTGCCTCGGGATGGGAAACAAAAGAAACATTCTTGGGTTGGCCCCACATCTAGCCATCGTGGCTCTCTGCCCTCTGCTAAATGGCCAGAGGCTGGTGTACATCCTGGTGGGCCCTCTACCCTGTGATGAAGGACCCTCGTCTGGGTTCAGGGACAGCACGGGAAGCCCCGTGGCCATATCCGCCCCTTCCCCGCACGCCCACTGGACTCACTCCCAGCCTGTCTGTTCTGAGGCAAGAAAGAGATTTTCAAAGTAGCTTAACACAATTGTCTGCCTTCAGGACTAATGAGGGCAGGAGGTGGGGCTTCCTGTGTTCAAACTCCTTCTTGGTTGTGAACTAGGGAGCAGTGAGAGGTCAGCCTGTGGGAGGGAAGGACAGTCCCACCCCCCCTCCACCATGGCCTGGGGCCACTAACACAGGGCCAGGGCGAAGCCCGAGTCCCATTGGATCAAGCATAGAGTGACACAGCCATCAGCCCTAGTGGGGGATGGCACTCAGTGCCTGACTGCTCAGACTGGTCCCCTGAGGGACAGATGATAGCCGGGGAGCAGCCGCCGTGTCCCCAGGGCCCCGTGCTCCTCAGTGTGCTTGGGGTCGCTGGAGGGAGGCCCGAGACCGCCCCTCGGGGTGTGTGGTGCCCAGTGTCAGCCTGGCCCTCCTCTGCTGGCGGGGGGGGGGGGGGGGGGGGGGGCGGCACTGGAGTGCCCGTCCCGTCCGGATGAGGGTGTGTGGGCCACAGCTGCAGGGGACAAGGGTCAGAGAGGTGGGAACTGATTGCCCTCGGATCCGAGGCCTGGCACTAAGACCGCTCTCCGACGTAACATAGCACCTCTACGAAGCAGGAACCGAGATCATAGGCGAGGAAACGGGGCCCCGTGATCTGCCCACGGCTCCCAGAGGTGAGGCTCCAAGCCGGGCCTCCCTAAAGCGACTCTGCGTCCCTCCTGCTTGGAGCGGCCTCCCAGGCCTCGCGGAGGACCCGCGGGACGCCGTGGTCAGCCTTCACCCCTGCTGCGCCACAAGGCTGACGCGGGAAGTCATGGGTTGGTTCCCAGAGGGTCAGCCGCACGTGGGTGAGCTTGACGCACGGGGACAGCGTGGCCTCCGAACAGCCCAAGAGGCCCGCTCGGTCCCTAATTTGACCCAAACACAGATTGTGAAATTCAGAGGCCGTGTTCCTTGCCCTGCCCCTGACTCCCCACCCCATCCCCGAGCTGTGCCTGGATCTCAGTGGTCGAGGCAGCATCCGAGATGGGGCAGGCGGACCTCCGCCCACCTCACTCAGTTGTTGACAAGGTTCGTGCGCAGCGGAATCGTCCTGGCCTCAAAGCCACGTTGTCAAAACGTCCTGCTCTGTCCCCAGTGGTGTCGAGGGGCAGGAAGCTGGCTGGGGCCCTGCAGGGCCTGCCTGGGAGGGAACTCAGCCTGTGCGAGGGCCCCTGTGCTTGGAGCCACACTGGCGTTCATGGGTCTCGGGGGCTCCAGGCCATCCTTGGAAGTGACCAAGGGTCCCACCTGAAGGAGGGGGGAAGGGGCCACACCCTGGGGAGGTGTCACAGAGGCTCAGCGCCTCCGAGGTCTCTGCAGAGCGACCGCCCCAGGTCCCCCGGCACTATGCAAGCCCCCGCGTTTGCAGGCCTAAAACCACAACCACTGGAAATGTGCCTTTGAAGGAATGGCCTCACCTCCAGAGGCCCCTACAGAGGACGAATCCGTTCTGAGCTCTGGTACCGTGGCCTCGGGAGGGCTTTACACAGGCATCGGAGCCTCCTGTACTGTAAAGGACAAAAGGAACGGAGCGCTGTGACTCCTGTCTTCCCTCTTCCGGGCTGTCAAGGGCAACCAAGTGGGGTATAAGTCCACGCACCGGGACCTGGATGTAGGGAGCCTCCCCTGCCCAAAGCAAACCGGTGCTCACAGACCTTCTTTCCCAGGGCGCCTCCCAGTGCTTCCGTGGGAAAACACCGCCTCCCAGTGGCCGGACGATTAAGTGTTTCTCTGAAGATCAACTTGGCATTCATTCAGTCACTCTTCATTCACTCTTTGTCCTTTCCATCAATCGTTCACTCCTTCCGGAGACAGATCCGTGCTTCTCATGCACTGCTGTTGGGAGTGAACTGGTACAAATCCTCCGAAGGGCTATTAACAAACACCTATGGAAATTAGAGCTGTACCTCCCTGTCACGGAGCAAGAGCGTTTCCAGAAAGGTACCCATGACGGATTGGATTAAAATGTTACAACGGTATTTCTGGACTCGAATTCTCTTCCAGGACCTTGCCACTCCGTGTCAAGAGGTGGGTTCTATTCCCCTTCCTTTGAAGCGGGGTGGGATTTGGGGGCGGCCTCCTGCCCCCGACTGCCAAGGGCGAGGGGGCCGGCCTGGCTCTCTCAGAATGCCCTTCTGGAGCTCAGCCACCATGCTGCGAAGAAGTCCAGGCTGCCTGCAGGGGCCCCAGGCAAGGGTCTGGTCACAGCTAAGGCCTCAGCCAACCGCCAGGATGGCTTGCTGGCTCCGTGAGTGGACGAGACTTCATCCGAGGGCTCGGTCCCCACCCTGAACTGGCACCGCTGACGGCCTGTGGAGCAGAGACCACTGTCCTCACGGAATCCTGCCAGCGGAAATCGCAGACTTGTGAGCCAAAAAGATACATGCCATTGTTGCAGGTTACTCAGATTTGGGGTAACTTGTTACCCAGCTTTAGAAACTGAGACAGATAGATTACGCTCACTAGAACTATTTCATGGGCTAAATGACATAGTCACCACGAGATGATCTGCGATCACAAAAGGTGAGAAACATCCTACTGTTCTAGCAACCGAATATGGGTTAAATCACAAGAGACACCGACGGAGTCCTCTGCAACTGTTCAAAGAACGAAGATGTTTGAGGGGCGCTTGGCTGGCTCAGTTGGTGGAACGTATGACTCTCGGGGTCTTGAGTTCAAGCTCCATGTTGGGCATGGGACCTAGTTAAAAAAAAAAAAGAATGAGAATGTTTTAAATGATACGACCTTCGAGATATCGTTAAAGTGAGAAAACAAGGAGCAGAGAAATGTGCATATATGTGCCATTCACTAGCTAAAAAGGAGAATTGACGTAACATTTATACTACGGCCCTGCTGTCAAGGCAAAACAGTAGCATGAGGATAAAAGAGTGAAGCTTCTAGAATCCGGCTGCTGGGGTTCGAGTGAAGCTTCTAGAATCCGGCTGCTGGGGTTCAACTCCTGGCTCTGCTCTGTGACCTTGCAGCTCACTCAAATGATCAATTCTTCAGATTCCTCCTCTGAACAGTGGGCGCCCACCCGTGCTTCCCTCGAAGGGTGGTTGAGTTGTTGGCGACTGGCTATTGATCCGTTCAGATTTTCTACTTCTTGTGGCCGTTTAAGCATTTGAAATTCTTAGAGAAATGTTTCTGTTTCCTCTTCTATTTTCCTGTTGTATTTTTGTTTATTTGAATCTCCTCTCCTGATTAGTTCTCCTGCTGGCTTGTCTATATTAGGAGACTTTTCAAAGGACCAGTTATTTGGTTTTACTGGCCTTCCATTTTTCTATTATTCCCATTTCACCCATTCTACTCTTTTCTTTGGGTGTTGTGTTTGCTTGTTTGCTTGCTTGGGTTCACTTCTGGGAACTTACTAAATGGGAACTTCATTTGCTGTTTTCTCATGAATATTTTTAAAACTATGATTTTATCTCTAAATTTCTTTCGTTTGTCCTATACATTTTGACATGGAGTATTTTTCATTTCGATTAAAAATATTTAATAATTTCCTTTATTATTTCTTCCCTATTTCGAAGATTATTTCATCATATTACATTTTGTTTTCAGTTTTCATTCATGAGGGATCTTATAAATTGATCCTTTTGATGTTGATTTCTTTTACATAAGGTCAGATAACATAGTCTGAACTTGCTGTGGAGGCTCTGGAATATACTGAGGTTTCCTCTGTGGCCTTATGCATAATCGACATTTGTGAATGTTCTGTATGTACTTGAAAGCAACGTGTATTCTTTCTCTAATATTTAACTGATCAAGCTTTGTTAGGCACATTAATCAAATCTCCTATACGTTTGGTTCTTACTTGTCTGCTTGATCTGTTTCAAAGAGAGCATTTTAAGTTGTAAAAATTGTTTAATGTTTATTTATTTTTGAGAGAGACGGAGACAGAATGTGAGTGGGGAAGGGGCAGAGAGGGAGACACAGAATCTGAAGCAGGCTCCAGGCTCTGAGCCGTCAGCACAAAGCCCCATGCGGGCTGTGAGCTGTGAGATCAGGACCTGAGCCAAAGTCGGACGCCCAACCGACTGAGCCACCCAGGTGCCCCATGAAGAGAGTATTTTAAAATCTCTAACTCAATTGTCCGTTATCTTTTTATTTACAAGATTCTTTCTTTTCTTTTTCTTTCTGATTTTAAAAATTTTGGACTTTAAACAGCTCTGGCACCAAATTTGCTATACCAGCTTTCTTTTGCTTTATTTTTGCCTGGCGCTTGTTCAAAAACTTAAAAAAAAAATCTGTATCCTTTTGTTTTAAATGTGTTTCACAATAGACATATCACATATATAGAGATATTCATGTCACTTGTTATTTCTTCTTTTTTAATCTTTATAAGTTTGTCTTTTTCTTGTCTTACTATACTAATGGGTGACTATGATAAGTGAAATTTACTATAGGTATGTTATTTAAAAAACTTCATCAGGGGTGCCTGGGTGGCTCAGTCGGTTAAGCGTCCAGCTTCAGCTCAGGTCATGATCTCATGGTTTATGAGTTCAAGCCCCACGTCAGGCTCTATGCTGACAGCTCAAAGCCTGGAGCCTGCTTTGGATTCTGTGTCTCCCTCACTCTCTGCCCCTCCCCGGCTCATGCTCTGTCTTTGTGTCTCTCTCTCAAAAATAAAAAGTAAAAAAAATTTAAAAAAATAAAAAACTTCATCAGATTAATAAAATTCCCCTCCATTTCCTTTCTCAATTTTGAAAAAAATTATAAATAGATGTTGAATTTTATCAATGACTTTCTGTATTGATGTCAACATTCCTATGAACTTTCACCTTTAAGCTGTTAACTACAGATTACATTATTTTGTTAATATTTTTTAGAAGTTTTGTGTTTATGTTCATGAGTAGATTATAATTTTTCTTTTTTTTTTTTTTAAATGTTTATTTATTTTGTTTCTGAGAGAGAAAGAACACAAGCGGGGAGCAGGCAGAGAAAGAGGGAGACAGAGAATCCCAAATAGGTTTTGTGCTGCCAGCACAGAGCCTGAGACACGGGGCTCGATCTCACAAAGCCATGAGATCATGACCTGAGCCAAAATCAAGCGTGGAATGCTTAACCAACTGAACCACGCAGGTACCCCTGTAGTTTTCCTTTCCTAAGCTGTCATCATATTTTGGCATGAAGGTTATGTTTGCCTCATAAAATAAGCAAGAAAATATTTGCTTTTTTCCCCCCTATTCTGTAGAAGAGCTTGTATAAGACTGAAGTTTTGGTCCTTGATATCAGGCGCGGTAGAAATGGAGGGTGAAGCCACGTGAGTCTGAACTTTTCACTGAAGAAGGGCTTTGGGTTGCTGATTCAATTCTTAAATGTTCATAGGGCAACTTAAATGTTTTATCTCTTCTTGAGTCATTTCTGATAAATTGTCTTGTTCTAGAACTGTGGCCATTTCTTCTACATTTAGAGAAAAAGTTTTCATTATATGCCCCCCCCAGGTTAACCTTTTATATATTTATTTAGCAACATGTGTATCTTACACACACACACACACACACACACACACACACACGCCATATTTGGTAAACTCGTATCAGTTATATTATGCTATAAATCTCATTCTGTATTTCTATTTCTGTGTCTTTTGAGTGGAAAAAAATCGTATGTAAATGTAGTTCTTATCCTCTTAATGTGAGCAGCAACTATAGTGATTTCCGTTCTCTCCATCACTGAAATAGGTCTGTGCTTTCTCTTTTTCTTATCCGGGTTCGTTGGAGGCTCATCAATCCCATTAGTGTTTGAAAAAAAAAAACAACAACAACAAAAAACAAAAACAAAAACAAACAAAAACAAAAAAACAAACCAAAAAAACTTTTAGTTTGTTGATCTTCGCTATTGTAGATTTTTTTTTTTCAATTTCATTTGTTTCTGCTCTGAATTTTAGTGATTCCTTATTTCTTCCTTCTTTGGGTTTATTTCACCATTCCTTTTCTAGCTCCCGGAGATGGGATCTTCATTATTTTTCAGCCTTTCTTCTCTTCCAACATACATATTTTAAGGCTTTGGTTTTCCTCTAAATTCTGCTGACTTAAATTCCATTAGTTGTGACATGGCATTTCCCTGTTTACATATGTAAATTATCTAGAAGCATGTTTCTTAATTTCCAAACATACGAGGATTTTTTTTAGGCTTTTGGATTTTCCCGCTTCCATGTGGGGAAACCGAAAACGACAGAGACTAAGTGCTTTGCTGAAGATCACATACCTAAGTAGCAGAGCTGGGATTTGAACAGGCTGACTCTGGAAACTGTTCTTTGAATTGAACTTTCACCTCTTTCTAATGAACGGGCTTCTGTCATTATGACACGGGCTTCTTCCTGGTGAGTGTCTTTGCCTTAAATCTGTTTTGCCTGATACACCATGCTCCACTAGCTTTTTTTTTTTTTTTTTTTTAATGTTTTTATTTATTTTTGAGACAGAGAGAGACAGAGCATGAGCAGGGGAGGGGCAGAGAGAGAGGGAGACACAGAATCCGAAGCGGGCTCCGGGCTCTGAGCCGTCAGCCCAGAGCCCGACGCGGGGCTCGAACTCACGGACTGTGAGATCGTGACCTGAGCTGAAGTCGGACGCTTAACCGACTGAGCCACCCAGGCGCCCCTGGATTGACTTTTTTTTTTAATTATTCTAATTTTTCTTCAGTAAGTTAGAAGCGTATACTGTTTATATTTTGGAGTCATTACTCTAAAAATCACAATATGGAAACTTAATTGATCAAAATCTAAGGTTAATCAATAATTTTTCTCAGAGGGAATTTAAAAAAATGGTTGTGCCGGCCAGGGTGACGCACACGGGGTCCAATCAGAACGCACGGGAGCCAGTTCCCTCGTACAAGTGCACAATGCCTGAGTGTCAGCCCCGGGGACAATGCCAGAGCCTGCACTCTGTTTATACTCTGCTGGCTGCCGTCATAAAACACGGGGGGACCGGGAAGCTTAAACAACAGAAATTAATGTTCTTGCAGTTCCGAAGGCTGGAGGTGTGATTTCGAGGGTGCCAGTGTGGTCAGGTTGCGGTGAGAGCCCTCTTTCCCCTGGCGGATGGCACCTTCTCAAGCGCGTCGCTGATGCCTCTTATAAGGGCGCCGATCCGTCATGAGGCCCCCCTCTCGTGGCCTCACCTCCACCCAGTCACCTCTTCTTCCAGGCCCCATCTCCAAACGCCATCACAGCGTGGGTTACGACGCCAACATACGAGTTGCAGGGGAACACGGTTCATTCTGTAGCCACCCCTGTCGGACTTCGATGCTTTTGTTCTTTTGCTTTTTTAAACCTCATGAGACAGTATTGTTTCACGCAGTGAATAGACGCGCTTTTAGATCTATCCCAATCCCCATCATTATTAGTTTGGCTTATCACTTCTTTGTATATTTCCGGCCTTCCGCTTGGGATCATTTTGGTTTTTTTCCCGAAGTATGTGGCTTTAGAATTTTCTTTAGTGAGGATCTGCTAATGGGAAGGTGCTGTGTTCACCTGAAAATATCTTGACGTCACCCTCTGTTCTAGTTACTGAGCGCCTGCCTGTCTGTCAACCCCAGACGCCACCCCCACCCCCCAACACACACATACTCTGCTTTGTGTCCTGCAGCCGGGACTCTGCCAGCGACATTGCTGCTTCTCCCAGCTGAATCCTTGTTAGGGGACTCTATTAGTCAGGGTCCGTCGGAAACAGAGACAGAAACGTCCCTGCTTATTGGAACAGGGCCATTCTCGTATAGCGAGTTACTGAGTAGAACGAGACAAGGTGGTTAATTACTAACAGGAGTTAGGAGGGAGCCCAGATGTGGAAGGTGCAGAAGGACAGCTTTTCTAGGCTGAGAAAGAGAGGACACTGGAGGAACTGAGGACAGGATGGGGACCCCCTCCAAGGCTGAAGCCTCTTCAAAGACGCCTCAGAAACGTGCGGGCTGCCCGTGGCAAAGCACCAAACAAAGGAAACAAAAACCCGCAAGAATGTGGGCTGGCGCTGGTCTGTAGAGGGAGCCCACCATTCCTGCAGGATGTGGGCAGGCTGGAGCTTGCCTATAGAAGCAGCCTGTTCTAGAAGCAGCCCACTTTGGTAGAGGGCGTTTCTGGGACAATGTTGGTCAGCAGAGGGGGAGAGGCAAAAGACCCGGAATAGCCAGCACAATGTTGAAGAAAAAGAAAACAAAGTCGGACCGATGTCACCCAACTTCAAGACTCACGATAAAGGTACAGTAAGCCAGACAGTGCGCTACTGGGGAAAGAACAGGCGAGGAGATCAACGGAACAATATAGAGAGTGCCAAAAGAGATCCAGTCAAGTTCTCAGAGTTCTGGAAGCTGGGAAGTCTAAGGTCAAGCTACGTGTCCATATGCATCGTCTGGTGAGATCCTCCCTCTTGGTTCATAGATGGATGGTGGGTGGTCTTCTCATCGTGTCCTCACACAGCAGAAGAGGCGAGAGAGTTCTCTGGGGTCTCTTTTATAAGGGCAATAATTCCATGCAAGAGGGCCCTACCCTCATGATCCAATCACACACACCTCAACAGCCACGCCCCCGAACTTACCATCTTGAAGAGCAGGTTTCACTTAATTTGGGGGGGGACACAAACATTCAGTCAATGGCACAAATATAGTCAGTTGATCTTTGACAAAGGAGCAAAGGTAATACATTGGAACAAAGACAGTCTTCAACAAATGGTGCTAGGACAACTGGACGATCATGTGCAAGAAAAAAAAACAAAAGAATCTAAACCCAGGCCTTACACCTTTCACAAAAATTGGTGCAAAATGGATCGCAGACCTCAATGGCAAATGGCAAAACTATAAAACTCCTAGAAGATAACACCGAAGAATCCAAGGTGACCTTGGGTTTGGTGATGACGTTTCAGTTCCAACACCAAGAGCATGATCCGTGGCAAGAAAATTTGGCAAGTCGGTCAAGAACTTTTGCTCTGCGAAATCCAGCGTTCAGAGAATGAAAAGACAAGACACAGACCGGGAGGAAATATTTGCAAAATGTATACCTGATGAAGGACTTGGAAGACAGCGGGGAGTCATATTTGCAACGTCTTAATCAAATACCTGAAAAGTTGTCTTCCACTGTGGCTGCTGGGAGCGCCTGTCCCTCATGTGCCCTTTGCTGACTGCAGGACCCCGGGCCAGTCTCTGGGGCTCTCTTTCCTCACCTGTAAGGTGTTGAGAATGGTACCTACCCCACAGTGTGGTTGTAAGCATCAGGGAACCTGACTTCGGGGGGAACCAAGAGGGGGGGTGGCTAGAAATGCTAGAAAGGCAGGCCTTTCTGAGAAGCTCATTTACAGAGAAGTTCACGGGCTTTCCACACGGTGTCAGTGGTGCCTTAGAGCGCCTGGGAAGCTTTTCTGTCTGACCGGGTTTGAAAAGACAGGACGAGGTATCCCCGGGGCCCAGGGTCCCTCAGCACCCCTGTGGGTCCTCCCACCCACCTTGACACCTCCCTGCCCTCAAGTTACCTGGCAGGCAGCCCTGGCCCCGGCAGGTGGCCTCCACCCCAGGGCTCACGCTCCTCACAGAGCCTGCCGCCTGCCAGGGGGTCCCAGCCCCCATTGGCCGAGCCTTCTTGCAGTTAAAGAGCCCACGCTGGGGTCAGAAGCCCGCTGGGTGGGCTCCCTGGGTGACGGGGCCGGCTGGCACCTGCTTGATGACCGAGTCTTAAGCAAAAACGGGGGACTGCCAGAGCCCTGGTTTGTAGCCGTTGCCCATTTCTGTGGTCTAACAAGTCTGAAGGCAGCCACCTCGCGCCATCAACGCGGGATTACCCAGGACAGGGTGGAGACAGGAGCGCAAGGTGCCGGCTGGAGCCCGCGAGGCCCCAGGCTCCTCGTAACTGAGACGGGAGCGACCGTCCCACCTGCTCCTCAGGGCGGGCGCCCTTGAGGGTTGTGCAATGCACCTGGCACCATGTCTGCCCTGTATCAAGTGCGGAAGAGACGTTCACTGCCACTGCCGATGCGGCCGTGGCTTCTACCGTTTTCTCCTCCCCCATAGCGTCCCCTGGATGGAGCTACTCCTCTCTCTCCCCTCCTTAAGCACTCTGCTTTCCCTCCCTCCTGCGGCCTTGCCATGGGTTTGCAGGGTCATCTCCCCCCTCAAGAGTCAGGTGCCCCTGGAGGCAGGACTGCCTGGGGTTGAGCCCCACTCTGCCACTCACCAGCTGGGTCAACTTGGACAAGGAACGTAAAACCCCCTGCCCTAGACGCCGCCAGACGGGCGTGATCACCGGTTCGTGTTGAGCAGGACCGTAGAGGGCATCGCAAGGCTCGGTGTCTCCCGCGCTGGCGTTCCCGCTGACCACGGCGGCCTTAGGAGTCTACACCGTGGGGTCAGGTGACTCCTGGAAGGAGGGAGCCGCGTCGCTGGGCGCCTCCCGTGGCTCCTGCCTCTCGCGGGGGCTCTCTGCAGGCCGCGGGCGAGGCCCGAAGGGCCCTTCCCGAGACCCGACGGCGGCGTGCAAGGCCGCCCCGACGGCCAACGTCTCGCGTTGGCGGTCCACCCCTGCAGGCTTTCTCACCGCATCCTCTCGGGGCCCTGAGGCTGGGGCGTGGCTGCTGCGGACTCCGAAGAAACCACAAAAACGCGTCGCGAGGCAGGCCAGTGTTGGAGCTGCTGGCTTATGGTGGAGACCGAAGAAACTGAGGCCAGAGGAAGCAGAGCAGCGGTGGGGGCTGCCGTGGCCGCAGACTGGGGGTGGCAGGTGAAGGTGGGAAGTCGCCTGCCTTCCTGGGCCCCGGCTGTCTGGGTCGACGAAGCCCCGCTTTACCCAGTGCCCTCCTCCGTCCCGTCCGCAGTTTCATCAGGCTTCTCTAGTTTTGCGCCTCAAGGGGGCCGACTTTTCTCCCAGAGGTGGAGTCAAGCAGGCAAATGCTAACAGGCCGCTGATATTGGAGGTAAGCTGTGTTTCTGTAAATTAACGCAGCGGGCGGGGTAACTCTGTTGGCCTGGGAGGATTTTCTTTTTTTTTTTTTTTTCCTGAATCAGCGGGTTTGATCGTAAACACGGCGGGTGTGCCCAGGTGAGCTGGTTCAGTAACCACATAGCTCCGTCAAAAGCAAGGCGGGCCCGGGTTCCCTTTTTTGCTGGCAAGTTCTAACGCTGTGTCGCAGCGAAAATCCCCCTGCGGAGGACCCGCGAGTGCCGCCGATTTCGCAGGGCCTGCTTCTAAGGACGCGCCGACTCGCCCCTGAATGTGATTTCGTCTACGCCGCACGTGCGAACCCTCCCTCCACTTGCGCGGCCTTGCCGCTGGCTGAGCGCACTCCTGCCGTGTGCCCTCTGCCCGCCGCGGCCTGGGCGCCTGCATTCTGAGCAGGAAAGTCTTCCAGCCGGAGGGAAGCGCACTCCTCAGCTTCTGCGGTTGTGAGAAGTCGTGTGTTATGTGTCTTTCTCTGACTCATTTCACGCAGCATGACATCTCGGACGCCTTCCGTGTTGTTGCACAAGGTCTCATTCGGTTTGGGCTGAGTGATGTTTAGTGGCGTCCAAGATACCACATTTTCCTTATCCATTCGTCTACGGAGGGACACCTGGATTGCTTCCCTGTCTTGGCTACTGTACCTAATGCTGTAATAAACATAAGGGCGCAAATATCTTTTTGAATTAGTGTTTCGTTCTCTGTGGGTAAATAGCCGGTAGTGGAATTATGGGATCGCGTGGTAGTCCTATTTGTAATTTTTTGAGGGACCTCCATACTGTCTCCATAGTGTTTGCACCGATTTACGTTCCCACCAATAGTGCGCGAGGGTTCCCTTTTCCCCACATCCTCACCAACACTTGTTTCCTGTGTTTTTGGTTCTAGCCATTCCGACGGGTGTGAGGCGATATCTCACTGCGGCTTTGCTTTGCATCTCCCTGATAATGAGTGATGTTGGCCATCTGGTAATGTGTCTGCCGTTTGTATGTCTTTTTTGGGAAAATGTCTATTCAGGTCCTCTGCCCATTTTATTTATTTAAAAAAAATTTTTTTTTTTTTAATTTTTGAGAGAGACAGACAGACAGAGTGTGAGTGGGGGAGGGGCACAGAGAGAGGGGGACACAGAATCCAAAGCAGGCTCCAGGCTCCGAGCTGTCAGCACAGAGCCTGACGTGGGGCCCGAACCCACAAACCGCAAGATCATGACCTGAGCGGAAGTCAGACGCTTAACCGACTGAGCCACCCAGGCGCCCCATTCCTCTGCCCATTTTGAATTGGATTAGTTTTTTGTGGGGTTTTTTTGGTATTGAATTCTCTAAGTTCTTCGTGTATTCTGATGATTAACCCCTCATTGGATATACCATTTGTGAATATCTTGTCCCATTCAGTAGGTTGCCTTTTCATTTTGTTGATGGTCTCTTTCACCGTGTAAAAGCTTTTTGTTTGTGGTGTAGTCCCAATAGTTTATTTTTATTTTCCTTGCTTTTCCATTTTCTAAAGGGTGATTTTGGAGGTGCAAATGTTTTAAAATGTATACTCTGCCCAAATTTTCCTTTATCGTTTTTGCCTCTGTAAAACTTACAAAGACCTTCCCAAACCTGAGAGATCTAATTTTTTTCTTTTCGTTCAGAGAGAAAGTATGTGATGGTAAGAACTCTGCATTAACTGTCAGGAGACCTCCATTCTAGTCAGTGGTATGTTGGGCAATAATACATAACCAAAATATTACATCTGTTATTCGAAAAAGACCGTCAACGTCTTTAATGTTGTATTTGTTTATCTTTCCCTTTTTCACTTCCAACTTTTGCTTCATGCGTTGTGGAGTTCTTTGGTAGATGTATACACATCCAGGAACATTATGTCTTCTTGTTGAAGTGTTCTTAAAACGCTTGTTTTCAAGTAGTGTTTTCTTTGATTTTTCTTGTTCTGAAGCCTACTTCGTCTATGATGAAGATAATCGCTCTAGTTCCCTTATGACTAGACTTTACGTCAATATCTTTTCCCATCCTTTTACTTTTAGCCTGTATGTTTGTACTTACAGTACATTTCTTCTAGAAAACACAGTTGGGTTCAATCTAATATTTCCTGCCTTCTAATTGGAGCATTGAGTCTACTTATACTTAATGCTTCATTAAAGTGTTATTCAATCTTCTTTTAACGTACTCGTTGCTATAAGTTGGATTTATGTCTGCTGTCTTGCTGTTGGTTTTTATTTATCCCATCTGTCTTGCTTTTTTCTTTCCCTGCCTTTGAATTAGTCAAGTATTTTCAGGTATTCCATTGTATATCCTCTGTTGGGTGTCCTGCTACGCCTCTTTGTTTTGTTTGTTTGCTTTTGCTCCTGGCCCTGGAACCTAGGGATGCCACATATATTCTTGACACATCTGTGTACTTCAAATATTACATTTTTCAGTTCTAGAATTTTCATTTGATTTCTAAAAAAAAAGGTTCCATTTTTCCTACCGACTTCTTATCTGTTCACTCATTGTGTACCTCTTTTTCTTTACTTGTAATAGCTGTTTTAAAGTTCTCCTTTGCTAACTCAGAGAAAAAGTAAACAGAGATCCCAATAGTTCATTGTTGCTTTTGTTTCCCTTGCCTCTCGAGACACGTCGAGTAGGAAGTTGCTGTCCAGCTGAGGTCAAAGAGCTTTTGCCTTCTTTCTCCTCTAGGATTTTGATGGTTTCCTGTCTCCCATTTAGGTCGTTCATCCATTTTGAGTTTCTTTTTGTGAACGGTGTAAGAAAGTGGTCTAGTTTTATTCTTCTGCATGTTGCTGTCCAGTTCTCCCAGCACCATTTGTTAAAGAGACTGTCTTTTTTCCACTGGATATTCTTTCCTGCTTTGTCAAAGATTAGTTGGCCATACATTTGTGGGTCCAATTATGGGTTCTATATTTTGTTCCATTGATCTAAGTGTCTGTTTTTATGGCAGTACTGTGTTGTCTTGGTGATTACAGCTCTGTAATATGTCTTGAAGGCCAGAATTGTGACGCCTCCAGCTTTGGTTTTCTTGTTCAGGATTGCTTTGGCTATTCGCGGTCTTTTCTGGTTCCATACAAATTTTCGGATAGTTTGTTCTGGCTCTGTGAAGAATGCTGGTGTTATTTTGATAGGGATTGCATTGAATATGTAGATTGCTTTGGGTCGTATCCACATTTTAACAGTATTTGTTCTTTCAATCCATGAGCATGGGATCTTTTCCTTTTTTTGTGTGTGTCTTCTTCAATTTCTTCCATAAGCTTTCTATAGTTTTCAGTGTATGGATTTTTCACCTCTTTGGTTAGGTTTATCCCTAGGTATTTTACGGGTTTTGATATAATTGTAAATGGGATCAATTCCATGGCTTCTCTTTCTGCTGCCTCGTTATTGGTGTATAGAAATGCAAATTATTTCTGTGCATTGATTTTATATCCTGAGACTTTACTGAATTCATGGATCAGTTCTAGCAGTTTTTTGGTGGGCTCTTTGGGTTTTCCATATTGAGTATCATGTCATCTGCAAAGAGCAGAAGTTTGACTTCCTCCTTGCCAATTTGGATACCTTTTATTTCTTTGTGTTCTCCGATTGCTGAGGCCAGGACTTCCAATACTATGTTGAATAACAGTGGTGAGAGTGGACATCTCTGTCGTGTTCCTGACCTTAGGGGGAAAGCTCTCAGTTTTTCCCCATTGAGAATATTAGCTGTGGGTCTTTTATATATGGCTTTTATGATCTCGAGGTACGATCCTTCTAGCCCTATTTTCTTGAGGGTTTCTATCAAAAAAGGATGATGTATTTTGTCAAAAGCTTTCTCTGCATCTATTGAGAGGATCGTGTGGTTGTTGTCCTTTCTTTTATCGATGTCATGTGTTACATTGATTGATTTGCGGATATGGAACCAGTCCTGCATCCCGGGAATAAATCCCACTTGGTCACGGTGAATAATTCTTTTAATGCATTGTTGGATCACGGTGGCTAGTATCTTGTTGAGAATTTTTGCATCCATGTTCATCAGGGAAATTGGTCTATAGTTCTCCTTTTTAGTGGGGTCTCTGTCTGGTTTTGGGATCAACGTAATCCTGGCTTCATAGAATGAGTTTTGAGACCTCATCAAGATAGAAACTTGTGCACAGTGAAGGAAACAATCAGCAAAACTAAAAAGCAACTGACAGAATGGGAGAAGATATTTGCAAATGACATATCAGATAAAGGGTTGGTATCCCAAATCTATAAAGAACTCAAGCTCAACACCCAAAAAACAAATAATCCAGTGAAGAAATGGGCAAAAGACACGAAGAGACACTTTTCCAAAGAAGACATCCAGATGGTTAACAAACACATGAAAAATGCTCACCATCACTCATTATCGAGGAAATACAAATCAAAACCACAATGAGATACCCCTTCATACAAGTCAGAATGGCTACAATTAACAACTCAGGCAACAACAGACGTTGGTGAGGATGCGGAGAAAAAGGGTCTCTTTTGCACTACTGGTGGGAATGCAAACTGGTACAGCCACTCTGGAAAACAGTATGGAGGTTCCTCAAAAAATTAAAAACAAAAGTACACTACGACCCAACAATTGCACTACTAGGTATTTATCCAAAAGATATAGGTGTGCTGTTTCAAAGGGGCACACGCACCCCAAAGTTTATAGCAGTGCTATAGACAATACCCAAAGTATGGAAAGAGCCCCAACGTCCATCGCTGGATGAATGGATAAAGAAGATGTGGTATATCTATATATACAATGGAGTATTCCTCGGCAATCAAAAAGAATGAAATCTTGCCATTTGCAACAATGTGGATGGAACTAGAGTGCATTATGCTAAGGGAAATTAGGGAAAGACAAATTATCACATGACTTCACTCATGCGTGGAACTTAAGAGACAAAACAGATGAACATAAGGGAAGGGAAACAAAAATAATAGAAAACCAGGGAAAGGGACAAAACAGAAGAGACTCTTAAATATGGACAACAAACTAAGGGCTGCTGGAGGGGAGGTGGGTGGGGCATGGGCTAAATGGGTGAGGGGCATTAAGGAGGACACTTGTGGGCATGAGCACTGGGTGTTAGATGTAGGAAATGAATCACTGAAATCCTGAAATCCGTATTGCACTAGACGCTAACTCACTTGGATGTAAATTAAAAAAAAAAAAAATGTTCCCCTACGTGAGCAATGAAATCCTGAAGTCTTTATTGAAAAAAAAAGAAAGAAAGAAAAAGGACACAGAGAGTAAGAAGAAGACGGATTTTCTGGATCACGTGATCTATTCTTATTTATCTCACATGCCTCTCTGCCAGGCTCCTGGAACGCCTGATACGGTGTAACCCTATCCTTTAAAAATGCGAGCAGAGGAGCAACCCTAGATGCTTTAGCATGCCTTCACCATAGAACGACACCCCACAACTCCTAAATACCCAACTCCCACCAGCATAAATCCTGCCTTTCGAGTTTAACATTCTGTACAAAGACAGCGTAAATGCTCTTTTCTTACAAAGTCGGTAGAGCAGGTGTGTAGGGTAAGGCCACAGTAGAATAATCTACACAACACCAGAGTCAGCTCACTGAGGGCGGCTCACCAGAGACCCACCCGGCTGTGGACACAGCGCTGTCTACAGGAGTTCCTGGCTTGCTGCTCAAGGCTGGTAACAACTGCACCCGGGCTTGTGGTCCTTCAAAGGGTCAGAAGAAGAGTTGCAGCCGGGGTGGAGGCCAGCCCAAAATGAAAGGACAGAGACAAGTGAGCAAGTGGCCTGGGAATCCCTTATTCCCATTCGAACACCCACGCCACACCCATTGAGTCAAGAATCAGGGGGAAGAACTTCTAAAAGCTCTGCTGGTGATTCTAAGATGCGACCGGGGGGTTGAGAGCTCTGCCTCTTTCCTCGCCCCATCCCCAACCCCCTTGGGGCAAAACGTTCTGTGAGTACAAAGGCGATTGTATTTTCTTTATGGGGAGTGACACAAGCGGATGGTCCCCGAACTTCAGCACGCATCAGAATTACCTGGCGGGCATGTTAAAACACAGATTTCTAGGGCCCACTCCCTGCATTTCTCACTCAGTTGGCCTGGGGTGGGGTCATAACCAACAAGTTTTCGGGTGTCACCGATGCAGCTGGTGGGGCCCACCCTGGATGAGCCACCGCTTTCTGCAAGGAAGCATTTCTGCCCCCAGTCACTGTATTGGTCCTCACCCCGCCAAGAGGTGAGTCCCTCCCTCTGAGGTGAGGGGCGCAAGCCCGAAACAGAGCCCCCATTTTAATGCATCTCATGGCAATTAATACAACTGGATTTCTGGTGGGGTTTGGAAAAGTGCTTGAGGAGTGGTCACAGATCACCCGGTGCACGACATTAGGAGCTCTGGGTTTTCCCTCCTCCACCCCCCCACCCCCCACCCCCACTGCCTTGGAGCACAAACCCCTGATCTCAGCCTTTGGTGGGAGGAGAGAGCTGAAGGGTTGACAGTCACAGGCTTAGGAATTCCGTTGCTTTTCATGCTGTCAGGTGGGTCACGAGCCCTTTATTTGCTCATCTCTCTGGACTTGACTTCTTAAAATTTTTTTAGGTTGACATTTATTTATTTATTTATTTATTGAAAGAACGATAGAGAGAAAGCAGGGGAGGGGCAGAGAGAGAGAGGGAGACAGAATCCCAAGCAGGGCGGAGCCTGATGGCGGGGTTCAGGCTTCACAAACCCGTGAGATCGTGACTGGAGCCAAAGTCAAGAGTCAGACGCTCAACCGACTGAGCCACCCAGGCACCCCTAAAAAATTTAAATCTGTTTTTATTTTTACTGTGGCAAAATCACACGACATTTGCAATCGTCATCATTTTGAAGCATTCCGTTCGGTAGCATTAAGTACATTCCCATTGTTGTGCAACCGTGACTCTTCATCTCTGGAATTTTTCATCTGCCCAAACGGAGGCTCTGTATCCATTGAAAACGAACTCCCCATTCCCCCTCCCCTCAGCCCCTGGCGGCTACATTTCTCCTTGCTGTATCTGTGAATTTGACTCCTTCAGGTCCCCCGTATAAGTGGACTCATACAATATTTGTCTTCTTTGTGCCTGGTTTCTTTCACTTGGCACGATGTCTTCAATTCTAAACCGGTCTGTGATCTCAGTCAGAATTATTATACCAGGATGGGGTCCGACAGAAAACTTTGGACTCAGAGGGTCCCAGTTTCGAGTCCTAGCTCTGCCTCCTTTGGTGATGTGATTTGGGACGACTTACTTAATATGCCCTGGGCCTTAGTTTTCCCCAAACTCAATTAGGAAGTCTTATAATATTTATCTCATGAAGTAGCCAGGAGGACTACGGGACAGCAAATATAGGACATATTAGGTAGTGAGAGCGAGCTAGCTCTCCCCCCAGCCTGGAGAAACAGAAGGCTCCAAGGGGTTAGGTGACCCTCCTTGGGGTTAGGTAGGGGAGTGGCTGTAGATAAGGTCCCATCCTGAGTCACGCTGCCTCCTCCTGGGCTTGTGTTTTCTGTTTCCTGCAAGGCAGAAGTCTTGTTTCTACAAAGCGAGCTTGGCCAACATCCATGTCTGCAATGCTGGCGTGTGTAAAGAACTGCTTTTGCCTTTTAGAGTATTTTAAAATGAGCTATCTGCTCTGTTCTCCCCCCCCCCCCCCCCCCACTCTCTTGAGTTTAAAATGCAGTGCTAACAAAATATTTTTGGCATAGTAAGCATAATATATTGAATGGTTTTTATAAAGGATTAACGTAACTTGGAATCCTATTAAGCCTAAGAAAGCAGTTCTCATTAAGATTCCGAATTATGCCATGCAGTACAGTTTTTATGATGATTAGGATAGGCAAAATAGCAAGGAAGCAGAATTTTCTTGGCATAATGCAAACTTGATATCATGATCACTTACAGCCATCTGTGGTTGTTCATGAGGCCTTGGGTACTGGGAAAAAGAGTGTCCTGGGTGCCCTGAGGCCATGGTTCCCAATGTTGGCTGAACATGAGAATCACTTGAGGGGATTTTGGAAATCTCAAATGCCCAGATGATGCAATTCCATCAGAATTCTGGGGGGGGAGGGGGGGGGGGTTGGATCCAGGAATCTGTATTATTTTTAAGTCCCCAGGTCATTCCAAGGTTCAGCCACTGTTGAGAACCCTGCTCAAGTCTCAGTGGTAACCCACTTGCCTTTCCTTTTATAGTCTTCCTCATACAGATCTTGTACATATTTTGTTATATTTATACCTAAGTATTTCATTCTGGGGGATATTAATGTAAGTGGTATTATGTTTTTAATTTCAAATTTCACTTGTTCATTGTTGGTATATAGGAAAGTGATGAACTTTTGTGTATTAACCTTGTATCCTGCAACCTTGCTCTAATTGTTAATTAGTTCCAGTAGGTTTTTCTTTTTTCTTTTTGACAATTCTTTCAGAGTTTCTACATGGATCGTCATGTCATCTATGAATAAGGACAATTTTATGTCTTCCTTCCCAATCTGTATGCCCTGCCCCCCTTTTCTTGTCTTACCGCATTATTTAGGACTTCCCGTACAATGTTGGAAGCAGTGGCGAGTGGAGATATTTTTGCCTTGTTCCTGATCTTGGCATAAGATCATGAGGTTTTTACCATGAAGTATGATGTTAGTGTAGGGTTTTGTTGATGTCCTTTACCAAGATGTGGAAGCTCACCTTTATTCCTAGTTTGCTGAGGCCAGATGTACTTTTGCAGCCACTTACAAACTGTCTCCCGTAGATTGAACCAAAGCTGTCACCCACTCAGTTTGCATGGGTGTGTGTGTCCGTGACTTAGTCTACAGATAGGTTCTATCCCGTATAATCCTAATAATCATACTCTCGTTCATGCTACACTCATTCATTGAGTGTCTGTCATGTAGACACAACATTAAACAGGATAGAACACACAGAACCTACACTGTTTCGTTTCTTTTCATTTGAATGAAATTGTTTTATTTTTTTTCTGATTATAAACACGCTACCAGCAATACAGAAGAGATTGCAGAATAAAAATAAAAATGTCTCTTACATACCACCCAAAGGCAGCCACTGTCAACAATTTTTTACATGTTCGGCAATGGTTAAGAGTTTTTAATAGCAAAAAAGAAAAATTAAATGAAATTGGGAACAGTGAGAGAGTCCAATTAAATTCTTTCAATTGATTTTTTTATTGGGATAAAATATGCATAACATAAAATTTATTCTTTTAAAGTGTGCTATTTAATGGCATTAGCTGCATTCGCAGTGTTGTACAGCCGTAGCCACTATTCACGTCCAGAACTTTTTTATCACCCCAAATAAAAACCTCATACCCATTAAACACAAACTCCTCATTGTCCCCATACGCCCGACTCTGGCAACTTCTATTATACTTTCTGTCTCTATGAATTCACCTATTCTAGGTACCTCATATAAGTGGGATATACGATATTTGTCTGTTAATATTTTTTAATTTTTATTTTATAGAGAGGGTGCATGGGAGCGGGGAAGAGGGACAGAGGGAGAGTGAGAGAGAATCTCAAGCAGGCTCCACGTTCAGCACACAGCCTGACACGGGGCTAGATCTTGTGACCCTAGGATCATGACCTGAGCTGAAACCAAGAGTTGAACATGCAACTGACTGAGCCACTCAGGCACCCTTGTCTGTTAATATTTTGACAAATAGCCACATAGGTATCTCTTTTGTATGTTTGCACAGGCACACACACAATTTTATGTTTATTAAATATTTCAACTCATATGATAATGTACCTTATCACATAATAATTTTCTATAATCTTCTTCATGTAAATAGATATATATATATATTACATGGCATTCCACCGATGTCCTCTTGACATATATTTAAGGTTCCTTCACCCCATTTTATTAAACAATGCTTACAATTATTGTCTTTGGATTTATATCACTTTGCACTTGACTGATCATCGTTCGGGATAAATTCCTAGATGTAGACTATTTGGTGCAAGACTATGAACTAAATTTTCTTACATGTTGTCTTAAAAGCAATACATTTTCCCTGGGGCCAGTGGCTCTAGAACAGTTGGAAGTTTATTTATTTATTTATCTATCTATCTATCTATCTATCTATCTTAAAATTTTTCCACAATGACCAATTCAGGAAAATGATGTCTACACATAGCTAGGACCCAAGGGTACAAGAACATCGGGCTCTACGGGTCCCCAACAGACCAGGCTGAGCCAGTCACCGCTGAGAAAATCCAGACACAGAGAGATGAGCGGTAATGACACAAGAAAGGAATTTATTTCAATGAGGCCAACTGGGAGAAGACAGAGGACAAGTGTCTCAGGGACTGCCTTCAAAGTGCTGACAGTACTTCCAGGTTTATATTAGGAAAATATGGGACGAAGGTCAATGAGTATGTGCAGGTGGGCAGAGAAGGCCAAGTCCTCAGTGTCTTGGGGTCAGTCACGGGTGGAGTCTGCTGGCTCGGGGCACTCCTTATTACTTGAAGGAATAGTTTCCGTTCCCATAGGGGACTCTTTGCCATCTGTGTCTTTTGCCTGAGTCAGGAGATAAGATGGAAAGAAGAACTTAATCCATTAGAAGGTAGAAACAAAGGTCAAAATTGGTAGGTAATCGAAGTCCTCTTTCATACAGGCAAATGTGGTCCAAAATTAAAATACTGAAGTTTTATTCATGGAAAAAGTATACATTCTTACAAACAGAATATATGTTCATGGAATAGAAGGATGTTATTAGAAATGGATTAGCTTTTTTTTTTTAGCAACAAAAATATTAATATCTAGCAACATGAGGAGAGTTTGGGAATCTTCTTTATGAAATCAGATTAAGGGCTGCAGAGAGGTCATAGAGTCTGGATTTGAACAGGTTTGGTGGAAACAGTGTCACTTGTTGCTGTGGTTGACCGCGATTTACTTATTAGATTTGCCAAAGGGAAGGTTAGGGGGAAATGAAGACGCGTAGCATCACATTCTACACATTCCATTGTATGGATGCCTCTCAGTTTGTCCTATTAAGAGACATCTTAAGACTATACCTTCAGGGATCATTTCTATAGTTTGGCTAGGTGCACGAGTACCGTTCAATTGTGGGTAATCAGTAATACAGTTGCCATAAATATTCATGTGCTGGTTTTCTGTGTAAACGTAAGTTTTCAGCTCCATTGAGTAAATACCTTGGAGCGTGATTGTCAGATCACGTGGTCAGCCTGTGTTTAGCTTTGTACCAAATTGCTCAACTGTCTTCCAAAGTGGCTGGGCCATCTTGCATTCCCACCAGCCATGAACGAGAGCTCCTGTCCCGCTACACCCTCACTAGCAGTTGGCGTTGTCAGTGTTCTGGATTTTGGGTTTCCTAATAGGCATGTAGTGGTATCTCATTGCTGTCCCCATTTGCATTTCCCTGGTGACCGATGACTGTTAACGATCTTTCATATGCTTATTTGCCACCTGCGTGACTTCTTTGGTGAGATGTCTATTCATGTCTTTTGCCCATTTTTAAATTGAGTCGTTTGTGTTCTTATTAAGTTTTAATGGTCCTTTGTATATTTGAGGTACAGGTGATTTGTCTCTCGTTCTCTAATAGTATCTGTTGCAGAGCGGAAGGTTTTCATTTTAATGAAGTCCAAATTACCGATGTTTTTCCTTTCGTGGATTGTGCTTTTGGTGTTGTCTCAAAAAAGTCGTCAGCGAACCCAATATCACCTGGATTTTCTCCTGTGATGGCCTATAGAAGTTTTATAGTTTTGCATTTTGCGTTTAGGTCCATGATCCACTTTAAGTTGGTTTTGGTGAAGGGCGTGAGTTCTGTGTCTAGATTAATTTTTTTGTCTGTGGCTGTCCTCGACTACATCTGCCCTCCCTCCCCTCTTCCACTCACTTGACACTGTGGAGCCCGATTTTTTCTTTGCCCTGAATTCTAACCTCCCGTCTGGGGCTGTACGTAGTGTTGGACCACACCTACGTTTAAGGATCCAAGTCCAAGTTCAAGTTTGGCTGAGATCCTGATTCAAACAAACTAGAACCAACACTGGGGTTGGTTTGGCTTGACTCTGAGTGCCTGCGATGTCTCCTGCCCCTCAAGGTCACTCTGCCTGGGTGGATGGGCAGGGAGGCCTGCCCCTCAGGGAGTTAGCCTCTGATTTCTCACTTGCTTTGTTCTGCCCATCGTTAGCAACCTAACAACACTTCATGGCTGTCTACTCGGTAAAACATTGCTTTTGCATGTGGTTCCTGCTCAAGGAGTACTGGGTTTGTTGGATTTGTTCCTCCTGGCCACCTCCCAGCTTTCTAGAGAAAAGAAAAAGGTACAGAGATCAGACAGAGAGAGAATAAAGGTTGAACAGAGGCAGGAAATCAGAGCAATGATGACTTAAAACAAGATAGTTCCCCTGAGCATCTCCAGAGCCATGGAGGGTAGGTTGGAGGAAGAGTGTAGATGTTCTCTCATACATTGAATGGGGCCAATATTGACTAAAATAAGGTGATATGTGAGGGATAGGTAACAAAATGACGATAGTTTAAATAAATAGAGGGCAAAACCCCTTCCATTATTTATTTAAGGACTACTCAGAATCAAGTCATTTAAGGGCAGCGCGTCCATGACTGGTAGAACTGTAATTTGGTATCTGAAGGGCAATTTGTCAATAGTCAGAGGAATCAGTTTAATTGGGTACACTCGGGGCAAACAGGTGTGGTATACCTGAGACCTAGATCTTTCTGTCATGATTCTGAGCACATGGCTTTTGAGTCATGGTTCAGATAACTGCTGTCGCTCCAGCCATCAAATATGCATCCCAGCCAGTGAGAAGAAAGAAGGAGGAGGAGGGTGCGTTTCTTCCTCTTAAGGACATTTCTAGGTGGCTGTAGACACCAATGTTGCTTATATTTCATTGGGTGCTTTAGGTGCAAGGAAGGTGAGTAAGCGTCACTTTCTTCTGGGTGCTCATGTACCTAGCTAAAGCTTGAGGAAAATGGGAAGAAGAATGGGAAGAAGAAGGGAAAAGTCACGTTCGAGATAGAACCTTGTCATGGCACCCTAAGCGACTTTTACTTTAATACTAAAACCACGGTGAAGAGGGTGTCAGGAAATTCAGTTCATCTATTCTCCAAGAGAGGCTGACCAAAGTACCGGTAAAGCCAAAGTCACCTCTTAATAGAAACCCCAACAAATGGAGACCTTTTTGGATTTTTTATCAGTTTTGATATTTCGTGGCACTGTTCACCCTCTTTAAGGCTCTTGAAGTCTTTACTCTCTGGAAGAAATGATCGCTGAATCATGGGACAGTGACCGTCCAGTGATCCTGAATGGAGGCAAGGCAGCCAGGCCCCTAGCCTCACTCTCCTCCTGAGCAGAGTTCAATGCTCTTTAGCAGGGGCCGGATGTGGAAGGTCATGGAAAATGTCGTCACTTATAGGTGCATAGGGTTTCACAGACGGTGGTGTGTGTCCGAAGCCTTTATTTCCCTCTTCTTGGATTGGGTTTTGAGACAACGTGTGGGTGGATCTTCACCAAGAGGAGCCCACGCCTGTCCTTAAAATGCCACTGAGCCTTTCCTGTCTCCCAGGGTCTATCCCATGAGTGCCCACCCCTCCATCAGCAGCGATGGAGCCACTGCCTTCAGCATTTTGCTCTGCCTGCCGAATTTCGGTCCCGTGGAAATGGTCTTGTTTTCACAAAAAGTGTGACTTCTGTCCCTCCAGATAGCTGCGAGTCCTACCTTCTGTTTCGGAAGTTCTCGATAACAGTGCAGCATCCCAGCCATGTGTCTTGGGCAAATCGTGACTGACAAGAAAGGCCTGAAGCCTGAAATATTGCCTCTTTCAAGCCCATTAAAACACATTCAAGGTTACCTCCAGAGTGGCTGTCATCCCGGTGTGCCTTCTCGAGTGACATCGGAACAGTAGGAGTGACGGCCACTGTGTGAGTGACAGGGCTCCGGGGTGTGCCACTCCCTCAACACCCACCACGAGTGGCCTCGGTTCGCTGGCAAAGCGAAGCAACGAGAACCAGCGACAAGTGTGGACGGAGAGCAACGTGAGAGCCCGTGGGCCCTGGGTCATCTGTGATGCGGTCACAGAGTCTACGTAGAACGCACGCCTCAAGCTCAGCCAGTGGCGTGTTACGGCAGCCCAGCTTCCCAACTCGAGGAGGGCCCCACCGAGGTTACACAGGCACGCCTCTGCGTTCGTCAATTCTAGCCCCACGATTTTAGCTGGGTTTGGCTAAAAGGGATGCTTTGAAGACGCAGCCGCTTGACATCTCTGATGAAGAAACTGGTTTGGATCCTCTATTCTGCCTTTCTGCCAACCGTCTGAACCTCACTGGCCATTTCTAACCAGGGAGGGGGGGCCCGAGCTTTGCTTGGGTGGCTCCCCCAAGTCCAGGCAAATAGCCTCCTGTTCTTCTGAGCTGAACCCACTGCCCTTCGGCATCTTGGGGGCCGGGGGACCCACCCCGTGGCAGTTCCGGAGGCCTCCTGGACCAGTGCCGGGGCTGGTGGTTCCAGGTGGGTGGACTGGGGCGCGGGGGTTCTGGGCAGCTGTGGATGTGGGGGCTTTGCCACGAGGTCTGGGGGGGGGGGGGGCTCATGCGGAAGGAAGGGGTTTTATACCTTCACGCCAGGTGATACATGTTATTAAATAAGATGATTGGGAGCGGATGCCACGGATGAGACCTGCTTCAGGAGGGGAGAGCTGCCATGAAATCCGCAGGACTCGGGTAGAGGCCGGGCTCCGGGACCTCGCCTCCAGTTGTCGCTTATGACAGGGACGAGTTGGCAGAGTTGGGACGAGCAAAGAAAAGAGTTCACTTCTTTTGGTTTTGTTTTTAAGTTTATTTATTTTGAGAGAGAGTGTGGGGGGGGGGAGGGGCAGAGAGAGAGAGAGAGAGAGAGAGAGAGAGAGAATCCTAAGGAGGGTCTGCACCGTCAGCACAGAGCCCGAAGCGGGGCTCAAACTCATGAACTGTGAAATCATGACCTGGGCCGAAATCAAGAGGTGGACACTTAACGCACAGAGCCACCGAGGCGCCCTGAAAAGAGTTCACTTCTGAAAGGGGTGTGGGGGGGGACCATCTCGGTTGACTGCCACCCTGGGAAGGGAAGAGGGGCCCGGGGAAGATTCCCCTGTGGGGACGGGGGGGCGCAGAGATTAGGTTTGGAGAAGAGGCATGCCAGAGGGGCATTTGGGGGAGAGACAACACTTGACCCCGTGGACTCTTCCCTTGACCCCTCAAGTGCCGGGCGAACCAACGTGTATCACGATACGCCCGGGGTGAGGGCTGACGACGGGACCAAGATTTATGTCACGTTTGCAAAGGAACAGCTCATATCTAGACGACACTGATGCTTTCCAATGCGTCATGCACTGACTATACACCGGGACAGCGTACCCCAGGGTTAAAAGCACGGGCTTTGGAGCCCAGCAGATTGAAGTTGAAGTCCTCGTTCTCCTACCTGTAGTCAACAGTCGATAAATACACATGTAGTGACACAGACTCTTCCAGGCACAATGCCAAGTGTCTGGGCATTCCATGGAAATTGTCGTATCGACTGTGGGGCCTTTAGCAAGTTGTCATTCCTTTAGAGCCCTGTCTGTAAACGGAGATGACACTACAGACGTGATTATCTTCATCGAAAGGTTGTCATCAGGGTTAAATGAGAAAATGCATTTAAAGTATTTGCATCATATCCAACTAGAAAAGCCCCGGTTTAAATGTTGTGTTTTTTTTTTTTTTTAACTTTTTAATGTTTATTTTTGGGACAGAAAGGGAGACAGAGCGCAAGCAGGGGAGGGGCAGAGAGAAAGGGAGACACAGAATCCGAAGCAGACTCCAGGCTCCGAGCTGTCAGCCCAGAGCCCAACCTGGGGCTTGAACTCACGGACTGCGAGATCATGACCTGAGCTGAAGTCGGACACCTAACCGACGGAGCCACCCAGGCGCCCCTAGAAAAGCCCCGTTTTGATATGATCTAGCCTTCTTCTTCAGTACTCCATTAATACTGAGAAAAAAAATACTCTCACATTCTTTACACCTTCAACGTAGTAATTAGCTCATCAACTCGCCTCCTTTGCTTCAGGACAAATAACCCCAATTCCTTTGATCTTTCTTCATTGGCTGTATTTCCTGACCCTTTAATCACCTTGTAAACAGGATTTATTCCAATTTGTCTGCAACACTTTTTGAGTATGGTGTCCCCAGGTGGGCGCAATGGATGAACAGAAATGTTACTGGTGGGGAGGTGAGCAAAAAAGGAGTTCCCCGCCCCCCTTCCAATTTCACTTGAAGCTTTTCTCCCCACTCACCTCTCCCCCCACCCCGTGTTCTAGGGTGAGACACCAGTAGCTTCCTCTGCGTTATGACCCGCAAAACTAGCCACTCACTCAACAGAATCATCAAATCTTAACTATGTAATGCATCTAGAATAGAATCAAATGTCTATGAAGAACATTTGCATGCATTGCTGGTAGGATTGTAAATTGTTATCTGGAAGGAAGTTTGGAAATATGATACAATAATTCTTCTAGGATCTTTTTTTTTTTTAAGAGAGAGACAGCAGGGAAGGGGCAGAGGGGGAGGGAGAGAGAGAATCTTAAGCAGGCTCCCTGCCCAGTGCGGAGCCTGAGACGGGACTCTACACAAGGCTCTATCCCAGGACCGTGAGATCATGACCTGAGCCAAAATCAAGAGTCAGACACTTAACGGACTAAGCCACCCAGGCGCCCCTCTTCTAGGATTTTTAAAGAAACATCATAGGTGTGGGCGAACGTGTATGCGGGAATATTCCTTGAAGCATATTTCCAATAATAAAATTGCAAATGATCTGGATAGTCCACAGAAAGGAAATAAGCAGCAGTGTGTCCATCTGATATATAATTCCATAGAGTCAGTGAAGAGCATGTGGTTAAGGATTACGTGACACCTAAATGTGTTCGCTGCATATCAAGGGACAAAACAGCGTGTTTAAAAAACGATGCTGTAAAACAGAATGCAGGTAAAGCACTTAGCATTCTGCGTGGCTCTGTGTTCGCTATCATCGTTTGTAACAATGCGATCTGAGGTTTTAGAGAAGCGTTCATAAATAATGGAAGAAAATGCATTACAACCTCAAGTGGTTATCAATGCGTAGAAGAGTTATAGATTTATGTGTCTTCCCCCGTGCTTCTCTGAATTTTCTGAAGTGTCTGTAATGAACCAGTATTTCCACTTTTGTGTGGCAAGAGTCTTGCTGAAATCTGAGTGGCCCGTCTCTATCACCTGAGAACGGTCGCCCACAAAGAGCCCTGTGCCAAAGGTGTCCCAACCCTACTCCGTTTCCTTGAGCTGTGATGTTAGACATGTCTCTTTCTTTACTCCTCTAAGCTTTGTTTACCCATTTGTGGAATAATGTCTGACTTCTTTAGGTGAGGGGATCCGTGCTTGTGTTGACACTAGGGAGAATTTTCGTTCATCATCATCAAAATAGCTCCACTTCTGGAACCCACATGGAGATGCTGGGTCTATCCATGCTCTCTATGGTGGCATCTTACACAAGAGGACATTTAGGCTTAGAGAAATAAGGGGCCCCTGGGTGGCTCAGTCAGTTAAGCGTCCGACTTCAGCTCAGGTCATGATCTCGCGGTCTGTGAGCTCGAGCCCCGCGTCGGGCTCTGTGCTGACAGCTTGGAGCCTGGAGCCTTGTTTCTGATTCTGTGTCTCCCTCTCTCTCTGCCCCTCCCCTGCTCACACTCTGTCTCTCTCTCAAAAGATAAAAAAGAAATAAAATGACTTACCTGCGGCGACACAATGAGAAAGTGGGAATTCCGGGATTTGGACAGGTCTCTCCTACTGCAGGCATCAACCACCTACCTTAGTGCTCAAACAAGCAAAAATCTTCAAAGGCAGGATCAGAGTTCATTTTTTGAGACACATGTACATTTTATTTTTTGGCCGCTTCATCTGTGGCTCAATCTGGATGGCCTTTGTCTATTTCATGTTCTTGTACGTTCTAAAAGTATGTAGTATGCAAAAATTAATCGGATCAGGATTCTGCACAAATGTAATGAGATGAAATTTTGTCACCTTTTCAAGGTTTTGCTTTGCTGAAACCCTAAACTTCTAGAGTCAACCTCCCCATTCTAGAGATAGGCGAGCTCCTGTTTCTGAACGGCACATGCAGGTAAATTACAAACAATACATGTATCTATTCAATATGAAGAAATAGGCAGCTTTTTATGAAGCCAAGCTGATGTATCATTCATACCTCATAGACAACGGTTTTGCTTTTAACTAAGCTATTACGACATGAGTTAGAAAACTGCGCATTTTCAGTTCAGCATAGCGCAATAGGGATGCTTGACAAAGAGCGACTTGTGCCATTTAAAAATTAACATCAGTCGGTTGAGCGTCCAACTTCGGCTCAGGTCATGATCTCGCAGTTGGTGAGTTTGAGCCCCGCGTCGGGCTCTGTGCTGACAGCTCAGGGCCTGGAGCCTGCTTCGGGTTCTGTGTCTCCCTCTCTCTCTGCCCCTCCCCAGCTTGCGCTCTTTGTTTCTCTCTCTCAAAAATAAATAAACATTAAAAATATTTTTTTAAAAAAAGCAGCAGCATGAAAGTTAATTACAACACCTTCACATAAGCAGTGGGTAGTTAGCATGACTGTGAAAAAGAGTCCCCTTGGGGCTCAGGCGCAATCACATCTCAGAGGTTAGGCTGTTTGCTTTCATTTGAAGGGGCAGCTCGTCCCGCTGAAATCATCTGCTGGGATTAAAGTGAATTAAATTCCCTAGGGAAAGCAATATCTGAAAAATTCTACAGAAATTAATTATCTTGCATTTTCCTTCGGTTACGTAAATTATCTTGCATTTTCCTTCGGTTACGCAGACATCAGTGGTTGTGGGGGAGGGAAATGCACAATGTCAAAGATGAAAGTATTCTGTTAGAATCAAGAAAATGGACTCTTTATTGCCAGTGATCTGGGGAGCAAGCCTGGAATGTATGTATGACGGTCACTCTTTTACCGGCCGAGTGTCCAGTGCCCCAGCCCGGTCACCAGCAGGCAGGAACCTTCTGGTCCCAGCTCTCTCGCCAGCCCCGGAACACAGGGGTTTCATGACTGACAGCACGATTTCTGATTCCAACCTAGTCACATGAATGCTGTCATCGTTCCTTCGGAAGCCACAGTCCACAGCACTAAAATTCATCGTCACTCTCTCCCATCCTTCCTGCCCTGCCCACCTGGTGGGGGCGGCGGGGCGGGGGGGGGGGGTGAGAAATAATTTGTATGAATGAATTATATATGTGTTTCATATTCTGTATATTTACATATTCTTTAAACCTTATTAGAATTGGTAAAATGAATTTCGTTCATTCACTCATTCATTTCTTCAAACCATTTAATTGAGGTACGATCCACATACAAAACCCTGTGCATACTTAATTCATATAACTTGATGTGTTTGGAGATAAACATACACCTGTGAAACTACCACCACAATCTGTGCCATAAATCTACCCGTTACCTCCAGATGTTTTCCTCCCGAATTCTCCTCCTCCTGCCTCTCCTCTCCCCTTCCCTCCTCCCTCTCCTCCTCCTCCTCCCTTTCCTCCTCCTTCTTCTTTTTCCCACTCCCCTTCCTCTTAAATATTTAATACGAGATTTACTCTCTTAGCAGGTTTTTAGGTACATAATACAGTATCGTTAACTCCAGGCTCTCTGCCGTATGGTAGATCTCTAGGATTTATTCATTTTGTATGACTGAAACTTTGTACTCGAGTAGGCTCATTAGTTAAAGGGTAAATGAATTAAAATTATTTTAATGTTTTATTGTATTTCTTTTGAGGGAGGCAGTGTGTAAGTGGGGTGAGGGGCAGAGAGAGAGGGAGACACAGAATCCGAAGCAGGCTGATCTGAGCTGAGATCAACAGTTGGGCACCTGGGCGCCCCGGTGGCTCAGTCGGTTAAGCGTCCGATTTTGGCTCAGGTCATGATCTTGCGGTTCGTGGGTTCGAGCCCCGCGTCGGGCTCTGTGCTGACAGCTCGGAGCCTGGAGCCTGCTTCGGATTCTGTGTCTCCCTCTCTCTCTGCCCCTCCCCAGCTTGCGCTCTGTCTTTGTCTCTCTCTCTCAAAAATAAATAAACATTAAAAAAATTCAGTTTCTCAGTATCATGAGTCATATGTCAAATGCTCAATCACCACAGGAGACTAGCAGTTACTGAATTGGCTACATTTCCATAGTCAGAGAAAGTTCCATCAGAAAGCCCTGCTCCAGAGTTTTTCTAGAGGATAAAAATAAATAAATAATACAGCTGGTACAACTTTTAAAATAAGTAGCTATTTGAATTTGGTAGTTCTATACTAAACATTTACCAACTAAATTACATAATGTAAAATATGTAACAATATGTCATCTAAAATATGCAACATAAATAAACATTGACATTAAACAATAACGCACTAGGGGCTCCTGGGTGGCTCAGTTGGTTAAGCATCCGATGTCAGCTCAGGTCATGATCTTGCAGTCCGTGAGTTCAAGCCCCGGGTCGAGCTCTGCGCTGACAGCTTGGAACCTGGAGCCTGCTTCGGATTCTGTGTCTCCCTCTCTCTCTGCCCCTCCCCTGCTCACCTTCTGTCTCTCTCACTCTCAAAAATGAATAAATATTTTAAAAAAAACACACTAAAAGACAACTACCACCTGATCTCACTCATGTGTGGAATTTAAGAAACAAAACAAATGAACAAAGGGTAAAAAAAGAGAGATAAACCCAGAAACAGACTCTTAACTATAGAGAATAAACTGAGGGTTACCAGAGAGGAGGTGGGTGGGGGGATGGGTGAAATCGGTGATGGGGATTAAGGATACGCTTGTCGTGATGAGCACTGAATCATGTACAGAACTGTTGAATCAATATATTGCCCTCCCCAAATTCGGAGAACACTGTATTTAGCTATATACTGGAATTACAGTGAAAAACTTTAAAAAGAGAAATTAAAAAATAACACTGATTCCTGAATTGTATGCTTTTAAAAGTCTATACAACCCGTGTTGGGAAAAACAGTACGTGTTTTTGAGCAGGTTTTGCCCTATTCCCACTATTTTATTTCATATCTCTGGCAGAAAAAGCCAGCTTGAGTTCACATGTCCTCAGCAGTTTTTCACTGACAAAACTTAAACGAGAACACATGGATTATAAGTGTGTGCTAATGCATGTGTGTGCACACACCCACACACACCCCCCACTGACGTACACTTTACTAGATGTTGCTCGTGGTAAGGATTGTTATTCTTGGATCTCAAGTTCTGTGAGTCAGCTGTGCTGAAATAGGCTGCCAAAATTCATCCTTTTCAGTGAAATCTTTTATGAAATATAATATATGGGCCATCTTCTTAAAAAGCTTGTAAACTTGGCAGGCTGGAAAATAGACCATGTATGTTTTTCCCCCTCGGTAGAACTAACAAAGCAACTTGCCTGCTTTACAAAAAAAAAAAAAAAAAATCCCGTTTTTGTTGATTGGCTTATTTTGAGAGTGTCTTCAGGCTGACTCTAATTCTGTCATTTCAAATGTCTTCTGGGCTTCCTTTGAAAAAATTATTGAGGCTCACGAATTACTTTCGTATTTAAAGGGCCAGCTGCCCCCCCCCCCCATGCAGTAGAGTGGTAGGGTGGAAGCTGGGAGGGAGGGCCACCCTCTGTGCAAACATTTAACGCTTTCCATTTAAGTTGTGTCCCGGTGTTCAAGCAGAGACAAGGAACCTTCTTCCAGCGTGTGGCAGAAGACGGTCTTGTAGTTCGAGGTGTGGCCACCAAGAAATTATGAAATTCCCTGTCTTCTAGCAATTACCTTTGGCATCACGTAGACAGACCTGTCAAGGACAGACCCCCGGGCTGGTGCTCAAGACAGATGGAAAAGAAGGGTGTCTGGTGGTTAAGAGGGGGTTGTGGTGTCGGACAGACCCGCCCGCCTCACAGGTGGAGGATCTTGGGCACATGACTTAGCGTCTCAATCTTTAATTTCCTCCCCCATGAAATAGAAAGAATAGAAGTGCCTGCGTGTTGCTGAGTCATTTGTAAAGAGCTAATTTACGTAAAGTGCCCAGTGCGATGGCTGGAACAAGAATAACCCAATAAATTTCGTTATTTCATATCACTTTTATTTTTTATTTATTTTTTATTTTTATAGACAGAGATGGTGAGTGCGAGCAGGGTGAGGGGGCAGAGGGAGAGAGAGAGAGAGGGAGAATCTTAAGCAGGCTCCGCACTCAATGTGGAACCCAACATGGGACTCAATCCCACCGCCCTGGGATCGTGACTTGAGCCGAAATCAGGAGTCGGACGCTCAATCAACTGAGCCACCCAGGTGCCCCGCTATCACTTTTAATAATAGTTGTATCATTAGGATTTCCAGAAGCCTGTCACCCCACTTGTCACGTGTGGGATTTCTTTGCCCCTTGTCAGACCGGAAAAGCACGCTGTGCCGTCTGCCATTGGCTGCCCACTTTCTGGCAGGATGGGAACAGGTTCGGACCTCTGCATATCCCTTTATAAAACTTGCCAGCTTTCATGTGACAAAGAGTCACAGGGATTAGTGTATTTGTCACCTTGTGTGCTGATATTTTGCATGTGCAAATAGCTTACAATCCGTATTGAAAATGCAACGGCTTCTGAACTGCAACACCGCTTATTAAGCCAGTCAACTGTTGGAGAAGGTTGGCCCAGAAGTGTGTTAAGCTCCAGGATACATGGGACACAGGATTAGGGGACAGAGAAGAAGGGTCCTGAGACTTGCTTCCGGTTTGCATTTGTGAACAACCCCTTCCTGAAGGCTAGATTTTATGTTTTCAAATACTACCTTGAAGATGTGAAGAGCCAGTAAGTCGATACACGTAAAGCCCTTAAAATGGTGCCTGGGACAGAGCGCTCAGAAAGCGTTAGCCTTTATAGCAATGATCACTCCTCAAATTATCGCTGTAATTTCTAATAGTCGGTGGTAACAGCAAATTATTCCGTCACAGGAGGGTACACTAGGCAACGCTTTTCACATATGAAGCTTTTCCTTGTCCGTGAACATCTGCCCCAGAATGGAGTCCTGGACGAGGAATCACGATTCTGGCTTCTCATTCTGGGCCTGCCACTTCCAAGGCAATGACCTTGGGATGTCAGCCTGCGTCACTTCAATGTCAGTGAAGTGAGGTCCTCTCCAGCTTGAGAACATGAACTCTATGCCTCCTGAGATATCCAAAGGACCCACGTAAAAATAAAAAAAAATAAAAAAAAAAACCTGTGCTATGTTTATGTTTGAAGAGTCTGCATGTAAATTAGCTGCCTTGTTTTAAAAATAAATCTTTCTAAAGAATTTTTTATTCATGCAAATGCATATGTTTACAAATGCAAACTTGTGGTTGCTCAGCTCTTTTCCTGAACAGACATTTTATGGATGTCAATAAACATAAATTTTTAAAAATCTGGCGTTTACAAGGTTTACAAAGCACCTAAATGCGAGCTTTTGTTGATCATGCTGAAGTTCGTTTCAGTGCCGTTTTCAGAAAATTTTTCAGGAATTGGCCCTTGAATGAAATGTCATTAAAAGAAATTCTGTACCAAATTATTTCCACTTCACTCCTTGGAATCCATCGTGGTTATTCCTTTCAGAGAACCCTGTGTTATCTTTACACTTAACTAGGTCCAGCCTGCCCTTCGGGACCTATTGGCATCCAGCTGTTCTCGTGAAGCCTGTCTACACTCCAGAACGTTAGGTATCTGCTTGGCACTCCTCTGACACTGAACCCAGGCCACCTTCGGAGTCACCTGAACTGCTCATGCACAGGCCACTCTTGGCTCATCTGACTGGGCACTTCTTAGCAGGTGCTGCCCATTTCTACGCGTGCACAGTTCCTAGCACAGTGACCCCCACAAAGGCTGTGTGACTTGAGGCAAATCACTCACCCTCTCTGTGCATCAGTTTCCTTGCTTGTGATGGAGAACATCAATACATGATGTATAGCGTTGCTGAAAAGATCACACGACGATGTGATTTAATGCAATGTGTAAAGCTTTTAGCTCGGTACTTAGCTAACTAAATGGTGGAACTTGTATTAGCAGGAGTAATAAAAATACTAATGAAAAGTAACATCCAAGTAGGTTCGTACCAAGCCCCATATTAAACCTTTCACATGCTGTCATCCAGCACCGGGAAGTGGGTCTTGACTCACACACGTCTTAGAGAGTCAGGACAGGCAGCTTCAGAGAGGTGAAGGAGCACAGCCAACGCCCCCCAGTAGGAAGTGACAGGGAGGTGACATGAATCCAGGTGTCTGTGTCCAGAGCCCGTGTTCCTGATCTCTTTATTAATGAAGGCCATGCAACTATTGGTTGACGTCTTTTCTGCTTGCAATTAACAATGAAATTGTTGGGGCGCCTGGGTGGCTCAGTCGGTTGAGCGTCCGACTTCGGCTCAGGTCAGGATCTCGCGGTCCGTGAGTTCGAGCCCTGCGTCAGGCTCTGGGCTGACGGCTCGGAGCCTGGGGCCTGCTTCCGATTCTGTGTCTCCCTCTCTCTGCCCCTCCCCCGTTCATGCTCTGTCTCTCTCTGTCTTAAAAATAAATAAACGTTCGAAAAATTAAAAAAAAAACAACAATGAAATTGTTAAATTGAAAATTTTCACTCCAGTAGGAAAGAAATGTATTGTCAACATGGCCTGTTTAATCGATGTCACTCTGTCAGGTCTGCAGGTCGAGGCGGGTACCCGGAGGCCCGTAGGTTTTCTTGCTGAAACCTCTTCGGACCAGTGGTGCCTCCTGAAATAGGTCCGTAAGAACCAGCTCATAACTAGGTGGAAGGGTGTGAAAAGTGGAAACTATCTTCGCACTAAGGCTGGGTAGGGTGAATTCAGCTTTGGAATACACTGCATAGAGGGGCGCCTCGGGGACTCAGTCAGCTGGGGGTCAGATTTCAGCTCAGGTCATGATGTCACAGTTCGTGAGTTCGAGCCCCGCCGTCAGGCTCCGTGCTGACAGCTCGGGGCCTGGAGTCTGCTTCAGACTCCCTCTCTCTCTGCCCCTCCCCTGCTCACACTCTGTCTCTCTCTCTCTCTCTCTCAAAACTAAATACATGTTAAAAAAAATTTTTTTAATAAATAGATAAATATTAAAAAAATTAAAAAGAAAGAGAGAAAGAAATACACTGTGTAGAAAGAACTCCCAGGATTCATCAACCATTCCAGGCCTGAAACAATGACCTTTTGAATAAGAGTGACCTCAAATGGGCTGCCCTAGGGCCCCCAGTGGCCTCTGGTTTTCACCGAGTTAGTGTTCTCTTTGCATTAAGTGTGCTGGGTGGGGACGAGGTGGGAGAGGAAGCCCTTGTCTCTGTGGTGCACTTGCTGTGGGAGGACGACACTCGCGGGGCGCGGGGGCCACTGGGCGCAGCCTGCCGCTTTCAGCAGTGGCTCCTGGGTCAGCAAGACCAGTCTTCCCCATGGCTTTAGTCATAACCTCTGGATTCGGGTGTTTCGGAAATCACTAGATTTTCACTGGAAGACCACCCACATTCGCGGTGAAAACGCACCCACGTACGAGAACAGTCCATGCACTGTACCCTACCCCCCCACGCCGGAGTCATCTGTCAGAGGATAGCATGAGGAGTGCACGGCACGGGTAGAAAGGGCTGAGAGGTCCTGGTTTTGCCGAGGTATTAATGCCAGTATTATGTTGGGTTAGAAACAAGTGGATGAACGAACGCAAAGCAGAATCAGACCCATGAATACAGAAAACCGATGGTTGCCCCAGGGGAAGGGGGTGGGGGGATGGGCCAAACGGGTGAAGGAAAGTGGGAAGTACACGCTTCCAGATGGTGTAGATAAGCCACAGCACGGGGAACATAATCAGTGGTATTGTAATAGCGCTGTATGGTGACAGATGGGACAGCGACACTTGCGGTGAGTATAGCCTAGCACAGAGATGTCTGATCAGTCTCTTGTGCACCTGAAACTAATGTAACATTGTGTGTCAACCATACTTTTAAAAAAATCGTTTTGGTGGGGGGGGCGCCTGGGTGGCTCCGTCGGTTAAGCGTCCGACTTTGGCTCAGGTCATGATCTCGCGGTTCATGGGTTCGAGCCTCGTGTCGGGCTCTGTGCTGACAGCTCGGAGCCTGGAGCCTGCTTCGGATTCTGTGTCTCCCTCTCAATGCCCCTCCCCCCTCCTCAAAAATAAATAAAAATTAAAAAAAATTTTTTTAAACCTTTTTAAAAAAATATTACACTAGTAGGTCAGGATTCAGTTAGCTACACAACGCGCTACTCAAACTCAAGAGTGCATCAGAATGATCTGGAGGGCTTGTGAAAAGATGGCAGGGTCTCCCACCCCAAGTTTCTGAGTCAGTAGGCTTAAGGTGAGGCCTGAGACTCTGCATTTTTAACACCTTTCCAGGAGACTGCTGCTTTTGCTGGTTGGGCCCACACTGGAAAGCACATTGCTACACAGCAGACCCTCATTTCTGCTCTAGGGAGCTCTACGTTTAGCAGGTTACTGTCTCCCAGCTTGAGGTATGGGGAGGAACGGTAGATATGGAAGAAAAGATCAGCGAAATAGTCAAAAAGATGGAAAATAAAATAAATCAGAGAAAAAATGCTTTAAGTAATCGGGATAGTTGTATTTGAGAAGAGAACTCTATTGTTTGATCAGTGTTTGCAATAGATGAACGTTCACTGTGGCGGGGGCATTCGCTGTATCTCCAGGGGCTGAGCCAAGATAAATAGAATTTGCATGTAATAAGAAAGACAGATTAGGGATATTCAGACACTGCTAAGCAGCGAGGGAGAGGGTGGAATTTTAGTTTCCAAAGATACTTGGACTTAGATGATGCAGAGTCAATATTCAACATGGTACTCTGTACCTTGTCTTCCAATGGTTAGATGCTACAGTATCCGAGACTAAATTTGGTTCCAAAACATCCTGGAAGGAGTAAGGATATATAGTTGCGTCAGAACCAATGTTCCTTCAGGTTGTAGGCCAGGGACCACGATGTCTGGGAAAGACGGGTCAATATCCACCTCATGTGAAAGGCTTATGGTATCTTCCCCCAACCCAAGCAAGAATCCCATAGATTCCAAGTATGCTGTCTGGTGAGAAACGCAAATCCAAGCCTTTCAGAGAATGTTGGAAAGATGTCCTTTTACCTTTTAAAATATTCTGCCTGTAATTGTCTATTCAAACCCTCACCTGCCAGGAAATCTGTGACGCAGTCAATGTTTTCCTTTCTGCTCCACGCTTATTTCCAGTTGAAAGTTTGTTCACGGCTGCTTGATGTTACCATTTGAATTCCAGTGATAAAAATTTCCCGGAGTTCTTCTGTAAATATTTTATACTGTGGACATATTGAAGTTATATATTAAAATCCACTTCAACTATGGACTTGGACATTCGTCCGTTGGATAAAAAGATATTCGCACCTCCTTGGGCTGAAAGGAAGGACAACGGTGGTAATGACCGTTGGTAACAGTTAACATTAATCGTATTTTTGGCGTTAAAAAGTAACAAAAGATTACAGATAAATATCAAAACGAAGACGAGATATTTTTGAATGTCTCTGGCTAGAGAAAGGTTCTGTGGGGTGAGTTTAGCTGAATTGTAGAACACAGAGAATCAAAGTTTCCACCTCACTTATCTCAAGGTGAATTCATGCATGTACATGAACCACATATGTCATAGAGAAAAGTGTCCTTTTTGGAAAACATGGCGGTGAGAACAAATCTTTGTTGCTACTGCTGTGTGTGTAAACATGCAGAGTTTCGGGTATGCTCCTACATGCATCTGGAAACATACTGCACAGATGCATAACATTCTGAAAGAATTACCTTAAGATAATGGTAATCGGGATTTTAAAAAGTGAGAATCCTAACATGGAAAATATATGTATAGATATTTACAAGACACGGAGAAATCCTAGGAAAAGTTCAAAGTTCATGTCCATTGAACATGGACTAGTTATCTATCAACTTCTGACAAGAATAAACACCTTTAAGGTATATATGTGTGTGTGTGTGTGTGTGTGTGTGTGTGTAATATACATATATAAAGTATATGTATTTAAAAATGTTTATTTGAGAGAGAGAGTGTGTGTGTGTGTATGTGTGTGTGTGTGTGTGTGTGAGAGAGAGAGAGAGAGAGACAGAGAGAGAGACAGAGAGGGGCAAGGGGAGAGAGAGAGAAGGAGACAGAGAGGGAATCCCAAGCAGGCTCCACACTGCCAACGTGGAGCCTGATGTGGGGTTCAAACTCACGAACTGTGAGATCATGACCTGAGCTGAAACCAAGAGTTGTATGATTAACCGAGCCACCCAGCCACCCCAAAAGTGTTTAGTTTTTTACTTTATTTATTTTTTTAAAATTTATTCATTTATTTTGAGAGAGGAGAGAGTGCGAGTGGGGGAGGGGGAGAGAGAGAGAGGGAGAGAGAGAGACGGAGCATGAGTGGAGAAGGGGCAGAGAGAGAGGGAGACACAGAATCTGAAACAGGCTCCAGGCTCCGAGCTGTCCGCACAGAGCCCGACGCGAGGCTCGGACTCACCAACCACGAGATCGTGACCTGAGCCGAAGTCGGACGCTCAACCGACAGAGCCATCCAGGTGCCCCACACCACTTATAACTTTAAACAGGAGGCTTTGTCTTAATTGTAGAAGTAAAACTTAGTGACAGTAACATGTCCTCAATCATTTCGCTCAGCTCTCATGTCCAGTGAGGGATCACAGGCAGCCTGGTGCAGGGAAGGGGTCAGGCGTTGGCTTTGGGAAAAACCTGGCTCTACCCTGGAGCTCTGTGACCTCAGAGAAATTGGTTAGCTTCTCTTCACGTTAATTTTCTTACCTGTAAGTGTATTTTAGTGAATCCAGCAACAAAGCAGGGACAGCATCCGGCAGGGAGCCTGGCACAGAACGTGCAGAGAGAAACAGCACGGTCATTATCGCTAAGATTCCTACTATTAGAGATATCCAAGTGGACCACCATTTCTAGAAAGGCAGCATTTATTGCTTTAAACCTCATTATGAGTCTTTGCCCGCACATGTCAAAACCAACTCACCTTAGTCATTTCTCACAAGGGGACGCTGTCTAGTTTTCCGTCATTAAAAAACGAACAGACCCATCACGTCCCATCCACCAACTCCATCAAACGTTCAAAAGGAATTTTTTAAAGGCATCAGGTTGATTAGATTGGTCATATGGTGACATGGATTAAAAGTCCCGCTTCTGAGATATTTCACTCTCCCGCTTCCGCAAGTAACCTAGGGGAGGAGACCCAGATTCGAGTATGGGATTGATTCACCCTTGTGCTACATACGAAGGCGAGAGGGACATCAGTATGCAGGCTGACAGAACGGCCCCGAGACCACCACGGGCATAACGTTTGGGACAAACCGATGAGGTGAATTTATTACCAGTGATTCCCCCACGGACCCTGAAATACTGGTCTTGCCACCATCCGAATGGGCTTAGTTGACATCCCGTCCCGAAACCTTTCGTTGATTGTACAGGCACCACTACGAATCCACGGCAAATGGAGGGAAGGTATGTGTGTCTAAAACATCTGTCTGACTAAAGGAAATGGCGCTCAGACAACGATTTTGCAGTGTGTTTAAAACCGAGTCTTCTGTGTTATTTCTTGACAAAAATCTTTGCTCTCTGGGAACAGGCAATGCAGTTTTTATTGCGTTTAAGTTGTTTTTTTGGTGAAAAGAAGGAAAAGGAATTCAAAGTTAGCTTCTCACGAACAGCCACATGGTCACTCCGCTGGTGAACTTACAGAGGGTAGCTTACAGATATCACCGTCAGATACGCGTGGTTTATATGCACTCGCCAACTTAATCGTTAAAATAGGAGACCACCTGTTTCAAATGCACTTTGTAACACAGACAGTATGAACCAGAAATATTTGATCTACAAGATTTAATGCTATTCGTCTCAATCAGGACTATTAATACATTCTTAGATATAGAGAGATAGGAAACGTGATGTTTTCATATTTCGCGATAGCTTCCCATTGCTTTATTTTTCAGAATATTCTCCAATAAACGTAACCTACTTTTAATAGATGTTACTAAATTTTTTCTTTTGTTCCCTGAAAACAATCAGACTGTGGTTTAAGAAACTACAATGGCCGGTCTAATCAATCCTACTTCATATGCAAATCAAGACAATTTTCAGAATTCGTTTTAGAGACACATTGAAAACCTATATTGAAAGCGGACTCATCTGATTCTGGATTTACACGGCAACATTTGAAACTAGTGGTCTAGCTAACACAGGCAACCTTGCAGAAAGTCACAACATTCACAGAAATACCAAAGTAATTCTTGTGAACAGTAATTGCTCCAAGTAAAGAAAGAATGAACAAGAATGGGTACACGGTTTCCGTGTTGGTCACTGATCACTGAGTTCACGTTAATAAAACCGGGTCTCTTCCAAACAGAATCACGTGAACTATTTGTGTTGGCTCGAAAGAGATCATCTTCAGTTACATACATGCAGCGTTGAAAATCTACCTTGACATTAAAAAAAAAAAAAAAATCTGGAAAAAGTCACTGCTCCTCCATTGATCGCAATAATTCAATTTTATTGTAGAGTCCAAGTAAACACTCCAGGACCAGTTTACTTTTGATAACATCATGGCCACAGCACACACTTTCTTTCCCACCCGCTACCAATCCTCCAAATACAACAGAAAACAAAAATCCCTGCCTCTCAACAAAACAAAATAATCATTTATTTTATTTTATTTTTTTTTAAAGGGCGAAGACACTGGCAACATTATTTCCACTTCGATCACTTAACTCATCTAAACGAATGCTTCAGAAATGCTGGGTGCTCCTGCGGCTGGAGAGAAAAATCCGGTCGAAAGAAGTTAAGGACAGGATCTCAACCACTGGGCCGGGCAGTGAAAGTGCTTGGTAAATGCAGACTTTAGTGCGCCGTGTGTCCCCTGAGGGGGAGGCTGCTACACGTCGCTGGGGGACCGCGCTCTCTGGGAGAGACTGGACGGGATGCAGCCGCAGCAAATGAGACAGAGGGCTTTCTGGATCTCTTGGTTTCTGAAAGCATATATGACAGGGTTGATGATGGAGTTGTAGGTGGCCGGCAGGAGGGTGGCATAGGTGTACATGGAGGGGTAGGTGTAATCAGCTATCAAGGAGTAGAGCGTGAAAGGCATCCAGCAAGCAGCGAAGGTCCCCAGAATGATGGCCAGGGTGGAGACGCCTTTCCGGGTGGTCACGTAGTGGGAGGTGGCCAGGAAGTGATGCTGCAGGGCGATCTGATGGGCGTGCCGCATCACGATCTTGCAGATCTGGATATAGAGCTGGAGCATGAGCGCGAACATGAAGAGGAAGGAGACGGAGAGGATGGCCGCGTTGTTCTTGGTGAGAGGTCTGACCACGCTGCAGGTGGACTCGTCTCTGAGGCAGTTCCAGCCCATGACGGGCAGCAGTCCCAGGCAGATGGAGGTCCCCCAGAGCATGACGAGCATGACATAGGTGAACGTGACCGTCCTCTCCGAGTGGTACGTCAGCGCGTAATACAGGGAAAGGTAGCGGTCAACAGTGATAGCCAGCAAGCTGCAGACAGAGGCAGAGAAAGAGGCGACAATGAGCCCGATTGTGACCAGCTTGGTGGCTTCTGACTGAAGCAGGTAGGCAAAAACAAAATTGATGATGAGTCCGACGCCGGCCAGTAAGTCTGCCAGAGCCAGGCTGCCTATGAGCAGGAACATGGGTGCTCGCAGGCTGGGGTTATGGAAGATGATAAGGACCACAATGGCATTTTCACAGGAGATGAGGGTTCCTGAGGTACACAAGACAATGTCCCAAGGGTTGACAACCAGCTCTGGCTCCGGCTCGACAACAGGAACCTGGGAGGAGACGGCAGCCGAGACGTTCTCCGCAGCGCCAGCATCTAAATAATCCCGAGGCAGCCCGCTTAAATTGACCTTCAGGTCTTCATTCATTTTAACCCCCGTCCTCTTCAACGAAAAGACAGGCTTTTTAATGTTGAGACACAGCAGGGGGACAATCCAAGATCATGCAAAACACACACACACACACACACACACACAGAAAGCCAGCCCCTGCTCAGACACCGCCATCAAATGCCACACGCTTCACCAACTCGAAAGTGTCACGGAACAAAACAAAGGGCAAAGTCTCGCCGGCTGAGGACCCGCGACCACAGATGCCTGTGGGCGCTGGGGACGACACGAGATCGGACTTGGAAACACGAGCGTGAGCGAGGCAGGCACACAAGGAGCCGCGGCGGACCGGTTGCTAAAGTGCGGGCAACGCACAGCTGAAAACCACGTCCTGCATGCTGGAACCGAACCCCCGTGCCACCTCTGGGCTGCTGCCGGGGCAGCCGCGCCGCAGCCACAGGTCGCGAGCCGGGGGCCGCCATCCTCGATGGAACATTTCAATCGCCCATTTCCATCGAACTCCCCCTCCCCGCTCCAAAAAAATCAAACCAAAACCAAAAAAAAAAAAAAACCAAAAAAAAAAAAAACCCTCGCGCGCGTGCACACACTCACCCCCCTCCCCAAGCCAGAACAAAGAGGGGTCCCAGCCGCCCCCCGTGCGCACGGGGCAGTCGGGCCAGGGTCACAAAAGGCAGGTGTGTGCAATGGGAGTGTGGACACAGACAGACAGACACACGCCCATGCACCTGCCGCCGCTCCCCCCCTCCCCCGGCGGCGGGGACGGGCGGAGGACGCGCGGGGACGGGCAGGGCGCCGGGACAGGCGGCCCACGGGGGCGGGGGGTCATCGAGGGGGTCACCTTGGCGCGACCAGGCCGAAGGGGCTCCTCCGGTGCTTCCGAAGCGCGCGGGCTACTCCTGTCGCATGCCCGCGGCGGGGCCCGCGGCGGCGAGGGGCGGTGGCCGCGCCCGGGAGTGGGCGGGGGGGGGGGGGGGGCGCGCGGGGCGCGCGCTCCGCGCCAGGTGAGCTACGGGCGGCAGGTGAGCGGCGGGCTCGGCTCGCGTGCCCGGCTCTCCCCGCCGCGCGCCCGCCCGGCCCACACGCTCCCCGCGCGCGCGCCCCCGCTCCTGCGCCCGCGCCCGCCGGTGCGCGCCCCGCCGCCCGCCCGCGGGAGCCCCGGGAGCCCGGCGCGCGCCCCCAAGGCTCGGGGCGCACCTGCAGGCGACGGCGGAGCGCGCGCGGCTGCAGCCCCCCCACCCCACCCCCCTGCCCCGCCCCGACCCCCTCCGGGAAGGAGAGGACCCGGAGGCCGCGACTTGCACGCTCGCCTTCCCGGCCCGCTGCCCCCGCACCCCACCCCAGCTGGCCGTCTGGGGCTTGCACCGGGTGACGGGCAAAGGAGCACTGCCCGGGAGCCCGGTGACCTATTTATTCCGTTCCTGAGGTCTTCCCGGGGAGTCGCAGTCTCCCGGCCCCGCTTCTCCACGCCTTTGCCTAAACTGCCACGTTCATGGCCCAAAGGATGGCTTAGGGTGGTATTCAGGAGTAGCGTTTGGGATCCACGGAGGGCAGGTTAGGGAGGCTGATCCTTCAAGCAGCAACATGATTGGCCAGCTAGTTTAGAGTTGCCGTTGACCACACTGCATCCGGATCCCCAAAGGGTTCCTTTCCTCAGGTGTGTGTTAGACCTGGTGCATTATGACTGTGCCCCGGGGCACATTTGCTTAACCGCATGTAAGGTGCTCTTCTGTGAATCATCATTCTCATCAAATCGCACTTATGAAGTGCTCCTTGAGCTGTTTTCAAATAGAAATCGTCTACTGAATTCCTGCAGAAGCTTCCTGCAGATGCTGGCCGAAACCCATTCATCTGGGTCCTGGAGTGGCAGTGTTAATTTATTTTTTTCATTTCAACACATCGGTAGGTTCTAAGATTAAGAACCTGATAGCCGTCTGCTCTTATGAGCTCATGTCTCCTCTGGCTGCAAAACCTAGAGCGCCTAGTAGATCTTAAATTTAAAAGTGAACTCCCAGCTTAAAGATGGGAGAAAACAAGGCTGGATATTCTGTTTTTGTTTGTTTGTTTTTTATTTATTATTATTTTTTTCCCCTTTCAACAGTGAAGGTTTCCTGACTGCCTTTCTCCACCGCGCGGTAAGGGTCCTGTGTGAACAGAGATAGTCCGCGGAGCATGGGACCCTACAACTCCTCCCTACAGGGACATCATCCTCTGGCCATCCTGCCTCTCTCCGGTGCTCACTGTCATTTCTTATCCCAGCCCTGCAGATTCACCTGCCCTTGACTTCCTCTTCTCCCTTTTCCTCCCTTTCCCCCATCCATGAGCTCTGGCCTCTTCAAGATCACCCTGTCTCTCCCTACATGCCGGTTCTCAGCTACAAATCAGCAGTTCTGCGGTGGGGCCCAGATTCTTCGTTTGCAATCCTCTGTCCCGGAGAGCCCAATGTTCCTGGTCCACGTACTCCCCTTGGAAAAACAAGGTTCTATGGAGTTTGTAGAACTCCTGGGGCACCTGGGTGGCTCAGTCAGTTAAGCATCCGACTCTTGGTTTCGGCTCAGGTGGCGATCTCACGGTTCGTAGGACCGAGCCCCGCATTGGGCTCTGTGCTGACAGCGTGGAGCCTGCTTGGGATTTTCTCTCTCCTTTCTCTGCCCCCCCCCCCGCCCTGCTTGTGTCCCCAATCTCCCTCTCTAAAAAAATAAATAAACATTAAAAAAAAAAAAGGAACTGCTTGTACCTGGTGGGAGGCATCAGACACCTGTACCTGCCAAGAGCCATGCTAATTGCTGGGCGCAGATTCACTAAGATGTGATCTCCCTACTCACAAGCATGTATCTCGTGCTGGTGACAGACACATAAAAAGGAACAATAATGTCGGGCAGCAAATGCTGTAATGAAGGGATGTATATCTTCCTGTCAATTTCTATGTGATGAATCAAAGCGCTTTTAGAATCAAGGGTTGATAACCAGCTGCTTAAGCATACACAACAGTTTCAGCACGGTGCGGTTCAAACTATCTGCCACTACTTGGGAGCCTCGCATCCACACTGCAGTTCGCAGTTCGGGGAAGGCTAACGCACAGGGCTAGCCAGACACTGTTCTGGTCGATCACACGGAGACAGTCCCTGCCCTACAGAGCGGACAGGAGTGGCATTCATTCCCTCTTTAGTGTGTTTGGGAGTTGTGGGGGGCGGGGGAGAAGCAAGCGTTGGGAAGAGAAAAGGTAATGAGGTGGGTGTGTTTCCCCACAGTGAGATCTTGAATTCAGGGAAGAAACTGAAGGAACGTACACGGGGCTGGATACGCTAAAGGGCAGATCCCGGGGGCTACGGCGATGTGGGCACCTCCTCCGGATTGCCAACATTAGCTGTGCCTTCCCAGTTCTGCTCGCTTCCCCCTCCCCCCCGCCCCTCGAGCGATCGCTTGTAACACCAGGAAGACTTTAAAATTTCCTCCCAGTTCTAGGTTTATTTGTGCATTTGTTAGGACTTTTGTTGCCAAAGGGCCGAAATCCAATTCAAAGTAACTGAGTTACAAATGGAAATTGTTGTCTGACATGGCTGGGAAAGATTCTGGAGTGGCTCTTGGAAAAGCAGAAGCTGCGGGAACAGAATTCTGTGTGCCAAGGCTCGCCGTCAGTCCCTGTCTCTGGCTTATTCCTTGTCTTTGTTTCTCTGTGTTTGGCCGCCTCAAACTGACTTTCCCCAGACAAGCATCTCTCATGCGGCCATGAAAGCGGCCCCGGGCAGCCCTCCCCACCCTCCACCCCCAACCCCACCGCCCGGCTTACGTGCTGAGACCATCTTCCGAGCTGGGGCGAGGGGTTCCCATGGAGAGCGCTGGCCCCGCCTGGTGTGTGCCCAGCCCTGCACCAACCCACGGCTGACGGGATGGGATGAATTAGTTGGCAAGGCCCGGATCACGCATAGAGTCCTGCGGTGGGGTTTCCACGTGTACTTTGCCGAACGGGCATTTCCCCACAAGAAAAGTGAGCTGGGACGCCAGATGGCCTCTGCGGCTCGGAATCCGGTGGGCTGATCGGGAGGTTTTGCGTGGCCCTCGGTGACGTGGGTCGTAGAGCTGCAGTCTGCAAGGCTGCCTCGTCAATTCATTCACCACTCGTTACAGGACACTGGAGCGGATGCCTTCCGGACGTGACATGTCTTGCCTTTTCATCGCTTACCGTTTCGGTCACCTCTCTCTATAGCTCTGGCAAGAGACGGTGAGCCTGAAGCACAGCCTGGCACTTTCACAACCTATACGAACAAGTACTGTTTAGTGTGAGAAAGACTGTGCCCGTGTTAATCACACACAGCATCTTGGCTACCTTCAGCCCTGTACCTACATTTCCTGGCCCTTCCTCGTCATTGACTTTGTAGACCGTGGGGCCGTCCCCACAGCGGGATTATTATTGGCGGGAGCAAGTCGTAAACTGAGCCAGTACTGTGGGGAGGGCACGGTGCCTACGTTACAACGCGACTAATCAGCTTCTTTGCTGCCCGTGTTAATGACTGCGAGTCAATTTCTGTATGTTTGATTAATTGGTGCACTGATCTGAACCAGATTATTAGCCACACTTCGCGCTGCCTGGCCAAGGGTCGTATCACACCTGAGAATAAAACGCGACTCCAAATTAACATTTCGTTTTTATTCTTCTTTATTTTACAGTCCTTTTTTTTTTTTTTTTGGCTGGGTGACCTACATACAGAAAGCGCGTATTTCCCAAGCACACGGTTTGATGCAGAGATGCCCAGTGGATATGCCAACGTCCTCTCTAGCCATCCTGAGAAATAGAACATTGCCAGCGCCCCAGCTGTCCTCTGGCCCCACGCCAGTTAGTACCCCCACTAGGAAAAGAAAACCATTCTTCTCAACTCTCACCCTGTCGATTGGATCTGCCTGTTTTTGAGCTTTACGGGAACGGAATCCTACATTCTGAATAGTGCTGTGCCTGGCTCCTTTCAGTCGACATTATTTCCATGAGATTTACTGACTCGTTTCATGGAGCAGTATCGCACTCTTTTTCATCGCTGCGTAGTATTCTATTGCATAATATGCCACTTGTTTTCTAATACATTCTCCTACGGGTCCTGAGCACGTTGGGTGATTGTCTCGTTTCGGCTATCGTGAAGAAAGCCATGATGAACATCCTAGAACATGTCATTTAATGCGCATATGTTTGTATTTCTATCAGGTATACTCCTAAGGCTGCATCATTTTACATTTGCATTTTAATATTTAATCCTCCATTGAAACCAACCCTGACTTCTCTTTAAAGGCAGTGAAGGGCCTATGACAAATCATAACACATCCCTCCTTTTCCCTTTCCAAGGCCCTCTACCCTTCTCATTTTAATGGAGAAGGAACCTATTTCATGGGACTATCAGGAGATAGAGAAAGGAAGGACGCATCACACAAAGACAACATTCGGGCTGAGATTCTGTGTGAGAAAGAATTCTGTTGTCCGTGCTAACATTGCCTCTGTACAAATTTTTGTGTTTTTAAAAATGTATTACTTAAAAAAAATTTAAAAAGTCTTTTTCTGATTCTAAAACAATACATATTCATTACAGAAATCTTGCTGCCTGCGACTAAAATTAAAAAGTAAAATTACCCATACTCTCAATTCCAGAAAGAGAGACATTGGGAACTTTTTTTTGTTGTTATACATTTTTTTAAATGTTTATTTTTGAGAAAGAGAGAGAGAGACAGAGTGTGAGCAGGGGAGGGGCAGAGAGAGAGGGAGACACAGAATCCGAAGCGGGCTCTGGGCTCTGAGCTGTCGGCACAGAGCCTGATGCGGGGCTCGAACCCACGAGCCATGAGATCATGACATGAGCCGGAGTCAGACACTCACCTGCTGGGCCACCCAGGTGCCCCGTGTTGATACATATTTTTAATGCATTTGCTGGAGATTTTGTTTGTTTGTTTGTTTTGTTTTTTTCCCCAGAGTAACTTGAGGAATTACAGTAAAACCTTGGTTTGCAAGCATAGTTTGTTCTGGGCGCGTGCTTGTAATCCAAAGCACTTGTATATCAAAGTGAATCTCAAGAACCTTTGGCCCAGTTGTGATCATGTGACATTTATCAAGTTAAAGTTCATTACAAATGTTTGCTCATCTTGGGGAACTCTCGCAGAGCACGTTACTTGCAATCCAAGATTTTACTGTATTTTATTGTCATTACTGCACGGAAAAATACCTTTCCTGCACCGCCTCCTGCTGTCTCTCTTTCCCGGTCGTAGCTGAATGATGAACGGCCCCCAAAGATATCCTCGCCTTAATCCCTGGAACCTGGGAGTATTACCTTATACGGGGAAATGGATCTTGTGATGCAGATGTAATTACGCATCTCCGGATGGGCAGATTTCTCTGGATTAGGCAGGGGAGCCCTAAGTATAACCCAAAGGTCTTTTCCAAGGATTGAAGACAGAGGAAGCGGGGCCAGGAGCCAAAGGGTGTAGGCAGCCTGGGAGCTGGAAAGGACAATGAAATGGATTCTCCCTGGAGCCTCTGAAAGGAATACAGTTCTAGGGACCCACTTGTGATTTCTTGCCTCCCGAATACATTGATGGGGTTTTTTTGCTGATCCACACAATTACTAACTAAAGTCCATAGTTTCCGTTAGTGTTCACGCATAGTGTTGTACGTTCTGCAGGTTTTGGCAAATTTATAATGCCGTGTCTCCATCATCATAGGGTCATACAGAGCAGATCCCCCCTCCTGAAACTGCCTTTGCTGCACCTGTCCCTCCCTCCCCACCCCCAATCCCTGTTCACCACTGTATGGTTTGCCTTTTCCAGAATGTCATGTAGTTGGAGTCATACTGTGTGGAACCTTTCTGAGCTAGCTTCTTTCCCTTAGTAACGTGGGCGCGGGCATTGGCCACGGGGTGGGGGTGGGGGGGGCCGCCGAGCCTGCACCTCGAGTCCGCACTCCATCAGAAGCATAGAGTGGCAGGAGCCGGGCACTGTGTCCATCCCAGGGCCGCCCCCTGATGGGCAGGGCTAGCGTTTCCTCCTGAGGTAGATGGGCAGGTGATGCGAAGGAAGCCGAGCTTGAGGCACCTCTCTGGGGACTCCCCACATCACTAGAGGATGCTTGGTGCACGTCTAACTTTTCGCCGTCAAGCCAGCGAAGGCCCGGGCCGCCACTGCTTGGGTATAAAGAGGAAGCGTTCACCTGGACCTTCATTCAGCTTGTAAACAAGAGAGATCACTCTCACCCAGCTTTGTAACAAGGGCCCCCCCACCCCTACCCCATCCCGAGCTGGGCATCGTAGCTGTGAACTGTAGCAGGTTGCTGGCTCGAGCGTGCCATGCTCCCCTGGGCAGAGAGCCTGGACAGTTAGCTTCTTGGGCCGTGGCCCCCCTGCTGCGTTTGTGCAAGAAACGCAAGGCGAGAAGCGGGGTGATCAGGCTTGCTGTTGGTTTTTTGAACCACTAAGGAGCGAGCACCGTTCACACAGCCTAAATGCTTTGTATTTGAGATGAAGAATTCAATGTCTTTGCAGGCCAGCTTGACAACACATACCCTCTTTGCAAAGAAGCCTTCCTCGGGGATCTATCACTTGGTGCAACATGAATCACGCGTTCTCGATCTCTCTCTTTCGTTGTGACCTACATTTCATCATACCTGATGGATGTCCCTGTGAGGGTGGGAGGAAATGTGCACGGTGAGCAAAGATACAGCCTTCCCTGCTGATGTGGTTTTAGAATCGTGGCACGCGCCTCCTGGTTGTGCCTTTTTACTTTAAACGAGGAAAGGGAAGGATGCTCCGGGGCTAGCTGGAAGGAGGAAAACTGTGTGTTTGGATGATGTGCTACTTTTCTTCCAATTCTTCTTTAATATGTCAGGAGGCCCAGGCGGACGATTATAATCAATAAATTTTAGCCAAAACATGATTGTTGGACATGTCCCCCCTCCTGTGGCTCTTGAAATGCTGGTTTAAAGTGCTGGTGGATAAATGGGGCGCCTGGGTGGCTCAGTCGGTTAAGCGTCCGACTTCGTCTCAGGTCATGATCCCGTGAGGGTCGAGCCCCGCGTCGGGCTCTGTGCTGACAGCTCGGAGCCTGGAGGCTGCCTCGAATTCTGCGTCTCCTTCTCTCTCTGTCTCTCCCCACTCCCTCTCTCAAAAATAAATAAACATTAAAAAAAATTTTTTTTAATAAAAAATAAAAAAAAAAGTGCTGGGGAATGAAATGAGAGAAGGAGAGGGGGTGAGAAGGAGTAACCCCCTAGGGTGCCAGCCCCGTGCGCTGCCCTAGGCTTGTATAGAACGCACTGTATCTTCCCCTCCGCGACACAAACAGGTTGGGGATGATAAATGCACAGCCAGACTCCCGCAGGGTGTGTGCGCAGGGTGCGACGCTGTGTGACGAGAAGAGCTTTGGCAGTGGTCTTGGTTAACAGGGAAGGAGAATTACTAGTTCTGTGCATGATGCGTACCTGCTCCCGGTAACGTGCGGTGGGCAGTTAACGCACGCTCTGCTCGGTCCCGAAGCTGAGCTGTCCTAGCTCTTGATCGTTCTCCCTGGAGGCTCACATCTCTGATCGCTTTACGGTCAACTGAGTTTATATCGCTCATGTGAGATCAGGGGCCCCCAGAAATTTGGATTTCTTGGGTTGGTAAATTCCGCCAGCGGCAGCAACAGCAACAACAAAATGGAGAGACCGACATGGGGTTTCCAAGGTTTTATTTTGTCAAATAAGTTCATTTAAGCAAGCCAACTTCAAATTACCTTTATTATTCTTTTAATTTTTGTTAATGTTTATTTATTTTTGAGACAGAGAGAGAGAGAGCGTGAGCAGGGGAGGGGCAGAGAGAGAGAATCTGAAACAGGCTCCGGGCTCCGAGCTGTCAGCACAGAGCCCGATGCAGGGCTCGAACCCATGAGCCGTGAGATCATGACCCGAGCCGAAGTCAGACGCTCAACCGACTGAGCCACCCAGGCGCCCTGACCTTTATTAGTATTTTATATGGCATTTTTAGCACGCATGTGTGTGCACACTCACACATGGGTGTATGTCAAGCAAAAGGAGAGTGCTTTAAATGAAATATATCTGGTTCTATGAAAACCTCACTGCATTTTTCTGACTTTTCTAGAACACTGATGTTCAAGATGGATGGAAACTGTTGCCGCCCAGACTAGTCAGAGGATGCCTCTCCACCGATGGACGTGATGATCTTATAGCTACTCAAAGGAATCCTAGAAGACATTTAATACTTTCTGTCACATCAACAGAGAAAATGTATACAGTTTCCAATTATCCACAGTTTTCTTTTAGGCGCTCAGGAACACTCTTCGCCTCTCCAGACTCACAGCCCACATTTATGGACCCCTCACCCTGTGCCATGAGCTCTATGCTTTATGGGAATTAGAAAATACTCAGGGCCGCAATGTTGTATGTTGTCATTGGGGAAATGGCCAGGCCTCCCCTGAAGGCCTACATAGTGACCTTAATTTCTCTGCGAATTTACCCTGGTCTGGGAAGCTTTACCTTAACCAGATTGATACCTTCCTGTCAAAAGCTATCACAGGATAAATATTTACTGTCTCGGGCGCCAAGTATGAGCAGACCTGTGTGGCCTTGAGCAAATAAACCCTTCACCTATTTGTAAAATGAGAAGGGTAAGAGCATCCACCTCCTAGGGCTGGTGTGATGCAGGATGAAGCACCCAGTCCGCTTATCCCAGCCCGGCACAATACACAATAGTTGTGATCACTGCTGTAGCCATTGTCAGTGCGTCATCTCCCCGTGCCCTGTGTGAGTGGGGATCGAGGTGGCTCTCATTCTCTCAGTCGCACTGGCCAAGGGCCTAGCCATCGTCCTTGGAGTCATCGCCCACAGACCATCCAAACTGTCAGGACATCCTGTGGACTCCACCCTCCGCATACATCCAGAATCGCTAAGTGTCGAAACTCAGAAGCAGCCAAGATGTCCTCCAGGAGGTGAATGGATAAATAAACCGGGTTGGGCACCTCCAGACACTCACTGGCATATTATCCAGCTCTAAAAAAGCCCCACGCCCAAAACACTCTCGAGTCACAAAAAGACATCAAGGAGACCTAAATGCATATCACCAAGTGAAAGAAGCCAGTGTGAAAAGGCTATACGCAACCACATGACATTCAGGAAAAGGCAAAACTTGGGGGAAAATAGAAAGATCAGTGGTTGCCAGGCATCGCGGGGAGGGAGGGATGAGTAGGTTGAGCTCAGAGGATTTTTAGGGCAGCGAAACTATACTTTATGGTGCTGTCATGGTGGATACACGCCCACTATACACTTGTCAAAACCCATACAAGGTACAACACCAAGAGCGAATTCTAAGGTGTATTATGGACTTCAGGTGATAACGACCGGTCAGTGCGGGTTCATCGATGGTAACAAAGGCACTGTCTGGTGAGGGATGTTGATAATAGAGAGGCTCTGTGCGTGTGGGGGAGGAGGCATACGGAACCTTTCTGTACTTCCTGTTCGATTTTGCTGTTAACCTAAGATCGCTCTACAAGATAGTCTATTTAAAAAAAAAGCGAATAAAGAAACATCGTAAGAGATGAATGCAAAGAATGCATCAAATATTCATCAAGCAAAAATCGTAAAAGGAAAAAAGATGCCACTTCTTACCTCCTCCTCCGCTGCTGTCACCCTGATGCAAATGACAGTCATCCCTCACCTGGATTATCCCAAGGGTTTCCCAGCTGGTTTCCTACACGTGCTCTCGTTCTCATCCAGCTTGTTCTTGATGCACGTCAGTGAGGTCGTGTTTGTCCTCACCAAAGCCCTCAGTGTGGTCCCAGCTCACCCAGAGAGAAGCCAAGTCCTTCTGCTGTCCCCAACCACCCAGCCCTCCTGCCACTGTCCTTCCCACCAGCACCAGGCTCCTCCCGATGCCCCGTGACTAGCCCCTGCCTCCCCAGGTCTTCCCTCGAATGTCATGTTTCAGTGAGGCTTCAGCCACCCTGTCCGCACTGCAGGCCCCCAACACCCAATGACCCTCCTCCCGCTTTATTTCTCTCCTTAGCCCTGATCACCGCTGATGCGCCCGGAGTTTCATTTCTCTCCCTTGTTGTTTATCTGTGTCCTCCCTGCAACACTACCCCCTCCGTTTGGTTCCTTGTTATAGCTCCAGTGCCTAGAATGTGGCCTGGTGCAGAGGAGGGCCTTCTTTCTGATGACTGGGTCGTGGAATTGAGATGGGAAGTTAGAGAGATTGGACGTTGCAAGGTTGGGCTGAGACCCTGCATCTCACTGTGGGGCACGTCTTCCCAACGTATTGGGGACGTCAAGGGACTAATGACCAAGTGAGCCTCTCCCTCGGCAACATTGGGTGGGCCTCAGCTGACCGAGGAAAACTGTCTGTCAGAGTGGGATGTTCTTTCCGACACGCAGATCTTGTTCAAGTGACCTGCCTCGATGCCGATGGCAGATGGTGCTCTGGCCGGGACTGTGTCCCTCCAAAAGCCATCTGTTGCTGCCCTGACCTCCAGTGCTTCCAGAATGGGGCTGCCTTTGGAGACAGGGTCTTTGCCGAGATGACTAAGTCAAAAGGATGTCATGTGGGTGGCCCGAATCCAGTCTGCCTGGCCTCCTAAATGAAGAGGAGGTTAGAGCCCAGAACACACAGAAAGGGGGGAGCCCAGGTGAAGACAGGGAGAAGACAACCATCTACGAGCCAAGGAGAGAGGTCTTGGAGGGATCCAGCCCTGCTGACCACCTGGACCTCGGACTTCCAGCCTTCAGAACGGTGAGACAATAAGTTTCCGTTGCTTCAGCCACCCAATCTGTGGCGCTTTGCTATGGCGGCCCATGCAGAGGAGTCTGAGCAGAGGGACAGATTCTGACAGGAAGTCGGGTTTTTCTGGAGGGCTCGAAATTGGTCTGGGGCACCGCTTTCCACACCGTGTCAAGGAACATAATTCCACAGATGCTATTACATGCTTGGAAAGGATACCAGGTGCTGTAGGGGCCCGGACGGTCCCCTTGCCCCTCAGGGCACACTAGCTAACTCCCAACCAACCAGCACCTACATCTCTTCGCTGAGGACTTCCTCTGGTGCCACCTGCACTGCAGATGGGAAGTGCCAGGAAGCGTATGCCCTTGGAGCAGCCATGTGCCCGTGACCGATGGGGACCGGGGTATCTGTACCCCGGCTCCCGCCTCTCTGGGTCTCGGGGAACTGGATTAATCGCCATAATCTTCTCACACTGAAGGAGCCACCACAGCCGGGATGATGGGCAAACAGCCGTGGTTGTGTTGCCCACTCAGTTTCAGGGATGCCGGGGACTCCAGCTTGGACAGCTTGCCCTGGGTCCTATTCTCGTTTGGAGCCTTCAAAGTCAAGCTGTGCGGCTCGTTTCCCGGTGGGTGAACCATGTCCCTGGTGCACGTTTTTCTCTGACTCTTGGAAGGTCTAAGCTCCAGTCACTGGCGGTGGGGTGGCCTTCGTCAGCTGGGGCTGTCACAGCGCCATGCCACAGACCGGACGGCTGAAACAGAAGTTTATTTTCTCGCAGTTCTGGAGGCTGCAAGTCCAAGTGTAAGGTTCTGGCTAAGTTTGGTTTCTGGTGAGAATCCTCTTTCTGGATCGTAGATGGCTGCTTTCTCACTCTGTCCTCGCACGGCCTCTCTTTGGGGCACGTGTGCAAGTGGAAAGAGCGCGCAAGCTCTCGGTGTCTCTTCTTAAAAGGACACTAATCCTATTGGACCAAGGCCCCACCCTTATGACCTCATTTAACCTTGACTGCACTACAAAGGCTCTTTTTCCAGATTCAGCCACGCTGAGGAGCTGGGCCTTCAAATTACGAATTTTGAATTATGAATTTATTCAGTCCATGACAGGTAATGTGATGTAAAAATTTTTTTTAAGGTTTATTTATTTTTGAGAGAAAGAGAGACAGAGACAGAGCACAAGGGGGGGAGGGGCAGAGAGAGAGGGAGACACAGAATCTGAAGCAAAGCTCCAGGCTCCGAGATGTCAGCACAGAACCTGACACGGGCCTTGAGCTCACGAGCCACGAGATCGTGACCTGAGCCAAAGTCGGATACTCGGCCTCGAACTCATGAACCACGAGATCGTGGCCTGAGCCGAAGTCGGATACTCAACTGACTGAGCCACCCAGACGCCCCAAGGTAATGTGCTTTTAAAAACCTGCTTACTGGGGCCCCTGGGTGGCTCAGTCGGTTAAGCATCCGACTTCGGCTCAGGTCACGATCTCACGGTTCATGAGTTTGAGCCCCGTGCCAGGCAGGCTCTCTGCTGAATGCAAGGAGCTCGCTTCGGATCCTCTGTCCCCCTCTGTTTCTGCCCCTCCCTGGCTCCCACTCTCTCTCTCTCTCTCTCTCTCTCAAAACTAAACTTTTTTTTTTATTTAAATCTGAGTATTGCCTGGTTTCTCTTTCTTTCCTGCCTCACTTCTCTACCCTTACCAGTATTTCCTGGGCATATACCCAAAATGCATTACTTATACTAAATCTTTGTCTCAGAGTCTGCTTCCTGGGAAACCCAAACTGAGACAGAAAAGCTGAATGCTGCGTGTCCTTCTAGGAATATCGCAACACTTGGTAGCATATTGAGGCTCTAAGAAATCTTCCATAAAGAAACATTTCTTTGAGTTTTATCCAGAGTTTCGCAAACTTTCTAAGCCAGGAAACCCCTTGGAATGTTCTTGCATTTAGTTGGAAATGGTGCTGTAGGGCTGGCAGAGTGCACGTAGTCGGTCGTGATCGTTGCTGGGCGAGCAGGGTGAGGTCCAGGCGGACCCACGGGCCACCGAAGACGTTTCAGGTGGAGGGAGAAAACAATATCTTCAGTCCAACATCGGATCGCACGTATTCATATTCCGACAATTTAACAGTGTTATTTGGGGGCTGATATTCTTCCTATTAAAATTAAATGGCATGAAATTTGAATTAGCTCAATTGAATTCATTTCCTTCTCTAACGTATTTATCCATGACTCAGAGGAGTTCAGGAAAAGGCCGTCTTGGGCTCGTTCAATGATATACAGCTCTGTGCTCCCTAATCTGGGCTCTGAAAGTACCCCCGGGGCCAGGAGGAGATGGAAACACCACAACTGCCACCCTTCGTCTACTCGGCTTGGAAACGGGTAAAAATGACACCAGCTTCATGGGGGTTGTATTTTGAGATTAAATTAACACATGTGACACTCTTGGAGCAGGGCCCGGCCAGAATAAAAAGGAGCTCGTGAAATGCTCAGTGTTGTCATTCCTGAGAGTGTCCTTCCACTCAGGCCCAAGGTGTACTCAGGCCCAAGTACTAAGGGATTGGACTGGGAGCGGAGAGACCCGGATTCTTGTCCCTAACTCCAGGGTAACCTAGGCCTCTTCCTTTTCTGTGAGTTTTAATTTTCCAATCCATGAAGGAGCCGTGCCTTTCCAGGTTGGGGGAGGTGACAGGCACAGCTGACACCCCGCGGTGTGAACCGGGCCGTGGGTCTCGCTTTTCAACCCCAGCACTGCTGAAGCTTGCTTAGGCCCCCAAGAGATAAGGACAATGAGCTAGCAGATTTTCATATCATACACTTGCTCGAAGGTCTCAAAGACAAGGTCTCTGCTGGCTTTCTGTGGTTCAGCCCAGTCACTGAGCCATCCACGTTTCTGGTCGCGCTGCACTGACAGGAAGGTTCATTGTCCAGGGTGGGTGTAAAGAGGTCAGGAGCTCTCACCGGACGAACAGAACATTCTCACCTTGCTCTGCTGACACCCATGGGGCTCCAGACCCTTGATGGTGCCAGGTCTCGGGGATTTCAGACCTAAAGGTTGTAGACACAGCAATTTCCTCACAGAAATTTGCGAGTGGAAGGAACCATGGCAGCCAACACTTCAACTTCATTAAGTCACAGAAGAGGTGACCCAGAGCTGAGGAAAGGGTTCATTCCCTCAATCCCCTCTGTATTCTCTCTTCACTGCCCACGCCTTTGACTTTGATTATGTTCCACTGAGTGCCCACCCCTCATTGCCCTTGAGGTAAATCTTATGGTACCTTGGGGGAGGGGGGTTAAGTTAACCTTAATGAACCAGAATGACCACCATTCTAGAATTTTCTCTCAGTCAGAAAGTGGGATGTTTTACTGAGTTTTTTGAAGAATGAGTCAAATGACAAAGATAACATGACACTTAGTTTTCAAAACAAATAAATCCTGCACGTGTATGTTAAAGGTTTACCCTTACTCAGCCAGTTCTTCGTTGAGAATCAACAAATCTGGGGTGGGGGTGGGGACGGGGGTTTTCAAACTGCCCTTGCAATCCATTAGCGGATTATGAAATCAGCAAGCAAAATTTCTTAGAAAATAAAATTGGAAAAAAAGTGAATACAAAAGAGTAATTTTTTTTTATATAAAACTTTTGCATCAAATCTATATAAACATACGTATATATGTGTACTCTTGGAGTAGCAATTAACTCAACTGTGGGGTGTGGTCAAAATAATGTGACAAACACTGATAGGGTCCATTGCCACCATTTTTCAGATGAAGGCACAACGGGCCCCCACGGATCAATCGCCCTGCTCCCGCTCACCACCTGGACTTGTCCTAAGCTCTCCGATCCGGTGTGTTCTCTGCTGGGTACCTGACTTTCTCCACTTCACCGTTAAAGCACTAGGTCGTCATAACGGTCACCTCGGGTCCCCACAAGAGTCTGTCATTACTAAACAATTAGATTTTGCTTAGCAAATCATATTTCCTTTTGCAGGAAAACGGACTAACCCATCTTAAAAGATTTATTGTGAGGGTTGACATGCAAGAGCTTTTCTAGCGAGTGTTTCCTCAGTTAAGAATGATCATCTATTAGAACCGTCCCATCTCAGTCTCTGAGGATTCCAGTTGACTATATACACTTTCATAGCCTCCTGTCCCCCTGCCCCATCCCTTCCCAGCCCCATTTCTTAGCATCATGTTGAACACACATGTCCACTTGGGTCTGTCTTAGAATTGTCTTGACTGGGGCTCCTGGCTGGCTCAGCTGGTAGAGAACGCAACTCTTAATCTCAGTGTCATGAGTTCAAGCCCCACACTGGGCATGGAGCCCACTTAAAAAAAAAAAAAAAGAATTGCCTGGGTGGGTGGAGAGAAAATTCCAGAACTGCTGCTGCTGTTCTGGAAAGGTCCCAATGAAGCCTGAGTGTTACGGGAGCCCATGCTTTAGTCTAGTTTTGGGGAAGCATTCTTACATGTGCACACCACATTTTGTTTATTGCTTCCATTTTGTTTTCAAATTTCTGTAATACATACACCCAATGTGGGGCTCACACTCATGACCCTGAGATCAAGATTTGAACGCACTGTTGACTGAGCCAGCCAGGCATCCCCTGGGGCACTGTTCTTGAGCTCTGGTGCATACTGGCTTAAGCCAGATGTTACTGACCAATTAGATGGGGCAGCCTACCCAACTTCAGTCAGCAAATTATGATGTGTTTTGACCTTTGGAGTCAAACGTATGTGGGCTCACATCTCAGCTCTACAACACATTGACTTATAACCTTGGGATGTTCTGTAATCTCACTGAGCTTCAATATTTTCATCATTCATTCGGCAAATATTTCTCGAGAGTTGACTATGTGCCAGGCATTGTGCTAGGAGTGAGAACAGAACAAAGCAGTGCCTGCATTGATGGAACTCAAAGTATACAAGGAGATTCATTGCACAAATAGTCATTTAATTGTAATTGTGGAGAATCATCAAAGCAATGTTATAAATAGAAATATTAAATATCATAGAAATGTTAATAAAACAGAAATATTAAATATCATAGAAATGTTAATAACATAGAAATATTAAATATCATAGTCATTCAATAAAAGAATAAAAGACTTCATAAAAATATTTTAAGACATATCAAGATAGTAAATATTTAAGATAGTTCTTTGAGACCAGGAGACCCCAACCTGTTAACACTGGGAAGACAGGAGAAACCACATTGAAGAAGCGATTTTTGAGGCCATCCCTGAAGAAGGTGACAGCCATTTACATTCAGAGAGGTAAATGTGGGGGCCAGGGGAAGACCACTCCAAGTGGAGGACAGCACATACCAAGGGCCTGAGGTTACTGAGGTCACAGAGTGTTTGGTGCAGGCAAAGAAGTGGAGAAAGCCAGTGCAGCTTTCGAGCTGGAGGAAGAGAATGGTGAGATGTGGAATGGGGGTAGGTGGGGGAGGGGGGCTCTCAGGAACAGGAAAATAAAACCTACCCGGTAAGGGCTTCTGTGAAAATTAACGAGTTAAGGTAGCTAATGCACCTAAACTACTTAGAACATGAAAAACGAACAGCTATGATTAGGGGAGTATTTAATAATTTACAAACTAGAGTTGGAAGCCCTTATTTTGGAACGCACCAGAATTTCTGTGGCCAGTGTTGCTCCCCACCTGAAGCTCAGAAAATAGCATTGGCGTCACCCCCTCAGGCCCCACCCCCAGGAGGCACCCCCGATTCCTCTTTTCCTTGGAGCTCGCATTTGATCCATAGCTCTACTGCCCACGGACCTCTTTAACCACTCCACCTCGCCTGTCTCCACTACTTACACCCTAGTATCCATCCCAGACTTGGGGCAACTGTCTAAGATGAGGGTTTACATGCAGGACATTTGTCACATTCAACAAACACATCCAAGGGTGGGGACAAAGAACGCAGTCCTGGGCAGAGGGGGAGCTGAGGTTCAGGGGTACCAGAAGCCTCTGCCAATGCCATGGGGAGCTCTGGATGGCTCTGGATGGCTCCAAATTGAGGCAAGGAGACCAGGCTTTTGCATTCTACTCGTCAGAGACCAGTCACTGGCTGCAGGCCGTCGCGGGGTGAGACAGCCCCCCAAGAGGGGGCAGCCGGCCCTCTTTCCAGCTGGAAGGATGAATGTTCGGGCCAAATGCCTCCTCTAGAAGGTGAGCTCCCAGGGGTCTGGCAAGTCGTCTTATTTCCCAATGTGTCTCCAGGGTCCAGAATATTAGGTGCTTAAAAATATATGCTCACTGAAAGTCAATTATTAGTTTATAATTCCACTGATCATTTTGAGAAATGGGAGTGGGATATGAGTTTCTCACGGGATTATTGGTGGGATTATAAAAGGAAAGAGCATAAGAGAGGACAGAAAACAGAGGAGATATATATATATACATATATATGTATATATATGTATATATATAATATATATAACATGTTATATTATATAACATATATATACATATTATATAAACATATATATATACACATATATATATATAAGTTTATTTCTATTTATTTTAAGAGAGATAGCAAGCAGGGAGGGACAGAGAGAGAGGGAGACAGAATCCCAAGGATTCTGTCAGTGCAGAGCCTCACGCGGGGCTCAAACTCACCAACAGTGAGATCATGACCTGAGCCAAAATCAAGAGTCGGACACTTGACTGACTGAGCCACCCAGGTCGCCCTAGAGGATGTATTTTTAAGGAGAAAACCTATATAGTTTTATTACTCTTGCAGACATCATATGAAGGATTAATTTTTTAAGATTTATTTATTTCTTTTGAGCGAGAGAGAAAACGAGCTGGGGAGGCGCAGAGGATCCAAAGCAGGCTCTACACTGACAGCAGGGAGCCCAATGCAGGGCTCAAACCCAATGAACTGTGAGATCAGGACCTAAGCGGAAGTCGGATGCTTAACCGACTGAGCCACCCAGGTTAATCACGCGCCTTGTGAAGCATCACTTCGGTCTGGCCACAGAGGGGCTGCAGATGCCAGAACCAGCAGCATCCACGGGGCCAAGAGGCCAGGGTGCACCGACATTTGAGGTAGATTTGATCTTCATGGAATTTAGCAGTTCAGCAGCAGTGACCCACGTTCCCTGGTCCATTTGACACGGTGTCTGCTTTTATTTATCCTGAAGAGAGTTGAGAAAAAAAATCACAAAGGAAACCAGTTGCACCTGTTTCTATAAATGATAACTGTGTCCTAGTTTTCCCGAAGCTGAGATTCACTTGCTGTTCCTTTTTCAGAGTCATCGCTGCTGTGAGTGCAAAATGTTTACACCCAAAAACAAACTGGACAAGATCGTTTTGAAGGTTTTCTTCGTGGAGGCACTCGGTTCCTTTTTTTTTTTTTTTTTTTTTTTCCCTCTTGCTTTCTAATTTTAGGTATGTTCTGTCGTGCGGGGCTCAGGTCCGCCCTGGAAGCAGAATGCACTCCTGCCAAACAGGAGTTGTCTTTGTTAGTATTAGAAATTCTTGGGGCAGCTGGGTGGCTCAGTCGGTGGAACGTTCAACTCTTGACTGCCGCTCAGGTCGCGGTCTCGTGCTTCGTGGGATCGAGCCTCACGTCGGGCTCTGCGCTGATTTAGTGGAGCCTGCTTGGGATCCTCTCTCTCCCTCTCTCCCCCTTCCTCCCTCCCCTACCCTCTGACTCTCTCAAAATAGGGAAATCAACTTAGAAAAGAAGAAATGATTTTTTTTTTATCGTGGTAGACATACAGAATCTAAACTGTACCATTTTATCTATTTTTAAGTGTGCGTCCTATACATTCACTTTATTGGGCAGCCATACACGATCCACCTCCAGAACCCCTTCATCTTCCCAAACAGAAATCCCTCAGACGAGTGGAATCGTGCAGTATCGGTCCTTCTGTGTCTGGTTTATTTAGCGCAATGTCCTCAAGTTCTTCCTTTTTTTTTTTTTTTTTTTTTTTTTTTTTTTGGCCAGTAGCTCTTTTTTAGTTTTTATTTTTAGTTGTGGTAAGACACACGTAACGTAAGTTTTACCATCTTCACCCTTTCTAAGTGTGTAGCTCACTAGCGTTAAGCAAATTCTCATTGGTGTGCAAATTCTCACATCTCCAGAACTTTCTCACCTTGAAAAGCGGCAACTCTCTGTCCCCGTGAAACCACCGCGCCTCCCGCCCCTCCGCCCAGCCCCTGGCAGCCGCCTGCCTTCGGACTTCCTGTCTCTGGGGATTTGAGTGCTTTAGAGACCTCAAGTAAGAGGCATCCTACGGTATTCGTCATTTTGTGACTGGTTTATTTCACTTAGCATCATGTCCTGAAGGTTCATTCATGTTGTAGAATGTGTCAGAACTTCCTTTTTAAAAAAAAAAATTTTTTTTAAATGTTTACTTATTTCTGAGACAGAGAGAGACAGAGCATGAGTGGGGGAGGGGCAGAGAGAGAGGGGGACACAGAATCGAGCAGGCTCCAGGCTCCGAGCTGTCAGCACAGAGCCCGACGCAGGGCTCGAACTCATGGACCGCGAGGTCATGACCTGAGCCGAAGTTGGACGCTCAACCAACTGAGCCACCCTGGCGCCCCAGAACTTCCTTTTTCTAAGGCTGAATAACGTTCCCTCGTATGCACGCACCCCTGCGCACATCAGTGGACACCGGGCAGTTTCCACCTCTTGGCGGTTGCGAGTGAGGCTGCTTATTTGGTTGCACAAAAAGGTTAGTAACTCTTGAGTGGATTGCATGAGACCCAGAGCCACGATCCACGGCCGAGGCCACCTGAGAGGCGTCAAATCAGCATTTGCTGTTGGAAGCAGCCGATCACGTTCTGCGGGATTGTGATTTGAAGACTTCGGATCCTGGCCTGAACAGTCGGCTGTAACTCCGGGCTACTTCGGAAAGTCGCCTGCAACCAGAACGCAGTTCTTGTGGAGTCTTGTGAGATCGGTTGCTTAGGAACCGTTTGACAATCTTCACTGATTTAACCAATAAATGAGGGGCGAGGGAGTTGGAGCACCTAACTATCCTTTTTAGTGTTAGCTCATCAAACACCGGAGGCCCTATATATTTTTTTGCAGGTCGCTCAGGTTGTGTCTGCAAAGCTGCGCGAGACAGAAACCTGTTTTCAGAAGCCTCCGGTCCAAGTCTAGGCCACTTCCCTCCGTGCCGGAATGTTCTCTGTGCACAAAGGGTGTTGCAGCTATAAGACTCTAAAGTACAAATCAGTTTGGCGGTTATACCTGAGGCACTTAAGAATGGTAAGATTGGGGAAGGAGAAGGGAAAAATTCCAACGTCAGACCAAGCGCATGAACAAAGGAAGACGTAAGCAAAAAGGGGAACAAAGATGCAATGATTGATTCTTATGGGGCAAGTCAAAACCATTGGGAATACCAACTCCTGAGGCCTTATCTACAATTCCAGTGTCCCCGGACCGAGGACTTGTTATTATTCTTTCTTCTCTCTCTCATTTGCTGGCCCCTGACCTGAAATGGGGCGAGGCAAATTAGGATCCCTCTTCATGACGCTTTGGGTGGCCGTTCACAGTCTTTGCCACAGAAACGTTAATGAGTTTCATTATGGGGTACAGTCCTAGACCCCGGGGGCTGGTGCACTGCATACGATATTTGCACTATATTACCTTCCCCAAATCTGCAGACTTCTGATGCCTGAAACACATTTGGCCTTAAAGGCTGTGTGTGAGAGACTGTGGGTCTGTTCAGCACACCCAAGGGGCAGAGAAAAAAATAGCTACCGAAAATGACTTAGCAAAGGAGCCGCTTGGATTGCTCTCGGCAGGCTGTGTTATCTGCCTGGTTCTCTCTTTGGGAAAGGAAACAACCTAGTGATAATCAGATACGCTGCCTTGCTTATTTTCCGGAGGAAAAGGCGTCAGATGGGAGTTGTTTTCCTGTGGCACCGAGCCCTGAGCAGAAGCGTTGAAGGAAGGGAAAGAGCAAGGAAACGGAGCTGGCCCCGCAGGGACCAACCGTGGTCCTTCCAGCCCCGCGGCACCTGTGCCCACGCCCGCGTGTGCGCGCCCTCCTGTGTGTGAGCGTGCACGTGTGTGTGCACCGGGGGCTGGCGAGTCCTTTCCTTTGGGGATGGGGAACAGAGCAGGAGCTGTGGACATGGAGGTGGGAGAGAGAGGGGAGCACCCGCGACTCATGCCTGTTCTGGTGAGACATAAAAATGCGAGGCAGGCCGACGCAGAAAAAGGGAAGGGCTGAGTGTGTGTGCACCTGTCGGTCGCCGTGTACCCTCCGCTTGCAGACATGGTCAGCGTCTGAAGCCAGACACGAGGAATGCCCAATACGCACCCCCCACACAGACTAATTATGTTTCAGCCCCGTTCCTTCACCGTCTGCATCAGTTTCCGACCACAAATCAGGGCGCTGCCTGTCTCAGAACCCAGGCGAAAGTTTCAAAGCTGAGGACCACGAACGACGAGAGCTCTGTATTCTGAAGGAAAGTTCTAGGGGCGCGAGGGTGGCGCGGTCGGTTAAGCATCGGACTCTTGATCTCGACTCAGGCCATGATGTCACGGTTCGTGGGTTCGAGCCCCGTGTCGGGCTCTGAACTGACAGAGCACAGAGCCCTGCTTGGGATTCTGTCTCCTCCTGCCTCTATCCCTTCCCCGCTGGCCCTCTCTTTTGCTTTCTCTAAATAAATAAATTAACTTAAAAAAAAAAAAAAGAAAGAAAGTTCTAGACTCATCCATGTGGTTAAAATACGGCTAGGTCGGTCCGATAACCACAACCCCAGGCTTAACGAGGGGGCTGGAGTTTTCTTGAAGAGAAGTCTTTGAAAGGAATTCATGGGCACAGAGTAGAGCGGTGGCCCCTCTCCATGGCAGAGCAGAGTGGAGACAGTGCCTCCCCCTGCGCCCCTGCCCCCCACCTCCTCAAGCCAGGCAGGGGAGCCCCCAGACAAGGCGTCATAGACTGCCAAACAGTCACTGAGCTGGGGAAACAACCCCTATGCCCAGCCCATGCTGCTTCCAGGGCAGACAGCTCTTGAGAGTGTGTGACCTGTGTCCCTGGGAGTTTGGGGTACTCCTGAAGAGGCGGACTAGAACCAGGTAGGAGAGGGGAGAGAAGGCGCCAGCGGGGGCCAGACAGCGGGCAGGGCAAGGAATGTCCCTGCAGGGGGAAATGAGGCCCACATCACCCTGAAGGATCCCACCCAAGAGACGTTTTAACCAGGGCTGTGGGTACATCGTAGGTCCAGAAACTAAAGGAAAGGTCACAACAGACTAGCCCAGCAGTACAGCTCACACAAGGGAAAAGCAAGGATTCGAAAGTCTTTCAAAACCGAAGCCCTTTGCCAGACGAGTGGGAGCACGAATGGCACCTCCAAGCTTAAAGGCCCTTTTGCCTCTTGTCTTGTGCCCCTCTCCCATCCCATCCCAAACCTGGAGGAGGCAGAGGGTGTGGGGAGGGGCTGAAGTTAAAGATCAGACCAAGCTCCCCCTCCTTTCCTTAATTCCCACCCCACCCCACCCCCTGGCCAGGCTGTGGGCGGGGCCCGAAGGAGAGGGAGACCGAGGTCGCTGGTTGCCCCTGCTGAAGGCTGTCCCTCTCATGGTCTTTCCCGGTTGGGGTACGGAGTGCTCCCTGGATCTGTGGGTCCACGTTTTCCATCCATCCTGGGAGAAGAAAACTATCTCTTCCTTCTCTCTGTTCTTTCCTCCTGGAATTCTGACTAGATGTCTGTACTCTCTGACAACTCCAATGTCTACGGTCCTCGGCCAGCTAAATCGGCTGCCTCTTGTTCCTGTTGACTGTCTGACTCCCAGTGCCTTGCTCTCTTGTGTCTGGTTATCTTGGGCCGTGAGCCCATCGCTTGATCTTAATCTGCGTCGATACTGTGGGCCCACACTGGGGCGTATGGAAGCTCTCCTGCGGTGAGTATTTGCTTTGTCTTTGCTCAGTCTACACGGAGAGCTTCAGAGATCTCTCTGATCTTCTGTGAGACCAGCAGTGTGTCTGTCGTGTCTTTTCCAGGCTTCTGTTGTCTCCCAAGAGGAGACTTCTTCGCCCTCCTAGGCTGTTGGCCCAATTGACCGTTTTAGTCACTATTTACAGTCACAGAGAAGTGTTTTACATGTACGTATACATCTTAGCACAAAATCTTAGCAGCAAAATCATGTTGTTTGCTATTGTTTCTTGCTGCTACTTCCCGTGATTTGGGGACAAGTGACTTAACTTTTGGAAGCCAGAGGTTCCTCATCGGTAAGTGGGAATGTCCATACCCATTTTGTAGAATAAATAATAAAACAGCCCGAGTAAAGCAGCTGGCTCGATGCCTGGTTGGTTGAGCGTCCAACTCTTGACTTTCGCTCAGGTCATGGTCCCAGGGTTGTAGGATCGAGCCCCGTGTCGGGCTCCGTACTAAGCATGGAGCCTGCTTATGATTCTCCCTCTGTCTCTCTCAAACAAAACATGTGGGTGGCGTCCGACTCTTGGTTTTGGCTCAGGTCGTGATCTCACGGTTTATGAGTTTGAGCCCTGCATCAGGCTCCATGCTGACAGCACAGATCCCGCCTGGGATTCTCTCCCACCCTGTCTCTCTGCCCCTCATCTGCTCTGTCTCTTAAAATAAACTTAAAACAAAACAAAACAAGACAACTATGCAGAGTCTAGTGTCATGGAGCAGGAAGCAGGGCTGTAGGGAGGCAGGGCATGAGCCTGAAGACGGGGTTGGGTGTGAAGGTCACCAAGGAGGCGTTGGGGGCGTTGTCCCTGGTTGCACAGCCTGCAGTCTCCGTCATGTGTGCTGTGCTGTTTTCCCACCACCTGGCCAGGTCCCCCAGCTCAGTGTTGCTGGGGCATGGGCACCAGTAAGGCTGGGTCAGGAGCCAGGAAGCAGAGAAGATGCCAGGGAGGCTCCTGTGGTAAGGAGGGCACTGGGTATGCTCTGGGGGTCAAGTAAGCTTGAAGAACCAGGAACGTCAAATGTCAAGGCAGCAGAAGTCCACAGCCCAGACTGCCGAAGATCGGCATCCAGGGAAGAGACCCCAGAGCCTCTGGTTTTCGAGCCAATATTCTCTGCACCGCTGGTGTATCTCACGGTGGGGTCGACCCTGTGACCGCCAAGGTGCAGAGCTGAGCAGGGTCTGCTCCTGCCGGGGCCGAGCTGTAGGAAGCCGCACGCCCACCCGCCTCCTCCCTGGGTCCAGCCCTGCTTGAACTGCCCTGCTCGGGCGAGCCCTGCCGTGTTGGCCTCACAGTATCCTGGGCAGACGGCACTGTCAGAGACTTGTACACGTGACCCAGGGGAGGCGACAGGGCCTGGAGACTCCAGGGCTGATGGATTCTCTTTGTCGCCCAAGCAGGTCCACACCAAGTGTGGACACCTCGACTCTGGAATCGAGGTCTGAAAACTGGCAACAAGAGCAAGACCAAAAGCATGGTATGGACTTTAAGTATGGCCGGTGGGCAATCAGAAAGAGAGAAAATGCATGAGCATATTTGGAAATATAGTTTCCTTGCATTATGACAGAGGCACGTGAACCCCCAGCTCCGACAACAGGGGGTCAGCTCTCTGGCTTTAACAAACTCAGATGAGCAGAGGCCAGGAGAGTAGAAATCCTGGGAATTAAAAATGCAAGAGTCAGCCCCTCAAAAGCATCTCTCTAAACAGCTGGGTTTTAGCTGATTTTGTATATATTAGTATGTCTAGTTTCCATTTACTGTTGCTTGCATAAAACATTGAGGCCTTTTTTTTTTTTTCTTAGGAAGCCTCTAAACTAATTTTCCGAAGACAATTCTAAAAGCCTTGTTCCCAAATGCTTAGGGGGAAACTGCCCACCAAGGTAGTTATTTTGCAGAAAACAAGGTTCCTTTAGACACGTATTGTGGGGTAAGTAGATGTTAAGCACCGTGGAGCTGAGGGGTGCAATGAAGGGGCCCCCTGTCCTCTTAAAGCTCATTATTTGGTGAAGGGGCTGAGCATAAAGCAAATAAACACACAATAATTGCAATTGTGTACAAGTGCTATGAAGGATTTTTTTTTAGAAGGAAATTCTGTTAGAACAGAAGCTTGACGTGGCCCCTGGGTGGCTCCGTTGGTTGACTGTCCGACTTTGATTTCGGCGCAGGTCACGATCTCACGGCTCCTAGGATCAAGCTGTGGGCTAACAGTGGGGAGCCTGCGTGGGATCCTCTGTCTCCCTCTCTCTCTCTCTGCCCCTCCCCAGCTCGAGCTCCTAGCCTCCCTCTCAAAATAAGTCAGTAAACATTAAAAACCAAAAGGAACAGAAGCTTGACGATTCCATAAGTCCTACCTCTTCCGTATGTCAGGTGCCTTATACCCGCTCCGTCTCCCGGAGCCGTGACCCTGGTGGTAGGGTGGGCCGGTGAGTGGAGGAGAGATGGAAAGCAGAGTTGAGAAGCCTGCATCGGAGTTCGGGACCTAAGACCGGACGGCGAAGTCAACTCGACACGGAGGCCAGTGTGGCCTGGCCTCAGTTGTGTCTTATGGTGGGAGTTCCTGCGTTTCTCTGGGCTTCTCTTTGGTCCATTCGCTCCCACACGCTGCGCTGGCTTCTGTGCAACTTTGGGCCACTAGGACCAAGAAAACCCTTAGGTTGTCTGAGTGCTAGGTTTCGAGAGGCGTTAAAGGAAATGTCAACAGCCCTGTAGTGGCCTGGAGTTGCCAGGAGCCACTCAGCACTTGGCAGGGGGCTGGCGGCCACTGCCAGCTCTGGGCGTACGGGCACCCCAGTCCTCGGCCCCAGGGAACAGGCACCCACTGCTCCCAACCCAGGCCCCATCTCCAGCGTAACTTGGCCATGTTGATGTCGCCACTGAGCAGCTCCCCTCCACCTTACGGCTCTGACTCACTGTCACGTCTCTGTGCTCTGTCCTTGCATCAGTGTCTCTGTGTCTTTTAAGATCCTGTGTTACAACATTCTAACTCTCCGGGACCCTCTGCCCTGCTTAGCCCTCACCGTGTATACAGGGTCAGTCTCGAGCAGAGCTTTCTGGGTCGAGTGCCCAGGGCCCCCTGCTACCGCCCGCTGTGCCTTTCTGTGAAATGGAAAAAGGTGCCCCTGCAGGGAAGACGATTACAAAGAGGACTGTCTCTGAGCGGATGAATTCAAAAAGGAGGCTCGGTCCCCAGGCTCTTGCACCTCTAGCCCGTGCATGGCTTTTTGCAGCTGAGCGTGGCCTGGATCTCAGTGCCCATTGCCCTCTGGGGATCGAGGCACGCCCGCACAGTCACTCGCGGTGGCCTTCGGGTGTGCGTCTTGGGTCCCATCAGCCTGACTCTCCTGAGGGGTGGTCAGGTGGTGATACCTGCCCTCTGGGTAAGAGAGCTGTGGGCACAGCAGGGACCCGTCCTCCCAACTGGGCTGTGGACTCTGTGACCATGGGAACTGTCTGACTTTCAAGGTGTCCTCCTCAAAGGAAGGGGGGATGAGCACCCTATGGACCCAGGGAGTACTGGATACTGTGCGACTCGGATAAATTAATTAGCACCCTGTTTTGGGTTTTTGTGGGTTTTTTTTTTTTTGTTTTTTGGTTTTTGGTTTTTGTTTTTTTTTTTTCTGCAGTGGGAACGCATTTTCCATTCACCAGTAATGAAAAGAGGTATTCTTGTATTCTTTCCTCGTCCCCTGGGCTTTTGTTTTCAGAGTTGTGGGCTCCCCTGCCCTAGGGGACGTCGACAGCTTTTCTGTTTCAGGCTCAGTGGGGTAGGTGGCCCGCCCCCAATCACCCTCGCCTCAAATGGCACAGCTCTTTCTTTGAAATAAGGGTTACACAGTCAAGGGGAGAAAGGTGAGGGTGTTTAGGAAAGGAGACAGGTTTTGTAAGGTCCAAGGGAGACAGAGGCTTGCCCTGTGCTTCTAGCAATGCCTGGGGAGCAGGACCCCGATGCTGGAGGCCAAGGCACCTTCATCTTGGGAGCCATGGTGAAGGTTCTTCTGCATGGCCAAGCAGGGGTGGGGGGGAGGCGATCCCACCAGCAGAACTTTCCACTTCCAAATGGTGTGTGAAGGGCAAGACAGAAAACACAGACCACAGTGCACCGGGCCGGTGGCTGTGCTGCTGAAAGGAGACTGCATGCCGAGTTGCAGGTAGGTTGTTTGGGTTTATTTTAAACACACAGAGAATGCCTTCCTCTGGCAGCAGCTGTAAACTTTTATAGCAACAGAAAAGCTAGAACCTAGAAGAGCTCTAAGCTACAAGCAATCTATTTGTGTGTGTGTGTGGTCAGATAGTTCACATAAATGTTTCCTAAGGTCAGTGCCTCTTCTTACGGTTTTGACTTTTAGACAAGGACAGATGGCCGGCATTTGGGGTCATGTAGGTCCAAATTCATTTTAGAGTCAAGCGATTGACGCAGCTAAGTCTTTTCTAGGTGGGAAAAGACTGCAAGCCGCGAGCAAATTCTGACACCCCTGCCCCGTTTTTCCTGCCTGAGCACTAGAGTGACCCCAGGGAGGGAGAGGGGTGCCATGACATAGCATGGGGAACCATGGCGGTCAGATAAAACCTGGCCCCACGTTGTCACTCACTCCTCGCTTCAAGCGAGTGGTCACTTGAAGCCAACTATGGTTGGGTCTTTAAAAAAGAAATGGAGTACTTCCTGCCCCTAGGGGGTCATGGGGCAGTTTGTATCTGCCGCACCTGCTTCTCCACCACTGGCTCCTGGGTCCACACAGCATTGTGGTTTGCCTGAACCGCTTCCAAGAGCTCCCTTGCCAAGCCAGACATCCACAGATGTCTGGTGTGAAGGGCACGACAGAAAACACAGAATGTGGTGCCCATTCTCCACACTGTGGCCAGAGGGAACTTTTCAAGTTCACATGCGGTCATCTCACTAGACCCAATCTATTGGGAGCCCAATAGTGCTCCAATCTATCATCCTTTTCCATGGCTTCCCATGGACCTGGGCATGAGGACCCAGATGCATAATTGGGCTTACAGGACCCCGCAAACCTGCCTCATTTTGCTCCACAACCTACTTTGTTCTCAGAGCTCCATCCATCATTCTCTTCCTTTCTCTAGAAAACACCAGAACTTCTCCCATCTTGAGCCATTTGCACGTACCATCCCTCTCCACGAATGCCTTCCCCACCCATCTAATGCCCATTCCTCCTTCAGCCCTCTGGTCTAGCCCCACCTCCCTGGGCAGCCTTTCTGAACCTCCTGGACGGGGTCAGACCCTGTTTTTATCCATCACTCGTGCGAGATGTATCTCTGCTTTACGCATGCCATGTCACAGCTTTACGTCACACCCATGAGTGTGCATTGGGGATATGGTTTCATTAATGTCCTTCCCCCACAGACTCTGAATGCCACATAGGCAGGGACCTCCGTGAGCATTCAGAGCTCTATTTTTTGCTCACTGCCGCGTCTTCAATGCCTTGTGCTGTGGCTAGAATAAGTAGGTCTTCTATACCTTGTCAGAGGAATGAATGAGCATAGAACCACCGGGCATTTATCAACAGATGGCCCATGAGGCACTGACAAGAAACCTTTGGATCCTACGGTCTGAAAACAAAAAAGGCCATTCGATCTCTAAGGACCTGTCGGGTCATAAAATTCTATGACAATGAGGATTTCTAGCCCAATGACCGATGAAAGGAAAACAAAAGAAATAGGCTCTCAGCAGGGAAGAGAACAGAAAACATGGCTAAAAGGTGCTCTTTTCTCCCCAAGCTGTTTGTAGTGATTTCTGTCTTACCACTGAGGTCTAAGAGTATGTCTCATTTATCTTTATACCCCTGGTGCTCAGCATGTCACAGGGGGCAAATAGTAGGTACTCAATAAATGTTGAACGGAAAAGAGCAATTCATCACTTGGAAATGAACACAGTGACATTATTTGCCATTATTGAATCAGATTTTACGTTCATAATTGATCGTGGTCATTGAATTCTTTTATTGTGATTTCATTAACTGTTCAGCAATCCATGGGCTTGTATTAACCTCCCGGCCTTTTTCATGTAATTGAACGTAATGGCTTGAAAGGGTTTGTGATAACAAGGTTAGGAAGGTTCCATGCCCTCGATTTGATGGTCTGCAGTTGTGGTGGGCAGTGTGGGTGGGTTTGCACGTCCCTGGGCAGTCAACTCTCGATTCCCCTGCACTGCCTGTCTGCTCAGCTCCTTCCTGCTCCCTCGGCTCAGCTCCTGTCCTGACATTACGTCACGGATTGCGGCAACCGCTTCTGGGTAGAAACACAGAGAAGCTTTGGAAGCTACCAGCTCTGCTTCTATGAAAATATATTTATTTCACCTGGGGCTTTCCTCAACTCAGTTCAATCCATTTTGCTCCGAAATGTCTGCCACTACTTCCCGGACGGTTCTTTAAAAGAGTTTTAGTAGGGTTGATTTAACCGATTTGTTACCCAGAGACCCAGAGCAATGTGACTTTACAAATATTTGGATGGGCACAGGTCAGGGCCCCTCTGTCAACTTCCGGTTCCTTCAATGAACCCTCTCTCCAGACCTTTGCTCATACTGGGACATCCTCTTTCTTGCCGTTCCTGCCTGGATGTGCTCAGCTCCTCCCTGGGTCCTCAGCTTGGACCGTACTTCCTTCTGTAAGCCTTCTTGAACCTTCTAAGCCTGCGTGAGGCGTGGCTCCTCTGAGCTCCCAGCGCCTGTGGGTTCCCCCAGAACAGTTTTCAGCATTACTGTGTTACTTACTTCTGTACCCCCTTCCTCCTCCAGTTGAGTGACGGCTGTATCTTAGCCACTGCCAAGTTCCCGGGACCTGGAAGAATGCCTGGCACACGGTAGGGACTTACAGAGGCTATTTGTTGACTCCCAGATGAACAGGCTCACTGACCTTGGGTGCAAGCCCCCCGGAACCTGGCTTTGTCTTTGGGGCCAGAAGTTCGGGACTAGCCTGGAGTCAAGGGCTGGCCTGGAGTTCTCCCTACATGTGTATCTGCCTGGTTCAGCGGAAAGTGGCCTTTTTGTTTATTTCATTAGAAACCTCCTTTATAACAATTTTTTTTATTTTGTCATATATACCTTGATGACTATCTAAATGCTTATTCCTACAATCTTTTTTTTTTTTTTTTTTTTTTATTTTATTTATTTATTTATTTATTTTTTTTTATTTATTTTTTTTTAATATATGAAATTTACTGTCAAATTGGTTTCCATACAACACCCAATCTTAATAAACATAACAGAGAAAGTCAACGACGAAGACACAGAAACCAGTTAACTGTAAAATGTCATAGCAATTTTGATTACCGTAACCGTATATTCCCATAGCATTTCTTACTAGTTGTAACCAGATTTTTCTGCCTCCTTCTGCTCTTCAGGACACAGAATACACAGAGTTTCTTTCTTCTCTTTCTTTTCTTTTTTTAATTTTTTAAATGTTTATTTTTGAGACAGAGTGTGAGTGGGGGAGGGGGCAGAGAGAGAAGGAGACACAGAATCCGAAGCAGGCTCCAGGCTCTGAGCTGTCAGCCCAGAGCCGGACGCGGGGCTCGAACTCATGGACCGCGAGATCATGACCTGAGCCCAAGTTGATGCTTAACCGACTGAGCCACCCAGGCGACCCACATCGTGTTTCTAACAGTGTCCTCACCCTTTTAATGTCAAGGGATGATGACAGGATGCATTTGTTTTTTTCACGTAAAAACATATTTCGTGTCATTTGTAAAAACTTTTGAAAATCAAGATGTGCATGGTTCACAGGCACATGAGCAAAAGGTAGGCCCCCTGGTGAGCGAACACACTGCCTGCCGGGCCCCAGAGGATTCTCAGAATTGCTGGATTCCTTCCAGCAACGCTATCCATCTTATCCCTGAGGAGGACGGAATGGTTTTCACCGTAACAGGTAGATCCGCCAGAGAAACAGATTCAAAACTCACTCTTCCAATCTCGAAAACGTTGTTATGGCTTCCCTGCCCTTAAGAAAAATTGACCTGTGAAAATCCACATAAAAGCATGGGGTTTGCACTACCAGAGATGAGCCTTTGAGGGCTCCTGGGGGGCTCGGTTGATTGAGCATCTGACTCGATTTTGGCTCAGGATCCAGGGAATGAGCCCCACATCAGGCTCCAGTGGAGCCTGCTTCAGATTCTCTCTCTCTCTCTCTCTCTCTCTCTCTCTCTCTCTGCCCCTCTCCCCAGCGCTCTGTGCTCTCTCTGTCTCTGGAAAAAAAAAAAAAAGGAGCCTTTGCATTTTCTGAAATCCTTCAGAACTTCAGGTGCATTGCTGTGTGGGGGCCTCAGGTAAGGAGCCTCGTCACTCCCTGGGGGACAGGTACTGAGCGCAGGCCTCTGTGTGCAAGGACAGGGCCAGACACGAGGCTTTCAAGCCCTGGAAGCCCCTCTCTGCTTTCTAGGGCGGGACCTGCTCATACACACTGCAGAGAACCACGGAGGGATGGGAAAATGTGAAGCTCAGATAAGGGAAGGAAGCTCCCATCGCAGGAAGCCAGGGTGAGGGGGTGTCTCACGGGTTCTCAGCGTCTTGGTGCCATCCCTGCCCCAGGCCCTCCCCTGGATGGGCCATCCCTGCCCCAGGCCCTCCCCTGGATGGGCCATCCCTGCCCCATGCCCTCCCCTGGATGGGCCCTCCCCAGGCCCTCCCCTCCCCCTGCCCTTTGGATGCCACGCTCCTGCCTACCCTCAGATGTTAGCAAAAATGCCATTTCCTTAGGCATCCTTTCTCGATGACAGGCCTGGACCTAACCTAGGTCCCCTTACTGGTCCCTCCCGGTATCCACCTATCCCAGAGTTGTGCCAGGTTGACGGAAGCCCGAGCATTGTGACTGCTGCTGGGATCAACCTTCCTGGAATGTGTTTTGCACCTGTCCATTCCTTCTACCATTGCTTGGCATGCTCTTCACTTTCCCCAAGGAGTTCACCACCCTCCCCGACCCGGGCTAACACTGCCTCGTCCCTTGAGACAGGCCTTCAAGCAGCCCCATCTGTCTGTGTCACCCCACTTAGCACAATGAAGCACAACCACAGTCTTCCGTGTATGTGTCTCCAGCCCCCTCGTCCCGTGAGCTCCAGCCTGGTCACCCAAGACCCACCACAGAGTCGGGGTTCTGTTACTATCCTTGGATGAATGACATCATCCAGTCAAAGTCCTTTTGGATCGAACGAGAGCATGAAGTGCAAGGATGGGTCCTTGAAGGTCAAGCATGACCTTGACCAAGGTCATGGCTAGTTTGTCGCAAAATTAAGACCAGAAGGCTGTTCCCATGCCTGTCCCACTGTGTCTGTTGGCACTTCATTTCAGCATGTTTTAGTGTAACAACGTCGAAAGAGAGGCTTTAAATACCATAGACGTATAATATAAATCTACAGCAGGCCCTAATGAGGACCCACACAAAGATTCATAATATGGATCTTTCTGAGCCCTAAGCCTAGCCCTACAGATTTGAGAGCAGAGTGTTATTCAGGATTAGTGACTAGAGTGTAAATAAAAGTGTAGAATGTCCTTTCGGGCGAATTGTGAACTTAGGGTGCGAGAAGGGGAGCGTTCGTTCTCTGCTTCGTTTATTCACTCGCTTTAGATTCATTGAGTGTCTATGATATACCCAGCACGTGTTAGGGGCATGCGGTCCAGGGACCGAAAGTGGAGACGGGGACAGATCACGTAAGTATGCGTGGTAAGCGCCATGAGCACGGTGAGGCGGGCACACAGATGGGGGGCACCCGGCGCTCAGTCGCTCTTTTTGAATAAACAAAACCAGCTGGAGGATAGGTTGGAGAACCAGGATGCGTGTGGCGGGTGAGTGGCGGGGAACGAGGCTGGGCAGGAAAGTGGAGACTCGAGCAGGAAAGGCCTTAATGCCAGTGAAGCTGAGGTCTGGTGACTTGGGGAATCTCTGTCACTCTACTCTGCTCCCGAAGGTTCTAGTGCTGGAGGATAATCTCTCCGTGTGTGTGTGTGTGTGTGTGTGTGTGTGTGTGTGTGTTTGCACGTGCGTGCATTTGCATGCAGGACAGAGTGGGACAGAGCGAGATTGTCAATACTGTCCCAGCTCAGTTTTACTATTCGTGATAATTAACTGTTCCTCAGCAAAGCCTTACCAAACCATAAGGCCACACTGTGGAAGAACAATTAAATGGCCGGATGGTTCCAGATGCACACCCTTCAATAGCCGACACCTGCCGTGTTTGAACCTCATTCAGAGGGATTGAAACAGGCCTTTGCGTGGGGCAGGCATTGCATAATCCTCACAACATGTTTGTGGACACCCCAAACATTTCTCCCTTGCTTTAGATAACTTTTTTCCTTAAACAATGAGTACTCACTTAGAAACTAGTCTGACTGGAAGCTCATGACAGAAGTCACTGTAAACCCCGGTCTTTCTAAGGCAGACAAGGCCGAGTCAGTTTCCGAAATCAGCTCTTTCCAACGGCTCTGCTTAAGGGAGAAAGTTTGTGCTCCAGGCTGGTCTTGAGTCTTATGCCGTGCCTTTCATGCCTTCTGTATTTTGGTTTGCTTTTATTTTCCCAGGTCCAGGGTGTGTCATATAATTTATTTTCAAATTCTGAAAAGCTTAATTTTTAAATTGGAGCAAAATTGGGGCGCCTGGGTGGCTCAGTCGGTTGAGCATCCGACTTCGGCTCCGGTCACGCTCTCGCGGTTTGTGGGTTCAAGCCTCGCATCAGGATCTCTGCTGACAGCCCGCTTCAGATTCTCTCCCGTTCTCTTTGCCCCTTCCCCTGCTCACACTTTTTCTCTCTCTCAAAAATAAATCAACACATAAATAAATTGGAACCAAATTTTCAGGCACTGATTTCCAGCTTTCTTTCAAAACTTTTTTCTTGATGTCTTATTTATTTTTGAGAGAGAGAGACTGAGTGTGAATGGGCAGAGAGAGAGGGAGACACAGAATCCGAAGCCGGCTCCGGGCTCCGAGCTGTCAGCACAGAGCCCGACGCAGGGCTTGAACTCACGAGATCATGATCCGAGCCAAAGTCAGATGCTCAACTGACTGAGCCACCCACGTGCCTCTGATTTCTTTGCTTTCTGACAAAGGTTACCTATATTCTCACGTCACTGTGATTATGTCTTTGGACAGTGGATGTTCTGGGTTTGCCTTTCCCTTTCATAGCCAAACAACATAACTCGCTGCCCTCCCCCTTCAACTGCACAGAGCTCAATGCCCGCCCCCTTGTTCTGCGGCTTTCCTGGGCAAGAGGCATTCACGTTGGGTGTCATCGTACCTCTGATGTCCCGGCTGAGTTGGTTTGCCCCATGTCTCTGTCATTTTGCCCTAACGTGTGAAAGCTGCTTGGACCTCCTGCATTGTAACGAAGGCCCGTTAACAGGTGGTCAGTTGGTGTGGCAAACTTTCATTCCAAGTTTGGAGATAATGGAGAATTATAATGAACAAACGAGTTAAACAATCAAACAGATGAACCGAGAAGAAGGAAACAACCCGAACGGGGGAACAGTTGAGAACTCAGCCATCTTGATTGTTGGATGCTGGCTCTTCCATCCATAAGAGTAGTTTCTCAGGCCACCTAATCAGATGGTTTTGCTCTTCGACTTTAGAGAACTTTCCCCCTGGTCCTCTGAAATGATCAGAGCCCCCAACCACTTCCAGGTCAGAGGGCAACTAAATACCTCTGCTAAGGATTCTATACCCACTTGCAGTGTGTTTGGGTCCCTCCCCCTGACTCACCACCCCACCCCCACCCAACCAGCAATTCTCTGGCACCAGCCAGGTATCCTAGAAGTCAACTCAATTCTGACACCATCTACCTGGAGACAACGTCAGATCCCGCAGGGTAAGGGCTCAGTCCCACAAACCTGTCATCCACTTTATTTATTTTTATTCATTATTTTTTAAAAATATTCTGGTTTGGTGTTTTACTCATAGTGGACTCTTTTTTTTTAATGTTTTATTTTATTTTTGAGCGAGAGACAGACAGAACACAAGCGGGGGAGGGGCAGAGAGAGAGGGAGACCCAGAATCCGAAGCAGGCTCCAGGCTCCGAGCCTTCGGCACAGGGCTCGAACTCATAAACCGTGAGATCATGATCTGAGCTGAAGTCGGACGCTTCACCAGCTGAGTCACCCAGAAGCCCCAAGCCTGTCACCCACCTGAAATGCCAGTTGCACACTTCTGTGCTTCTGATGGCCATACATCAGAGACCCCCACCACCTTCTCCTGGGCTCACAAGACTCAGGAAACAAATTTACTCACTAGATTACTGGTGTATTGCAAAGGATGTGAAAAGATACGCGTCAACAGCCTGCTGAAGAGATCCGTAGGGCAAGGAATGTGGGAAGGGGCTTAGAGTTTCCACGCCCTCCCTGGGTCAGCAACTCCCAAATCTCCATGTGGCAACTAACCCCAAAGCTCTCCAAACCCTGTCCTTTTGGGATTTTATGGAGGCTTCATTCCAGAGGCACAACTGATGAAGTCAGAAGTCAGGGACTTATGGAGGACACCTAAACACTTCTCTCTGGTGCTGGATGTCTGAGAAGACATGTGCATCAGACCACAATCCTCCGTGAAAACCCCAGACTCCAGGCAAAGACCAGGCTCTCTTTCCGGCTCCCTTCTGAGTCTCCCCTACACTCTGCTGTATCTGAGCTCTCTCTCCCTCTTCAGTAAACTCTGCTCTCACTTCCTCCTGGCTTGCGTTTGGTTTCCATTCTGCACCAAGCCAAGGACCCTCTTGGCTGGTCCTGCGGGACCCCCTTTGGGTCCTCGGACCTGGCCAGCCTGTATCACCTCTGAGGTCTGGACAGCCCCTGCAAGCCCACCTGTGACCCCAGCCCTCCCCTTGCTACAAGAAGGATTAGAGGACATTTATAGAGAGGTGCAGGGTGGCCAGACCTCCCGAATCCTAGTAGAAGAATTAAAATAAGATTTCAAGCAAAACACTAGTGACAAAGGCAACTGTCTCTCTCTTTTTTCTTCTCTGTCAGGAACAGTTACTTGCTGATTTATCTCTTCTAATGATATTTGGGGTCTGGAGGACATCCTGGGGCTGTTGGCAGCTCTGGTAATGATACGGTCTGAAGGTTTTTAAGTGTCATTATTCACTTCCTGTGAAGAAAACAGTTAAGGTCAATTTTTCAAAATAAAATACATCGAAAAACATTCCTACTGTCAGAGCAGAGGTGTGGCTAATGAAAATGGTTCTTATCACAGAAGGATCTCTTCCTTCCTTCTTAAAGCCGTAGAGTTTGGCCAAGGGAGATGGACGAGAGGGAGGTTCAAAGCCTTGATGGAGAGACGGGGTGGGGGGTGGGGGGGGACACCTCCTCCGGGAGGGAGGCCAGGATGGCCCTTCTTCCAGGGCTGAGAGGAGGATGTTGCCCCAAACGACCACATCTCCCTTTGTTCCTTGGAATGGGAGTGTGTGTGTGTTGGGGGGCGGGGAGCGGGGTGGGGGTTGGTCCTCAAGGAAGATGATGTTGCACCTGAGAGACAGTTGCCCCGGGACCAATGGATTCCAAAGAAGAAAACCCTTGTCAGGGACTTATGTTGCTCGCCACTCTGCGGAGGGCTTCCCGTTCCCGTCATTGTGACAAGGTGACGCTCTAGGTTAGTCTCCTCGCCACAGCAAGACACTCGTGCGACCTGTTCTAGGCAGAGTGAGCAGATACGGCGTCTGTGGGCTTGGTGCCTGCACTCTAAGACAGAAGACAACACAGAAGAGGCAGTGAGAATATGCCATATTCAACCACCCTTCCTCAGTGGCCTCATCTCTGGGTAAAGATTCTGCCTGATCCCCCCACAGGGACGGCCACAGAAATAATACTAAGTACTCTCTAAAAGGGACAGGTCCTCTCTAGTGACGCTGTGCAAGGTTTCTCCTATAAGACTTGTATGACCTGCTGTGTTCATTTGAGGCGCCCCACACAGCATTTATCCCTAGGGTCCCTGCTCCCTTTTCCATGCATCTGTGAGAAATGGAAGTGTAACCTACAGGGCCTTGGGCTTGACATGATTAGACGCTAAGACCTAGGAGACAGACGTCCAGGGCTCTTGCACAGAAAGGTTCATCGTATATAGACTCCGGAGAGTGGGAACCTTGTCTTCGGTTCCAGCTCCAAGCAGAGGAAGGATGAGTTTTATCCCCTTCAGAGTAGAAACTGCTGGTCGTGGCCAAAGGGACCCATGGGCAGACCCAGGGCGCTTGCATGAGACTGGGACACACAACCTTGGACATCTCTAGCCTTTGGAAGCTCGCATCCAGGCAAAACGAAGCCTTCCTTAAAACTCAATTAAGAAAGGGGCGCCCGGGTGGCTCAGTCGGTTAGGCATCTGACTTCGGCTCAGGTCATGATCTCGTGGTTTGTGAGTTCGAGCCCCGCGTCGGGCTCTGTGCTGACAGCTCGGTGCCTGGAGCCTGCTTCCGATTCTGTGTCTCCGTCTCTCTCTCTCTCCGCCCCTCCCCACTCATGCTCTGTCTCCCTCTCCTTCAGATATAAAGGAACATTAAAAACATTAAAAAAAAAACCAAAAACAACTCAATTAGGAAAGACTCAATTAGGAAAGACTCAGTACTTCCAAATTTTACGGTAAGCGAGCATACAAGCAATTATGCAGGTTTAGTAATTAGGGCACAGACTCCAGGAGCAGGTATCTTGGCATGAGAGCACCTAGAGATACAAAATCAAGGGTCCAGACTGGGTTACAACTATTTCTGCAGCCTTAGAGAGGACTGGGTACCAGAGGTGGAACGGGAAACAGTATTTACAATGCTTTGTAAGCATGTCACCTGTCAAATCTCCCTTAATGCTCACCCACATACGAGGTGGGTACTCTTTTCTTCTTAACTGAGGCAGACACAGGTTACCCAACCTGCCCTAAATCTGGAGTCAGTCTGGATATGACAGAAACTCTCTGAAGACTATGACGCAGACAGTTTCAATGAGTCCCCTCACTCTCTCGAGTAGGGAAGTGAGAGACGAGGTGGGGGACCTTCTAGGCACAGCTACAGAATGGGTCGTGGATGGAGAGACCCAGCAGCAGTATTTGAATCAAGTATTTGAGCATTTGAGCTCTGGTCTGCTGGGTTTCTGTAGTAGCTTTTCCTTTCTGATGCACCACATAATGTCCAAATTATTAATGGTATTTCACCAGAATTTGGTACCAACGGGGTTTGCTTCCTCTCCCCGCTGAAGAGAAGCTTATGAACTTCCACAGCCTGAAGCAGTTTCCATTCGACTGGATCCTGAGTCCCTCGCTCCCTGTCCTGCACGTGACCTTCCCGTGGGCGCCTGAAAGCTGTGGGTCGGTGATGTTGACAACTTCCGGCCAGGATGCATGAACGGATTCCCACTGCAATGCACACGGAAAAGTCCTCTGGGGCCTGGAGGGAATCGCCTCACGCCATAAAGTCTCTTTTTCTAACTCAGAACAATGTAGAGAGCAATCAAGGTCTGGGGAGAAGGCCATTAGATGCCATCCCTCCAAGGCTGGCGTGAAGGCGTCTGGTCTGACAGCAGCCGGTGTTTATCGCGAGTTTCAGGCAAGTCTGGGCTCGTGTGGCCATTTATAGCTCAGGCTGCCAGGGGCCTATTTCTGTGACAGAACAAGGGGTCTCCTGGGACAGAGCAAACCCAAGGGAAGGGGTTCCATGTGCAAGGATGAAGATAACTGCCGGGCTGTTGGGGGCACGGCGGGGCCTCTAACCCCCCTCTGTCCTCTGGCCTGACCCCATGAACTTGTTCCACGCTGAGCCTGGGAAGCAGGTGTGGGCAAGACCAGGAAGAAAAGCCTTCCCCCAAATCACGGTGAATCGGGGGTACCAACACAGGAAGGCTCCCCGAACTGGCGAAGATCCCAGTCTGATCTGATGCACTGGAGACTCCGGAACATTCTACGCAACGGCACTGGCGATCCAGAGGCTTTGTGTTCGCAGCGAAGGCGCCGATGGCAGCCCGGTGCCGACCCAAGGGACGGGGCATCTGCAGGAGCTGTGACTGTGATGGGAGGTGCCTTACCAGGTGACCTTGCAGGGGCTCTTGCTGGCCTTTTGGCGCGGGCGTAGCATCTGAGGCCCCAGCAGCAGCCACTGTAGGCACTCCCCTATGACAGGAGAAAAATGGCATGGGGTGAGGGGAGAAGCCATGCTCTGTGTACAATTTCCGTGACCTTGATTTTGACCCCGGGCTTGGGGAAACCCACACGCTGTAGTAGTCTAAATCCACAGGTGGAGGGAGCATTCTTTTCTCCCCTGGCTCCTAGTGAGAGTGGAAACCCCACAAGACCAAGCTACGAGGGGCGCTCACACCTCCCTAGGGTATCGGCAGTTTCAGGGATCCCTTTCTGGGGGTAACGGGGGTAAGACTAAGACACGTGCATGCCGTCAGCAAGGCTATAATTTAGCACGCCCGGGGCAGGATAACTTATCGTCCCCTCCAGCCAGCATTCTTCACGTACCTGTTCAGCATTCCCTTGGGAGAGAGAGCATCGCGTGAGGCATGAGTAAGCAGGTGTCACCGCTGGCAGGAGTCAGCGCCCCTCGTGCAGGTGGGACAATTCTCCACGTTCCCAAAGGCCCCTAGGGGGGCAGTATCACCCTGTCAAGAACCAGCGGCAAACACTGCTGAGCAGAACAGAAACTCTGCAGGTGACAGGTCTCCCCCTCTTACAGGGAAGCCTCTTAAACATCCGAAGAGGTCATAGCTTTTGGAGGTCTCGGCCGCCTCCAACGTGACGTAGGAAAACACTCCTTCAGTTCATACCGAGTGCGTGCTTCAGTTAAGAGCGGGTCTGGAAAGTCAAATTTTCTTTGTCTCATCACACTCAGTGCAGCCTCATTGAGCCTGGCTGCCTGGCGGGGCTCCCTTTAATCTAGCTCTGGGGGGTATTGCTCCCCGATCAGCCAGAAGGTGCTTTCTGGCTAATTTTCCACTCGCTTGAATTCTACTTACTGATTTGTGAATCCACGGCCTCACCCTCAGGTTTTGGTTGAGGACACACGTTTTTAAAGTCATCCGTTCGCCCTGTGTTCTCCTCTTCTTCCTTCAGTGGTTCCACCGTCACCCCCGTCGATCACCTCTGTATAAAAGAGTTCCCTCGAAGTTCAGCTTCATAAGCCCATTGACTATTTGATTTTGTAGGAGATATTGATTTGATATTGATTTTGTAGGAGATATTGATTTGATAACTGTTTTTGCTGTACCTACTGCACCAATCGATTCCGAAAACAAGTTTCTAAAGTGAACACATGTCTCTCGATGCTTGTCCTCCTTTGGGGGCTCCCCGATACCTGTGTGACAGAGGTCTGAATTCTCTGTCTTGATATTCAGGCCTTTCGTGACCAAACTTCACCTCTTTTTCCACCGTCCTCCCCATGATTCCCTCCCATGTACCTGGCTGTGTACCCACACTGAAAGTGATGAACATTCCAGGATGGCAATAAAAACCTCCGAGAGACAGACACCCAATTATCCAGCAGGCTCCCGAACACTGAATTTCCTGATCCATCTGGGAAAACAATGATGTGGTAGTTCTGTCCCAGCTCATAGTACTAAATACTTACCAATTCAACAAGCATCAGACCCAGTGCCCCGTTCAAACCATCCACAGTCTCCTCACGGCTCAGCTCCCTCCTATCACCATAGCAGCCCACACCCAGTAACAAACAGTGAGGATCTCTGACAAGAGAATGAGGACATTACACTTCAGCGTTCGGGGCCCCCTGGGTGGCTCAGTCGGTGAAATGTCCCACTTTGGCTCAGGTCACGATCTCACGGTTCGTGGGTTCCAGCCCCGTGTCAGGCTCTGTGCTGATAGCTCAGAGCCAGGAGCCTGCTCTGGATTCTGTGTCTTCCTCTCTCTCTCTCTCTCTCTGCCCCTCCCCTGCTCTCTCTCTCTCTCAAAAATAAACTTTAAATAAAATTTAAACTTCAGTGTTTGTACTCTATAGGCTCATGTAGCTGCCTAGTTTTTCTCTCCTCAGCCTCTTGTTACGCTGTGATACACAACCTGTAAAAGCCCCGTCTGAGTTAGGACAGAGAAACTTCCCTGTCTTCCAAGCTGCCCTTGCTGGAGTCACAGAACCTCCCCAGGCTTAACAAGTGCACACCTCAGCAAAATATATAACATGAGAGTTTGTAATCATTGGGCAACAGGTAGCACGGAGCAGTAACCTCTGAGAGAAGGGAAGGAAATAAACGAGTCTTACCGTGGCCTCCGTTTATTGCCCGTAGAGTTTCCAGGCTGATGTTCAGAGATGCCGAGTCCGAACGGAGCTTGACATTTTGGCTGAGTTGAGTAGACAGAGTTCAAAGTTTAGAGAGGCCAAATTCTAGAATTTTCAGGGCAAAAGACCAGAGAGGAGGGAGCTTCACAGAGAGCTCCAAAAATCCGAAGAGGGGGCTTGTGGAGTACGTGGATGAGGGCTTATCTGTGTATGTATTGCAAGGACACTACCTGAGGCCAGGAAAAGGACCATCAGAAAAGAGTGGGGGTGGGGCGCCTGGGTGGCTCAGTAGGTTAAGTGTCTGACTTCAGCTCAGGTCACGATCTCACCACGGTCTGTGGGATTGAGCCCTGGGTCAGGCTCTGTGCTGATAGCATGGAGCCTGCTTGGGATTCTCTCCCTCTTCCCCCTCCCCCTCCCCCACTCTCTCTCAAAATAAATAAACTAAAAAAAAGGAAGAAGAAGAAGAAGAAGAAGAAGAAGAAGAAGAAGAAGAAGGAGGAGGAGGAAAAATGTGGGCAAAAAAAAAATCAATGGAGATCCCACAAGGCCAGGAATAATTTGTGTTTCCATCAGCCAGGGTGGAAAGACCTCATCGTACAGTGGGTATTGAGTAGAGCCTTCAAAAGATATTGCCTTAGTGGTGGGACCAAATTAGCCCTAGATCTGCCCCCACAAAAGATGAAAGCCAGCCTTGAAAGAATTAAATCGCTCCCCAGAACAAACTCCAACAATATACAGAGGTAAACAACATAACCCATAAAATTTGTGCTCTTTAGTATACAATAAAAAATTATCAGGAGTGCAAAGAAGCAGGAAAATGTGAGCTATAACTACAAGAAAAAAATAATAATATAAATAGTTTTTTTAACAGACACAGATATGATGGAATTTACGAAACAAAACAGATAAACATAGGGGAAGGGAAGCAAAAATGAGATAAAAACAGAGAGGGAGACAAAGCATAAAAGACAAATACGAAGAACAAACTGAGGGTTACTGGTGGGGTGTTGGGATGGACCAAATGGGTGATGGGTATTAAGGAGGGCACTTGTTGGGATGAGCACCGGGTGTTATATGTAAGTGATAAATCACTAAATTCTAGTTCTGAAATCACTATTACACTGTATGTTAACTAACTTGAATTTAAATTTTAAAAAATGATAATAAAAAGACAGATATTAGAATTAGCACGCAAGGATATTTATCCAACTATTATAAATACACTCTTGGGGGCGCCCGGGTGGCTCAGTCAGTTAAGCGTCTGACTCTTGACCTTGGCTCAGGTTATATCTCAGGTTGGTGAGATCACATAATAGTAGAAATATTTAAAATGAAAGCAAGTAAAAAGATTATAAAAAAATTGAAAAAAGCATCAGTGAGCTGTGAGATCATATCAAGACTTGAACACATGTATAACTGGAGTTATGTGGGGGGGGGGGGGGGGGGCAACCAGAGTGAGAAAGAAAAAAAAATATTTGACTAAATAATGACCAAAAAGTGTCTACATTTGATGAAAAATAGACAGTTATCTCACAAACAGTTATCTCAACAAACCCCAAGCAAGACAGTTATCTCAACAAACCCCAAGCAAGAGGAACACGAATAAAATGACACCAAGGTATATCATAATCAAACTGCTTAAAACAAATGATGAGGAGAAAGTCTTAAAAGCAGCCAGAGAAGGCCTATTACATAAAGGCCCTGAAGACTGCAGATTTCTTATTAGAGATCACGCAAAGCAGAAGACCACAGAGTGAACGTCGTTCAAACACTGGAAGAAAAACTGCCAACATAAAATTCTATACAAATTCTATACAAATTCTAAACAAAAACATCTTCCACAAAATGAAAGTAAGCTAAGACTTTTTCAGACGTGCCAACGTCGAGAGAATTTATCCTCAGCAGACTAGCATCAGAAGAAATGTTTAAAGGACTTTTTTAGGCAGAAGGAAAGCGATCCCAGATGGAAATTTGACATTATGCAGAAGAATGAAGAGTGATGGAAACGGTCAACATGTAGGTAAACAGAAATATACATTTCCCCCTCATCTTTCAAATCTCTTTAAATGATAATGGACTGCTTCAAGCAGAAGTGATAACAATGTATTATGGAGTTTATAATGTATGTCGACTTAGAATGCAGGGCAATAATGAGAGCACACAGGCCCAGAGGGGGAAGTGGACGCATACCGTCTTAAGGGTCTTAAACCATACGCAAAGTGGCATAACATTATCTGCAAGTAGACTTTCAAATAACTTTGAAATGTTCAAGTAACTTTGATAAGTTAGAGATGCGTATCGTAAACCCCAGAGCAACCACTAAGACAAGACAAAACAAAGAGTTATAACGAATGAACTCATAACAGAGATAAAATAGGATAGGGACATGTTCAAGGTCATCAGTATTTAACATCCATATATCAGGGAGGAACAAACAGCACTCCAGAGAAAACACGGGGACCTGTGTCCACTTATGTAACTGTAGCCAGGTCATGAAATGCAAATGTCCAAGGTATTCTAAGATAAAAGATAATGTCGATGTCAGTGGCACCACCAATCTTAGATAAAGACACAAATGTTGTTAGAGAGTGCTATTATCTGTCACAAAAGGCATCATCCAAAGACACAAAGAGGGAGGCATCCAGGCCGAATCAGTGAGACAGGTGTAAGATATTGACTCCACGTTTTGCCCTTCAGCTGAGGACTCAATCTAATTTTTTTTAATGTTTATTTACTTTTGAGAGAGAGAAAGAGACAGAGCATGAGCAGGGGAGGGCAGAGAGAAAGAGAGAGAGAGAGAGAGAGACACAGAATCTGAAGCAGGCTCCAGGCTCTGAGCCATCAGCACAGAGCCCGACGCAAGGCTTGAACTCAAGAACCATGAGATCGTGACCTGAGCCCAAGTTGGACACTTAACCGACCGAGCCTCCCAGGCGCCCTGTTGAGGACTCAATCTAGATCAACCCAATTCCATTTTGAGAATTCTTTTTTTTTGTTCCCAAAGATATATCCTCTTTGTTTTGAAGGCAGAGAATTCTTTTCAAAACCTCTATACGAGGACGGTCTTGTACTTTCCCAAGTCAACATATTTTCACATGTTCTTGTCTTTCCTCTGCCTGCAACACGTTTCTCCATGTTGTCTTCCTGGCAAAGTCCCGATCGTCCCGTAAGGTTCAGTTAATGAATCGCCTCTCCTGTGATACACTGCCTGCTCTCTGCAGGCGATTGCCACTGGGTTCCCGTAGTGCCTGGAGCACGACTCCAGCTTAGCATTTATCACACAGAACTGTGTTTTCCTATTTATTTCCCCCCTGACGAGTAGGTCTCAAACTTTATCATGCACTAGAATTGCCTGCAAGGTTGACTGCCACCCCTTTCTCCAGAGTTTCAGATTAAGTCTGGGATGGGGCCCAAGAATGTGCATTTTTTAATCTAAGGGTGGGGGAGAGGCAGCGGGAGGGGGAGAGAGAATCTTAACCAGGCTCTAAGCTCAGCACGGAGCCCGACACGGGGCTCCATCCCACGACGCTGGGATCATGACCCGAGCTAAAATCACGAGTTGAACGCTCAACCGACTGAGCCACCCAAGAACGTGCGTTTGTAACAAGTTTGCAGGTGACGCTTCATATACATTTTTGTAGCTGAATACATTAATTCATTAAAATACAGTCTATTAGCACCCTTAGAAATCATTATTTGCCAAATAACCCTGCGCGGCAGAGTACCTATGTAAAAAACAACAAAGAAATATTGAAGTATTTATGATTTACACCTTGTGATAGTCCTCTCCCACAAAATAACTTTGAGACCATTTTAAAAGTTAAAGCATCGGGGGCGCCTGGGTGGCTCAGTTGGTTGAGCGTCCAACTTCAGCTCAGGTCATGATCTCACGGTTCGTGAGTTTGAGCCCTGCGTTGGGCTCTGTGCTGACAGCTCAGAGCCTGGAGCCCGCTTCGGATTCTGTGCCTCCCTCTCTCTCTGCCCCTCCCCTGCTCACGCTCTCTCTCTCTCTCTCTCTCTCTCAAAAATAAATGAACATTAAAAAAAAATTAAAAATAAAACAAGTGAAAACACTGGTAAAACCAGACACTTAAAAATAAAAATTGAATAATAATCATAAAAGCAGTTTCAAGTAGATAAGCAGAACACTGGGGTACATTTCTGAAACCAAAGGCAAAAATTACCTCTGTGCTTCAGAACCTGAAGCAAAATGCTGAACACCTTGGGCGGCAAAGAGTTACAAAAAAGAAGTTAAGGGAGAAAATTGTTCCGAGCGCTTTTAATTCATCGTCTAAAGGCGGAAAATGGGAGCCCGTGGTGATGTCCTGACATGCCTCTTAGACCTTCCAAAGAGTTTTGAAGAATGCACATCCAATTATTAAACATTATTAAATATATTAAACATTATTAAGTAGATTAAATATATTAGCTCTAATACGCTGAAATGGGCCAGAGTGGTTCCTGTTTTCTACAGCTGCATCCTGTCGGGCAAACACCCACGAGCAGTAAAATATAACCCATGGAGCTGTCAGGGTCCCTGGGCTTCAAGAAGCCCACCTCTCCTAGGATCTTACAGTTTTTCCCTGAGCCTGACTGGTGGGCATTGTCCCTAAGGGACTCAACAAAGTTTGGTTTTTGAAACCTTCCTGTAGGGACCCAAATGGGGCTCTGCCGAGCTATCTCCTTAAACGACATCTTGTTTTTTCTTTAAAAAAAAAAATTTTTTTTTATAACGTTTATTTATTTTTGAGACAGAGAGAGATAGAGCATGAGCAGGGGGAGGGGCAGAGAGAGAGGGAGACACAGAATCCGAAGCAGGCTCCAGGCTCTGAGCTGTCAGCACAGAGCCCGACGCGGGGCTCGAACTCACGGACCGCGAGATCGTGACCTGAGCCGAAGTCGGACGCTTAACCGACTGAGCCACCCAGGCGCCCCAACATCTTGTTTTTTCTAACCACAAATAGCATGTGGTAGAAAACATGGTATAATGGACAATTATTTCTGTTGTTAACCCCGTTCACAGGTGAGACTACTGAAGCTGAGAGCGGTTAGTGACGCCTCCATCGTCTCAAAGTTGGTGCTTCCCCGAGTCAAGGGGGGCCCGTTGCTGCGGCCTCAGCTGTAACCCTGTAACCCAGTGTCTCTAGAAACTGTCAGCTCCAACTGGGTTTCAACAGCATTGTATTTCTTGATCTAAGAACGCTGCCTATCTATTTTTGTGTCTATATTTGCACGCTTGACAAATGGCAGCATAAAAAAAAAAAAAAAAAACACCCCGGGGCGCCTGGGTGGCTCAGTCGGTTAAGCGTCCGACTTCGGCTCAGGTCACGATCTCGCGGTCTGTGAGTTCAAGCCCCGAGTCCGGCTCTGGGCTGATGGCTCGGAGCCTGGAGCCTGCTTCCGATTCTGCGTCTTCCTCTCTCTCTGCTCCTCCCCCGTTCATGCTCTGTCTCTCTCTGTCTCAAAAATAAATAAACATTAAAAAAAAATTTTTTTAAAAAAGGTTTAAAAAAAAAAAACACCCCGTAAAGAGAAGTGTATTTTTGAGAGGGAAAAAAAAAAAAAAATACTAATCAGGGCAGAGACCGAACTTGGTAAATTTTCAGTAGTGGCTCTAAATACGGGTATTAAACTGCTCGGCTCCTTTGAAAACAATCCTGTGCTGGGACACCAAGAAAACCCTATTTACCATCTGCTATGCTCTCACACCAGGCATCTTAGGAAGTGTCACTTTTTAACAAAAGCGTCGTCATCAATATCAGGTCAGGAGAAGTAACGGGTCATTAACTCTAGTTTTCAAAGAGACTGTGGAATTTTTGCCTCTGATATTCTACTCATAAGCGAATGGATATGTATTAGAAAGTAGAACCAAGCATTTACTTAAAAGTTGTGTGTTTTCCATTTCTTATCAAATATGCGCAGTATTTGGGCCTTTCTATCGTGGTTCTGTTAAGGACAAAGAACAGATCCCTTCGTCTCCTCCCGTGAAAGCAGACCTCATGCGCAGAAGCAAGCTCCGCAGCCTGGTTGGGTAAATGCAGGTTGTTCCCTGTGGCTCAGCCTGGGCCACCTCCCCAGTGATTGATGAAACTCTGCAGGGAACCAGCTCTGGGTCAGCTGGGTTGAACATTTCAGGACACAATCAATTTTCTTTGTCACTTTCTCTGGTTTATCTGATCACAGTCTCTTTCCTCTCCAAATTTCACTTTACACAGTAATCAGGCTGGAGATTCGATCATTTATCCCTCACACCCTCTGCGGTAACTTTTATTCTGTAGTCTGTGATCCAGGTCATCGGTCCCCCTAGAACCCCTCGCTGTGTGATCTGTGAACTAATCATCCTGGGAATGCTTGAAGCCATACTTCTAGAAAGCCCGGGAGGGTAGTGGTGGAGGTCAGCGGGAGGGCGTTCAGACCTAGACCGCGCTCGTATTTCCTTTGGCAAATAAACAGTTTGTTTCTCTCATGAATAGCTATTCTTGACTGAGGGCCTCGTAGGTTCTAGGTCCGCTTCATATATGATGCTGCCTTAAAAGTATTACCCAAGAGCCCTGCAAGGGAGCTGTTATCCTGATTTTTACGGCAAAGAAATTTGAGGCTTAGTGAGGGGAAGCAATCCGCCCAGGGTCATTCAAGTCTGCTGTTCTCCTGGCTGTTTGTCCCTGCTCCTAGGGCTCGTGGGCCTAGAGGCTGGGTTCCCGTGGAGTCTCCTTCTCCCTGCCCCATTGCCCCCTCCCAACGTCAATGCAAACGGAAGATCCAGGACTCATGCCTGCCCTTGGTGTCCACGACCCTCTAGCTTCTCTGTGCACTCCTTTCCTCTCAGCCACATGAGAAGCTTCCTGAAGGCAGGGACCCCTGGCGTCCAAGGACTCGGGGCGCATGCCGGATGCTTGATGGCCAGAGTGCTCAGCCACCTGCGTATGCTTTTGTACCCAAAGACTGACTTCAGTACATGTACGTGCTCCCGAGGTGAATTTTAATTTCATTTATGTTTTGCTCTTCTCTGTTTCAAAAGCTGCTTTCGTCCCTTCCTGAGGTTTTGTGTTCTCTTTCTGGAGATCATCATGAACCTGCTCTCCTCAGCCCGCACTAGGTTACCTCTGAGGGGAAACTCTGAGCCCAATAAGAGTGTGTAAACATTCATGCAGCTGCCGGACCACAGGTCTCTGTCTCTGTCTGGCTTCTGCTCAAGGGGCCACCATAGCCCGGACAGAAGAAGGGCCCAGGGTCAGTTACAAAGCGCTGTGAATCTCCTAGGCTGCTGAGACAAAGGACCATGAGACTGGAGGCCTTAAACAACGGAAATTTACTGTCTCACAGCTCTGGAGGCTGGATGTCAAGGTCAAGGTGTTAGCAGGGCCCTGCTCCCTCTGAAGGCTCCAGGCCTCTCTCCTGGCTTCTGCTTCTGCAACCTTCATATGTGGTGGCCTGTGTGCCTAGCTCTGTGTCCAAATTTCCCTTTTATTATGGACACCGGGGGGAGCCCTGGGTGGCGCAGGAGGCTAAGTGTCTAACTCTTGATTTCAGTTCAGGCCATGATCTCACGGTTCACGAGATCAAGCCCTGCATTGGGCTCTGAGCTGGTGGCACAGAGCCTGCTTGGATTCTCTCTCTCTCTCTGCCCCTCCCTACCTCAAAATAAATGAATAAACATTTAAAAAAAAAACAGATACCGGTTACACAGCATTCGGGGCCACCCCACTCCTGTGTGATCTTATCTTATACATCTATAATGGGTTTATCTCCAAGTAAGGTCCCATTCTGAGGTGCCGGGGGCTAGGAATTCAACATAGTAAGTTTGGAGGGGCACAATTCTACCCATAACAAAGTCCACGTCTAGAGAGGACACTTTTTGAGTCCAGTGGTGAAAGCAAACTAGGGGTCAGGGGATGACATGGGCCAGGGAGATGGTTCAGGAATCAGGTGAACTTTCCAGAAGCCCCCAGGACTCTTTCTCCGCGGCGCTGGCTTCGGGACATAGCAAGATTTTAAAGAGGCAAAGAAGGGTCAAATACAGTCCTCCTGAAGGCCCGGGGTGCGCGGGCTGGCCTTGAAGTGTTCCTTCAGGTCAATGTCATTTAACACGCATGCTATGTGCTGGGAGCTCGGTCCACTGTTTCCGCCCCTGAAAATCTCACAGTTTTGTGGTTCAAAGAGGCAACACTCTTATCAAGTTCAAAAACAGTTGCATTATTTTTCTAACCACACGTACGTCTCGAGCTAGACAAAAAGCTAAAAAGCAGTGAAACCATCATCTGGGTGCTAAAATCGCAGAACAAAATGTGTGAGCCTTCTGTGGGTTTCAGAACAAAGAGCAGGGGGCTAATAGGGGAAAGAGCGAGCGGGCAGGGGCCGCCCAGACATGGGAATCGGCTCTTGGGGTCCCTCTCCACAGATCATCTTACATTTAAAGAAATGCCTCTGTGCTTAGGCCCTGCAGATGCCAGCGGGTTGCAAGTTTATGTGTCGCCTGAGGTTCAAGGCAGGGGCCTCTGCTCCAGGCTGCTCGAAGGTACAATCGTCAGCTTGTAGGAATTTACACAATACAGTCTCCAAAATACAGTTGAGTCGAATACAGTGCGTCTTGTTGGGAAAAGCATGGATTTGGGAGGCAGACACCTCCACCTCCGGTCTGCCATCACCCCGCCACGGCGCCCCCTGGTTGGGGAGGCCGAGCCTGCTGTTTCTTGGTGACAGAATGGGGACCACATAAAGACTTCCTGGAATTACGAAGATCGTACATTAAAGACCCTCGCCCAGTCCCGGCACGTGGCAGGCTCTTACCAAAATGTTCCCTGGGTTTGTACTCACAGATGCATCCGTCTCTGTTGGGGTTTCCCAAGGGTGATGGGCCGGAGCTGGGAAATGGGGGCCCGGGGCAGGAGATTGGCCAACGAGGGGTGCGGACGCAGAGAAGCGGAGCCACAGGGAACCTCCACGTGAGCAGCTCAGCAGCAGCATCGGAACCACGGTCAGAGCGAGGCCGTGAAGGCGGGGAGGCTGTGACAGGCAGGTGTGTCTGTTTCCAAAATCCTTTTTGAGTCCGTCTGTTTCTAGCCACCCCGCTGCCACCGTCTGAGGTCTGGGCACCTGGGATCCCCCAAAGGCCTGCTAACTCATTTCCCCACCTCCCCCGCCTCGGTCCATCTGGGCTCGGTCCTCTGGGGCCCACAGCCCTCACGACTGCTCACTGCCCTCAACATCAAGCCACGCTTCCTCCCGTGGCTTACAGTGCTTGCTGGATCTTCTCCCTCACATCCCGCCAGCTAGCCTCCTTGCTGACAACCGTCTCGAAGACGCTCAGCGCCCCCACCTTACTTTGTACCCGGTGCTCTCCGGGCCTTTGCACGTTCTGGTTCCCACGTTTAGAACACTCCTACCCCTCAGCCTGTTTTCCGGTGCCTCCTATTTGCCTTTTCGACTCCTGATCATACATGCTTCTTCCTCTGGGAAGTCCTCCTGGCCTACCTGCCCGGGCCCAGACCGAGCCGCTAACCACTCGCGTCTCCAAGTTGCGTGAAGGCACTTCACACAGTAGAGGGCATGCGGCGGCATTCGACAAACGTTGGCTGAATAAGTAGGTTCGTGGCAGAGGAGCTGAAGGCTCACTGGCAGATAACGCTGAAATAATTTACTAGAAGCTCTCACCGAGGTTTTTTCCACAAGATTCCAGCAGGAAACCGATGGCTCCAAAAAGACAGGGTGATCTAGAAGAGTGTGACCAAGGGATTTTTTTTTATAAAGGTATAGACAGAGTCAAGGGAATCCAACAAGGGAGGGCAAAACACCTGCCCTGGGACTAAGGACAGCGGGAAGTCACTACCTCCTCGGGCCTGACGGACAAAGGAGGAGAAGGAAGTTATGGAAACTCAGAGCTGTGAGTCAGGGGAGAGGCTTGCAGCGTATGAGCTGGGGCTCTTGGCAAAGGAATGTAGCCACTGCCCGCCAGGGCCTCCCTCTACCTCCTCCCTCTCAGTCGTGCCTCCATTGGCCAAGTCCAACGGGTAGCCAAGGACAAGGAGCCCCGTCAATGTGGTCGTAGACCTGTGGGCTCCAAGCAGAGCGGAGAAAGATCGTGGGTGATTGTAGGGAGAAAAGGAATCTCCAGTTGTTCTAATAACTTACCTAATAGCCTGTCCTAAGCTTTTATAGGTAAAGGATTCCACCTGCTGTTGTTAACGTGTCTATCCCTTGGAATGGAATGATGTCAACCAGCCAGTTGAGCATAGATTCAGTAGAAATGATTTTTTTTAACGTTTTTATTTATTTTTGAGACAGAGAGAGACAGAGCATGAACGGGGGAGGAGCAGAGAGACAGGGAGACACAGAATCGGAAGCAGGCTCCGGGCTCTGAGCCATCAGCCCAGAGCCCGATGCAGGGCTTGAACTCACGGACCGCGAGATCGTGACCTGAGCTGAAGTCGGACGCTCAACCGACTGAGCCACCCAGGCACCCCTCAGTAGAAATGATTTTAAAAAGACTTTCATCTTTTCATCGAAAAGATTAAGATTTAAAAAAAATTTTTTTCTTTAACGTGTATTCATTTTTGAGAGTGAGAGAGACAGAGCGTGAGTGGGGAGGCGCAGAGAGAGAGGGAGACACAGAATCCGAAGCAGGTTCCAGACTCTGGGCCGTCTGTCAGGACAGAGCCCGACACGGGGCTCCAACTCACGGACAGTGAGATCATGACCTGAGCCGAAGTCGGACGCTTAACCGACTGAGCCGCCCAGGCGCTCCAAAAGACTAAGGTTTTTTTAAACTGAGTTCTATCTTGGACTCAGTGTCTTAAATGTAATTTAACAAAAAGTTGACTTACAATTTTATTTTCAGTTTCAAATACCTGCTTTGAGGTTTGTCCCATCCCTGAGATGCAACTCAGCTTCCAACGTGCAAGTGAATTTTTGCCCACCGCCAGATGGGCTCAGATCTGAGCAAAAGGGCCTTTTGCCTGCACCGAGAGGCACCTCTTCGTGGGGTGTGGCACATCTCAACAGGGACAGGTGTGCATTTCCCCACCGTCTGTCCATCGGTCACGGCAAGTAGATGTCAGACCCAGAGAGAGCTTGCAATCTGACGATTAATGTCACATGAAAGATGTCGGTCTGGAGTCAGGACTCTTCCTGCTTGAACAGACGCATGCTTCTTCACTTGCGAATCCATAAATAGCTTCCTGTCTGCTGAACCCTGGTGTGCTGGGATAATTCAAAAGTCAGACAGCATGCAAAGGCTCACTGTGCGTACTAAGTGCTCACCACGCCGTCTGCTTTTGTCTGTGTTTGGGTGCCTTGGTTGTTAGCTCAGAGACCTAACAAGTTAAGGTTGCAGGGGCCAGAGGCTACCCAGGCATTATCCCATCTAATGGAAACCTAATATCCCAGCAGATATTAGGTTTCCAGAACCTTATCCCAGAAGAACCACAGCTGAAAGACTTTGGCATTTGCCACCTCCTGGACTCTTCAGCAAGCTCACGGTCCTCTCCTTTGGGGACTCGAGCTTTGAAGAGCCACACGTTTGTGTGATGTAATGCCTGCTCTGTTTCGGGACTGCTTTCGTAGACCGCAGACACCTCTGTGTGGGGCGGGTCACAGCTGCCCTCGCTGGGAGACGCATGCCTCGTGTGTGCGTGCTCTGGACTGCAAGTTTACATCTCCCCAAAGTCACAGGTCGAAGCCCTAATCCCCAGTGTGATGGTATTAATAAGTGGGGTTTTTTGTGAGGTAAGGAGGTCATGAGACTGGAGTCCTCACGAGGGGATCAGTGCCTTTAGAAGAAAAGACCCGAGAGAGATGATCTCTCCCTTCCCGATGGGGGGACATGGCAAGATGGCGGCCATCCGCATGCAAACCGGGAAGAGGGCCCTCACCGGACACTGGATCTGCAGATGTGGACATCCAAGCCCTCGGAACTGTGAGAAGTAAATGTGTGTTGTTTGAGCCAGCCAGTGTGTGGTATCTTGTTAAAGCAGCTTGAACTGACTAGAACAGTGGGTATGTGGGGTACATACCCCATATGATGGACACTAGGTTCAATTTTTTTTTTCTAACATTCATCAAGTGAAGCAGTTTGCATCTGCTTTGCTACCCTACGACCCTAAAGAAGCTGTGCGTGTCCAGGAGAACGGGCCCAAACATGCATTCATGTTGGATCGTCTAGTCCCCTGTTGGCTTTTCACTCCAAATGGGGCCTATGGAAGAAAAACTTTGCACAAGAAATGTAGGGAGCAAAGCTGGGGAAGGGAGGGGGAGGGAGAGAAGGGGGTTGTGTCGGGGCGCCCACGTTGGCCAGGAGCGAAAGGTCCCTTTGTGTCATCGGTGCAAAGAGAGGCCAAGGCCACATGCATAGAGTCTAGAGCAAGGTGGATGTTACAGATGCAGAACAAGAGGGTGCAGTGAGCTTGGTCTCCCCAACCGATGGGGCAAGTCCAGGAACTGAGGGGCGGTGGGAGTTTGCTGTCAGGACCTACAGAGGTGCGTGGGGAGATCAGACACCGGCAGAACCTGGGGAGCTCACAGGCAGTGTCTCTGCCGGGCTGGGGCTCCTTGTGAAGCCCCTCCCATCTGAAACTAACCAGCATGAGACAGAACGGGAAAGGGTGGGGGGCGACGTGGCATTGGGGTCCTTGAAACTGGACTCCATCCCAGTTCTACACGGAACAGCTATGACGACAGCAGTTACCGATCTTTCCCGAACTTCCATTTCTTCGTCTGTAAGACAGCAGACAGCCTTCCTCAAAACCTTTCAGCAAGGGCCAAAGGTGACCTCACAGTAGGTTCTCAGTGAATGGTAGCAGTTGCCATTATCAATGCAGGAGTCAGTGAGCTGAGTAGGGTAGATTTTCCAGAATCCACAAGTGTTTGCTCATGCAAAAAAAAAAAAAAAAGTAGAAATGTTTCCAGTCGTATGTTCCGGTGACACTTACAAAGCATTGCCGCGTCTGGAGGGCTGTGAGCTCAAGCATGACTAAGCCCCAGGCTTCCCTGGGGGAGCTCCACAGGCATGGGGAGGGTCCTGGGGGCACAGGGAAAATGTCCCCGCTCCTCCCTCTCCCCAGAGTCGGGCAGAGTCTGGAGAGATAGGACAAGAAAGGCTATAAATAGCCAAGCAAATCAATAAACAATGCACCCAATTAAAAATAGTTTTAATTATCTGAGCCTGCCTGGCCACCAGACACTCAGTCAAACAGAGTAAATGTAATTTTCTTTAACCACCACCTGCCCTAAGGTCAAAAGTGTTTACACATCATCTCTACGTGCCTCCAGAAAACGCATCTCAGATCTCACGGGTCTGTCCCTGTCAATGCAGCACGCTGCTCGGTCTTATCCTGGTTCTTAGGGAAGCTCTGATTCTAGGGCAGTGGGGTTTCTGAGATGCCTTCTGCGGTGCCTTTAAGCCCACCCAGGTTTCTAGTCCTGTAAGTATGGCGGGTGGTGGTTTCCCACACTTGGAAAGCTCCCCTCTATCTGGCTCTTGAGAGTGAGAACCATGCCTCTCCATGTTTCCGTGGGGCAGGCCAAGGTAGTGCCGCTCTCGGACCTGGGCGAGAGGGGCCCCTGCCATGTGGCCCTGCTTCAGAGGGCCCTGCGTGTCACAAACATAGGGACAATCAACTCCTTAAAGAACATGACACCTCTGTCACTCAGGACCCAGTGCTCCCCCCAAACCCAACCCCCATTCAGGCCCCAGCAAGACACTTTGCTCTCGTGTCCCAGGGCGCAAATACTGAGCAGATTCGCATGCTGATGCCAGAGAAGGACAGTTCCTCAGAGTTGGGGAGGCTTCTAGAGAAGAGAAAGGTTAATTAATGAACTTGGCCTCTTCGCATAAATACAATCGATTCCTGCACAGCAAAATCTCATCTCCCAGGGGTGCTGATGCCCATGTCCTGGCTTCTCCTCACATTCTGATTGCTGGCTCCAGGCCACATGCTGACTAGTACGGCGTTCACTGTAGAGACTGTACAGGTTCCCAGCAGGGAACATTTTGCACTCTGGAACTCTCCTAGGGCTCTCAAAGGTGTATACGCATAGGCGCAAAGTCAACATGTGCCATCTAATGGCACTGAGTCTCAACCTTGGCAATGAGATGGACCTTGAATGCTAGGATTGTAAATGGCTTTATTTTTAATATTGAATAGGGTTTAATCACTGTTTCGAAAATATAAATGAGAGTTGCAGTTTTGTTTAAGTCCTTTTGACTTACGCTTTTGATATTCATGAGTTGTAACCTATTTGCTTTTAAAATTCCTAGATGACTTTGCATACTTGAGGGGGAAAATGAGTGTTTTGAAGACACAAACTAATTTGAATTTACATTTTCTTATGAACTGACATTCAGATTCCAGACACTTTAAAAATTTTTTTAATGTTTATTTTTTGAGAGAGAGAGAGAGGCAGAGTGCGAGCGAGGGAGATGCAGAGAGGGAGACACAGAATCCAAAGCAGGTTCCAGGCTCCGAGCTGTCAGCACAGAGCCCGACGCGGGGCTTGAACTCATGGATCATGAGATCGTGACCTGAGCTGAAGTCGGACACCCAACCGACTGAACCACCCAGGCGCCCTTAAAATTCCAGACACTTTAAATACAATTCTATATATTTTTTCAGTCCTTGGAGTGAATCATTGCACATGAGTGCAGTGGAGATTGAAGTAAGTAAAGTAGGTAAAGAAATACAAAAATCGGGGCACCTGGGTGGCTCAGTTGGTTAAGCGTCTAACTTGGGCTCGGGTCGTGATCTCACGGTTCACGGGTTTGAGCCCCACATCAAGCTCTGCGCTAACAGCTCAGAGCCTACTTTGGGTCCTCTGTCTCCCTCTCTCTCTGCCTCTCTCCCTCTCAAAATTAAACAAACATTATTAAAAAAAAAAGAAGAAATACAAAAATAGAGCTCAAAAAAAAAAGATAAAAAATAGAAAATCTACAATCCGCTTAAATTTTTAAAAACTGGAACCAATGAAATTTAGCAGACCTCTGGTGAGCCTGCCTCACATCAAATCTACAAACAGTCTATAACCAATTCTTTATTTAATAAAGATTTAATTACTAATCAAAGCAACAAGACTGTAAATAGGCTTTCATTTCTACTCTTGTTAGGGCCAATAAATGTTCATGGTGGCCCTGGATGCTTAGATTCTCTTATTTTTTTTTTAATTAATTACTTTATTTTGAGAGAGAGCATGGGGGAAGGGCAGCGAGAGAGAGGGAGAGAGAGAATTTTAAGCAGGCTCTGCGAGGCCCGACTCAGAGCTCGATGACCTGAGCCAAAGTCAAGAGCTGGACACTCATCGGGCTGAGCCACCCAGGTGCCCCCTGGCTGCTTAGATTCTTATCAGCAAGCCTGCCCCTGCTGGGGGGGTCCATGGGCATAGCAACCCATGTTCTGACCCTGGGACTTAACCAGGTCACCAGGCCACCAGGCCACCACCCATTGGATCAAATGCTCCCTCGGGCAGTTTCGATTCAAGCCTTACAGAGACTCGGTTGGCCAATAGAACACTCCAGTAAGAACAAGAGTGTAATACATAGTCTCAACGTTTCTGGCACAGTGGCTTGCATCAAACAGACCTTAATAATGCTTTTTAAACTTTCCTGAAAATCACCACCAGGCGGGCGATTTGCCCACTTGCACTCCGTGGGCAGGCGGGACCACCCACCCCACTCTTTACATAAATGTACACGGAACGCCATTGTGGCAGGCGCTGAAAGGGACCGGAGGTGAAGACGAGGCCCTCGACTTCATGGGGTGTGGTTAGTGGAGAAGGCAGATGTGATTCAAAGAATCAGGCAAGGCGACCGAAGAGAAAATGTGCGACTGTTCATCCCAGAGAGACCCATAGCGAGAGCCACCTGGAGGAGGGAGCAGGTGGTGATGGCATCCTCCGGCTGTCCCCGAGAACCTGACCTTCTTTATCCCTGTCTCCTCCTTTCTGATTGTCGCTCTCAAGGCTGGTCTGCCTTCTCCCCTCTCCTTCCCTCTGTAAGCCACCCCCGTGGTTTTCTGTGGAGCAAACGTGAAATTCTTATTAAGAGGTGTCAGTACTCAAATAGATGGAAATTCAGAGGAGGGAGATCGCATCACAGAAGCTTAGGTTAAAAAACAATAATAATAATCACGATGAATGTCCCTGTCCTCAGAGAAATTGGCTTGTGTCTCAGGGTATGAGAAGTGGCTGCCTGGGGAATCAGGGGTGTAAATGCGCTTTCATGCGATTTTAGTCGGTGCTGTAAAAAAATGCGCTTTCATGCGATTTTAGTCGGTGCTGTAAAAAAATGCGCTTTCATGCGATTTTAGTCGGTGCTGTAAAAAAAAACCAAGCTGTGAGAAGACAGAAAAACTCGGCGGTTGGAGCTGCAGATGGGTGGAGGTCTCACTGATTCCTATAGAAATAGAGCATTTAAAATTAGCTTGCTATAAAAATAATCAGGGAGGTGGCGTTGATTTACTATCTATATTCCCCACTGCTCGATTCAATTTCTGTTTTGAGAAATCCATCCCGTTTCCAGTTTCCCCCGAAGACTCAGTCCCAGCACTGGGCCTCAGGGACAAAGGCCGCTGTAGCTTGTCGGGGGTCTAGGGACCCTCGGACCTGGCGCCTCTGAGCCTGGCCTCCTGACCTCTGAGTCTCCCTGCTGTCTGTGCCTGTCCAGGCAAAATTCTGAGTTTCCTCCCTCAAGGCATCTTGTTACATTCCCAGAGAAGTCCAGATGCCCTCGAGCCTTTTTATTTCATTATATTTTATTTATCTCCCCACCCCCCACCCCAAGACCAACTCCTACAGCCAGGCCCAGGTCTGGATCATCAAGAACTAGGGAGATAAATATCTCAGTACAGTTGAAGGGGAGGGGCTCAAGCCAGAAGGCCAATGGCCTTCCGGTAATCATGATCCCTTGTGTTTATAAAGTAATGTCGTGGGTATAAATTTGTTCCAAGAAGTGTGAACTACAAGAAATGTTTGAGTCCTTCATTCCTGGTCATCCCACACCTGGCCCAGCCCCCACCACCAGGGCCGTGACAGAGCAGACCCTGGTCACCAGGGGAACAAGAGGCTCTGCTGTCCTTGGAAGAAGTCCCTGCCCTTCCTCTGTGACTCTTGCCCGTGGCCTTGGATACTGGCCAGGAAGGAAGGCTTGCTCAGGATCAGCGCTGAGGCTCTGGTCCCCTCGGGGGCCAGCAGCCACTGCCCCAAGGGTCCGACCACCTCCAGGGGGGCGCCCCTACAGCAGAACACAGACCCCTCTTCACCCCCCTTCCCCCAGCCTCGGAAAACCCTACCGTCCTGTCATAGGGCCTCTGCCCCTCACAACCTTCAGAGGCTTCTTTCTCTGCGTTTATAAAGCCAAACTTAAAAAGAAAAGAAACAGAAACAGAAACAAAACCTAATGCCCACTCTAAATGCCCAACGTAGAGATGCCCAACTCCAAATCCAACGCAAAAGAATGAAGTTGGGGCAAGGGAAGAAGGCAGAGCACAGGGTTTCCCTCCGGGGTGCCGAGGGCGAGGCTTTGCGCCCTGTTGGAGCCCCCGTGACAACTTCAGTTAAGCTCAGGCATTGACTGAGTGAGACGGGGTCCCGAGGATACATCCTGCCTTGGCCCTTTTCACCCACCACCCAGTCACAGTCCCTCCAGAGGGGCCTTGTCATGCGTCCCAGGGGGGGTCCTCAGGACCCTGGCCCTGGGGGCGGGAGTGGGTGCCTTCTGAATGGTTGGGGGGTGTCCTCAGACAGTCCTAGGGACCCTGCAGGGCCAGGAGGGGCTCCCGGGAACCAATGCGGGGCTTCCCTGGCCGAGCCTTGGCTCAAGTTTCAAGGGAAAGGGCATCTGCCTTCGGCGTCCAAGCAGGTTGTTGATAAAAATCCTGGCGAGTAACAGACTTCAGAATGTTTTGCTTCTTCCCTAGAGGAGCCGAGGGGTGTGTTTTTCTCCCCTAGCGGGGTGATGGGGTGTGTGTCTAGCTCTAGAGAGGAAGTGGGGGAGGGCCTTTTATGCAGGCCCAGGGCTTCGGGGTGAATAATCCATAGCCACTGCCCTCAAGGATTGCCAGTGTGGCGAGGGTACCCCCGGCACTCAGGACAGGTGCACCAGGGCACAGAGGGCCTGGGGCAGGGGAGATGACAGGCCACGCCCGCCTCTGTCAGATGTCCAAACGGGGCGGAAGACGGGGCCCAGCTGTAGGGTCTCACTCAAGCCCATGTCAAGAAACACAGAGTTGGTCGTTGACCAGGTACTTAATAAAAGTCAGCGGACGGGTAAGCAGATAACAAGCCTCACAGCTGAGCGGAGGCTGGGCCTCGTCCTAAGTTCCTTCCAACAGCCCCAGGGAGTGGGATCCAGCCCTGGCTTGCCTAAGTGATTCGGTGAATGAGGGAATAAGGCCCAGGAGCCCATGTCAGGGGGCCGGGCGGCTCACAAACAACCCCAAGGGAAGACCATTCTTTTCTTTTTCTTTCCCCTTTCAGTTTACGTTATTTCCTCCTGTGTTTATTACGGTGATGGAATTCTTGCACGGAGTCGTGAAGATCCTAAAAAAACAAGACTTACAGGTTGAGAGCCAAGGCTTTGCGGACGGTGAACAGGCAAGCAAAGAGGTCGGAGGTGGGATGGACTTTGCATCAGCCTGTGGTCTGGGAAATCATAAAGGAAATCATCATTCACGTAAGTCGCGATGGTGTGGTGGTCGGGTCAATAATAATATTATTGCCGTTGATAATCAGAAGGGAATTCTGCGGATGGGCTCGAGGACATCTTGGGGTCCGGGATGGCCTTCCAGGTGCGTGAAACCTGGACGTCTGGCCTAACATCTGGCTCCTCGAGAGAGAGAGAGAGAGAGAGAGAGGGCAGACGCACCCCAAGGGTCCCAACAGGCCCCAGAGGAAAGATGTAGAATAGACCGCAGGAAGCACGTGGCCAATAGCACTTCTCCCGTGGAAGTTTCTGACCTGGGCTTTTCTTTCCCAAGGCTGAGTCAGAGCTTAGGCTAGAGGGCAGGAGCCTTCCCACATCCTCGCTTTCTATCTGAATGTGTCTCTTAATGCTAGAACGTTCTTCCAACGCCTGACCGTGAGCACTTAGAGAAGGGGGCCGAGGAACACAAATCCAATTTTGATTTCGACTGGCAAAATGGCGGGGAAAGCATTTAATCTCCCTGGGCCCAAGCTGACCCACATAGCAAGGCAGAGAAAATCATAGTCGCCAACGGTCTTTTCCAGGAGAACACCCTGAATTGGCGTGGAAGAGGTATGTTGTCAGGTGCGAGACTTCAAGAAACTCTGTTCCAGGAAATTGCCTCCGAAAGCGAAGGGGTCTGATTGCTGGCAGCCGAGCTGTTTATGAAGCTGCCAGAGCAACTAGGCACGCCAATACCTAAGACATGTTTGGGGGGCAGGGGAAAAAATCTGGCTGGGAGAGAGCCCGGGACCTCCGCCACTGCCACCACCCCTGGCTTTGGGGAAAATTTGTATGGAGTGTTCTGGGATGTTGGAGCGAAGTCCTCCTTCTTCAGTCGTCCCTAAGAAATCCTCAGCAAATTGTCCCTACTACTCGCTTTGCTATATGTGGATGGATTTTGGTGGGGAGATCGGGAGACACTGAGTTCCGCGCTAAGGCTGGGATGGCAGGAAAACTGAATTTTGTGCGTATGGCTGCCGCTGATAACTAGTTACATCCGTAAAACTTACAGGGTGAGTGCCCCACACATGGGGTCGATGAGCGTTTTTACCCCCACGAGAAAGGAATTGTCTTCACCCCGTTTCAGCTGCGCTGTGCTTCCTGTGCCCGTTTCTGGAGGGCTGGGAGCGGCACCTGCACCCACGGCTCCTTGGTTAGGTCTCCCCTAACCAAGGGCCCCCTGGGGTCCCCACATTCTGCTTGCAAGGGGGGGGCGAGGAACACAGGTAGCCCCCAGACACAATGAGGGACCCGAGTCTGGGTCCCTGCAGGGGGACTGCGCTGCGGTCCCACACGCAGCACAAGTCAGTACCACACTTGGCCGGACGGCTTGCGTGATGCCACCGCCTCCAGGCAGTCTGCCCAGAGTGCCCAGACACCTGTACGTATTCCCTGACCTCATCACTCCTGGAGGAGCCCTAGCTTGTTCGCTGCATGTCCCGTGTGGCGCTTTTTAATTTAGCTTTCGGTGACTTTTATGCGTTTGGAATTGTTACCGTTCCACTGTGTGCGGCTGCAGCTCTTCAAGGACAGGGCTCCCCGTTCATCCCCGCATCCCTCACTGGCCTAGACGCGCCCTTCTGCCCGGACACCCTTCATATGCGCATGCACAAAACTCCCCTCCCAAAGAGCGTCTGATAAGGGTTTTAGAAGCTTCGGTGCCCAGCCCACAGGATATGCTGGTGGTTAGACTACACATAGCTTACTGCCCAAACCCGGGCACCCTGAGTGTCAGATGTGGGTACTGTTCACAGCCGACCAGGACAGCAGACCTAGGATGGGGTCTTCCCAGTGCAACACTTCCCAGTGTTCCCAGGAACACCTGTTCCTGTCACGCCTCTGGCCTCCGGTCTCCCCAGCACGTGCCATCACGCAGGGTTCTAATGGCAGCCCTACCCCCTCCGAATTGTTCCAGAACCACGTTAGCCTCGAAAACAAAATAGTGTGCTATCCCTGGGAATCACAGGGTATTCGAAGTAGAAGGGATCTTTCAAAAGTTCTAATCTCATTCCTTTACAGATGAGGAAACTGGGGGTAAATTTGTGGAGTCAAGACCAGAACCCTATTTCCCAAAACTCCGGAGATTTTTTTTTAAGTTTATTTATTTATTTTGAGAACGAGAGAGAGAGAAGCGCACGAGTAGGGGAGGGGCGGAGAGAGGGACAGAGGGGATCCCAAGCAGGCTTAAACACAGAACTCTTGCGTCCAGTGGTGAGCTCTGGGAAGGTGACCGCAGAAGAGAGCAGCCGCTGCTCTCAGGGGATCACAGCGCACAGGGGACAGGAGTGGAAGCAGAGCTGGCCGAGGCTGTGAGGGGCCGGGGCCAGGGCGCGGAGAGTGTCCCCGGAGGTGCAGGGACGTTGAAGCACAATCCTGAAATGTGAGCAGCTTTTCCCCTGGCGTCAGTTACAGCTTCTGGATGGATCTCAGAGCCACTCCCTCTGGAAGCATGAGGAAGGGGAGGCGGGCTAGACGTCAGGAATTTTGGAAATCAGGGATGGTTATTTCAATTTTAAAAAACAGGAAGGGGAGACATGGGTTCCGGTTCATGGGTTCGAGCCCCGCCTCGGGCTCTGTGCTGACGGCTCGGTGCCTGGAGCCTGCTTCGGATTCTGTGTCTCCCTCTCTCTCTGCCCCTCCCACACTTGCACTCTGTCTCTCTGTCTCTCTCAAAAATGAACATTAAAAAAAAAAGATTTTAAAACATAAAATAAAAATAAAACCAATATTAGGGGCACCTGGGTGGCAGACATGTTTCAAAACTATGCACCAATTAGACTCATACTGAGCTTTCTTGAAAAATCTAGAAAAACTGGGGCACCTGGGTGGCCCAGTTGGTTAAGCTTCAGACTTCAGCTCAGGTCATGATCTTGAGGTTTGTGGGTTCGGGCCCTGCATCAGGCTCTGGGCTAACAGCTCGGAGCCTGGAGCCTGCTTCGGATTCTGTGTCTCCCTCTCTCTCTCTCTCTGCCTGTCCCCTGCTTGTGCTCTGCCTCCCTCTCTCAAAAATAAATCAACATTAAAAAAAATTAAAAAGAAATAAAAAATAAAAATCTAGAAAAATGTTAAAGAGCTGACTGGGATTGAATGCGGTTTTCAAAGTCAGATGGTCCCACGTGCTTGTACATTTTTTTTGGTTCCACGCTCATGAGCAATTTCTTGAAGCTCAGTGTTTTGTCCGTAGACCGGAGATAGAAACATTTATCTCAAAGAGGTCATTGTGAGAATTAAGTGAAAATGTGAAAAGTCCTTTGCACAGGGTAAATATTCAATATGATGTACTCCTTTGCACAGGGTAAATATTCAATATGATGTACTATAACTCATAAAACAGCACATATAATTTATAATGCAGTACGATGAACAATTAGGAACAAATTGTGGTTCACTCACAATGTTCTACTAATTTAATTTTTTTTTGAGGCAATTATCGCTCTAGCCATAGTATATCAGGATTTTAGCAGAGACTTTGACAAAAATCCTTAGTAACATTGTTATGCTTGTGACAGGAATTCTGGGTAATGATTACAACTGGGGAGGGAGGGGGAAACAGATGAGCGACAGGCACATGGGGAACTTTGCCTCTATCTGCAGTGCTTTATTAATTAAATAATTCTGAGGAAATACGGCAAAATGTTTGGGCGGGTGGGGAATGCTCACTTCTGGCCAATAGCATGTTTTTCTTTCAACGATGACTTTTCCCTTAGAAACTCTTAGAAACAGCCTGGATCCCGACCAAACCACCGGTCTGAGTCTGTTCCGGCTGCCCTAACACAACACCAGAGACGGGGTGGCTTACGAACGACAGAAATGTATTGCTCACGTTCTAGAAGCTAGGAAGTCCACCATCAAGGTGGCAGCACGCTTGTGCTCTGGTGAGATCCCTCTTCCTGGTTTATAGCTGGCGCCTTCTCACCCACATGGGAGAAGGGATCTCTCTGGAACCTCTTTCATTAGAGCGCTGATCACATTCAGGAGGACGCCACCTTCGTGAGGTCACGCCGCATCTCCAAATACCATCCCACCGGACATGAAGATTTCAACACAGGAATCTGGGGGAGGGATGCAAAAATTCTGACCTTGGCACTGCTGGTCGAAACTCCTTCCTGGGCAACCCTGGATCTTTTGTGAAAGACCATTACGTTTTGAACAATGCAGTTCAGCACATAACGCCCTGGGGCCAGCAGTCGAGCTGGGATTGGGAGCTATGATCAGGAACCAGACGTCGCATTTTATGACACCACCCGTGTGGCTCCTCTTGGGGGAATGAGGAGACTTCTATTGGAAGGCGACTCCTGAGCCCTGACTCGTCCAAGTCAGTTGAGATGCAGAACATTGCCTTCTCCAAATAACTGTGGGTAAAGTCTTTCCTAGAAAGCAACCAAGACTTTCAGAGAAACGCTTTGTAAAATTTGACCCTGACATTTGAAAATAACTCCTTCGACAGTGAAATCAATTGTTATTGAGTATTTGTATCGCCAACCACATTAGACTGGCCCCTGGTTTTCGTTTCTTCCTTTTTATAAATAAAATGCAAGTTAAATAGACCTCAGTTATATGAAAGACAGCCCTGGACTGAAATACAGTCCAAGAAGTATTTCACTACACAGTGAGAAGATACGTTTCAAATCCAGTTTATGCCTGGTCTGACTTGCTATGGCTGAGATAATACATTTTTTTTTTTTTTGCAATAGGGCTGATATGAGAGGAAATAAGCTTTGTACCACGTCTGAGGGGTAAGGGTACACTTGCTGTGTGTGGAGCTGTGCCAATTAGCTGTTGCTGCATAATAAACCACCCCAAAACTCAGTGGCTTAAAAAAAGAACAGGGGCGCCTGGGTGGTTCAGTCGGTAAGCTTCCGACTTCGGCTCAGGTCATGATCTCGCGGTCCGTGAGTTCGAGCCCCGCGTCGGGCTCTGTGCTGACAGCTCAGAGCCTGGAGCCTGTTTCGGATTCTGTGTCTCCCTCTCTCTCTGATCCTTCCCCGTTCATGCTCTGTCTCTCTCTGTCTCAAAAATAAATAAACGTTAAAAAAATTTTTTTAAAAAAGAATAATACTTATTATCATTCAGAGTTTATGAATCAGCTGGAACGTTCTGCTCATCTAGGCTAAGCTCTGTCAACCTCGGCTGGTTCCTCCGCTCTTCAGTTAGCGGGAAGTTGGATGGGGCGGATGAGTTAACCTAGGGTGACTTCATTCACGCAACGGTTGGTTAGCTGGCTGTTGACTGGGGCATTGAGATAACTGAGGGTTCGTGCATGTGTACACATGAGTCTTGAAGGAGATAAAGAACAGGGGTCACCACCAGGGGAAAAAGGATGCCACGCAAAACAGGACTGTGGGGAGGCCACTGGGGACAAATGTGACCTGTGCTGCCTCTTTGCCCATCGCCGTGGTCTTTATCCTCAGAGGTTAAGAGGACAGACTTTGAAGTCAGAAAGCCCTGGGTTAAAGCCTCGATCTGGGGAAAGATCCTAACCCGACTGCAACTTAGTTTTCTCATCTCTACAGCGTGGACAGCGTTAACGGCCTCTCAGGGGTAGGAATAAGTGAGACAATGTGCCTGAACTCGTGAGCATGGCCCTTGGCACGTAGTAGATGCTCAACAAGTGGGTGAAAATGTCAGATTCTCAACCTTCTGGGGATTTAATTGCCCCCATGACTCTAGAGGTCCCCAGATTCTTCCTCTTCTTTTGCATATCGACGTGAACAACTTGGTGTGGTCCCGGTGCGGTGGGACCCACCTTCTGTTTATACTATCATCAGCAAAAGGCAAGGGGAAAGGGGTCCTTGTTAAAGTCTTGATTGGAAAGACACTGGTCCCATCATTCGCCTGTAGATTGGCCCCTCAGAGAGAGATGGAAGGGAGGTATCAGCTGTGCCTGCTCGGTGAGATTCCAGCCCTAATTCCCTGGTGTCTTTCAGGAAACTGTCATGAATTAGGGATCCGATTGATCCCTACCATTGTTCACCAGCTGTGCCCAGAAGAGCAGTGCAGACAGTGATGCCCAGGCTGAGTTTTGGACAGAAGCGTGTGAGGCATCTGTCCAAGGTGACGCTCCACGGGTACTGGGCCCTGTGGCCCTTGGACTCCCCCCCCACGCTTGCCTGTGGGCTTACAGGAAGCCCGCTGCTGACTACCATTCCTCTACTTAAGAAGGTGGCCTCTGGTTCAATGCAACAATCCTTGGGAAAGGTCATATTGGAAGTGACAGACACATTCCATTTGCGTAAATAAAGGACTAAAGATCTGCCCCCACAACCTCCAGGGAGCTGTGAGCACAGCTTGGAAACTACTGGAAAAACCCATCTCTGAGATTCAGCTGCAAAATCTAGGCTCCCCTCTATCCACCTCGCTGAAGCAGATCCCAGAAGTAATGGCCCCAACGCTCACTGAAGAACCTACCCAGTGTCTACCCACCACCCGATGCCACATCCTGGCATCCATACCCGTGTTGGCCAAACCTCAGCCCCTTGGAGTTTTCCTTCCCTACGGAGCACTTCTGAGTGGACCTGAAGCCATTTCATCACAGCTGGAAACAGGTGCTGGAAGCAGTCTCTCAGAGAGTCCACAGCACGCGCACACACACACACACACACACACAGCCTGGAAACCTCCACATTGCCATCCTGGCTGGCACATGGCCTGCCATTGAGCGGGCGCAATGAGAGTTGCGAGCACACGGCAGATTGGGGGTTATTTTTAAACACCCTTGCCGGGAGGCAGCAGTGACCTTAAAGTAGGTTGTCTCTCTTTTTCTGGCATTTCAGTTTTATTGTAAAAGCATTTATTTGTAGAAATAGAGAAGGTTAAGCTGCAAAAGCACACATGTTATGCAAATGGCAGATGTTGGATGTTTCCCATATGGGCAAAGGGAAAAGGGGTGGGGAGGGGCCAGAGGCGACACCCCCTTGGGGTGAAAAGGGGAACAAGTGGGCACCCCATCCTGAGAAGGACCATCCTTATGAAACGTGTTCCTCCTCAGACCCAGGGACCCCAGGGCTACCAGGAGCTTCCTGAACACAGAAAGGATCACTTCCAGGACCTTCCAGGAAGAGAAAGCAGGTTTTTCCGGTGGGACGGCACCACCAACCCCCTCCCAGAAGTCCCCTTGTTGGTGGCGATTGCCTGAGAAATTTAGTGGCATTCCTTGCCAACCCCTGGCTGACTCCATCCCATCAAAAAAGAGAAGATATAAAAAGGAATCCGCTTCTACTCAGAGAGCCAAGAAATAGGGTGAATGCCTGAAGATTTGGGTTTCTTTAAACGTTTATTCATTTTTGAGAGAGAGAGAGAGACAGAGATCAAGCAGGGGAAGGGCAGAGAGAGAGGGAGACACAGAATCCGAAGCAGGCTCCAGGCTCCGAGCTGTCAGCACAGAGCCCGATGCGGGGCTCGAACCCACAAACCGTGAGATCGTGACCTGAGCTGAAGTCGGACGCCTAATCGACTGAGCCACCCAGGCGCCCCAACCTGAAGATTTAAGTGTTCTGCAAAGTTAGATCCCTGAATAACAATAATCATAACACAGCAGTATACTAATATATTATACTAATATATTATTACTGTACTCACTAGATAATATGTGGATTGAATATAAAGTGAAATAATAACTTGGTATAGTGTCTAATACTATTATTAATATATTATTATCATTTCAGTAAGTAGCTCTGCAAACATTTATTCGATGTCTTTTATATACGTCACCACCATACCAGACATTGGGGGTCCAAAAGCCTCGGGCCGTTACAGTGTAGGGGGAGAGATAGATGCATAAACAGATAACCAGTAAAGTATCAATGGAGCCATGGAAGTGAGTAGGACAGAGGAGGTGACCAGCCAGGGGACAGAGGCAAGGGGGTGAATTCACAGAGGAGCCTCCTATGGCCAGTGCTTGTGGGAGGTACGGGACTAGTGACGGGATGGGAGATCGTGTCAACAAAGGTCTAGCACCTGGACCGTCCTCCAAAATAGCAGCAACTGTTGGGGCGCCTGGGTGACTCAGTTGGTTGAGCATCCGACTCTGGCCCAGGTCATGATCTCACAGTTTGTGAGTTCGAGCCCGGCATCGGGCTCCCTGCTGTCAGCACAGAGCCTGCTTTGGATCCTCTGTCCCCCTCTCTGTCTGCCCCTCCCCTGCTTGCTCTCTCTCTCTCTCTCTCAAAAATAAACAAACTTTGAAAAATAAATAAATAAAACAGCAGCAGCTGTTAATGCTTTGCCCTAGGCCTGGAACCTTCCTGCTGAAGGCCTTACGTGAAAACCGGCGTGACTCCCCCAGGAGATGGGGTTTAAGGCGTGCACGTCCCACGATGGGCATCACCCTCTTGTACGCCTGAAACTAATATAACGCTGCATGCTAACTGGGATTTAAGTAAAAAACAGCGACAACAAAAAGTTTGCTAGACGGATCTGCTCCCATTACCACTCTCTTCCCAGCAAGAATCCCTCCCACCTCTTTCCTACCATCGATCCTACGATCGTCTTCCGACCCAGACATCCCGGGCCTGCTTTCTGGAGGCAAACCAGAAGGAGATAATAAAAACCGAAGCGAAAACGCAACACTTGCAAATAAAAAGCGGCATCGTCTCTTTATTCTCTGGAGCCGTCATGAGCCAGGATCGGCACGCAGGCTGCTAGTTTCTGAACCGTGAACTGAAGGGTCCCGGAAATGCTCCTTTTCTTCCCCTACAGAAATTTGCTAAGCGCAACATGATTCCGGCAATCTAATCCTCTCAACCCTCATTTTTTGAAGATTCCCTGAGCATTATACCGCGAAGCCAGACCATGAGCGTCGAAATCAGGGATGAACGGTTACGCTCTTTCTTCCCCATAAAGAAAAAGAGAGTAAATCAACATATTTAATTATGCTTATCTCTACGTGTGACTGCGCGCTTCCCTTAAAGAGATGGGATTTGCGCGAGTCTCTGAGGATTTAAGCTAAACTTGTAAGGCTCGAGACGAGCGTGTGTTTTACCCCCTAAAGAAGACTTGGGCACATTGGGAAAGCCCTTGTAACCCTTGTCACTTCTTCCCATTTGCTCCTTCTTAATGAAGGGCGAGGAAGGATTTAAGTAGCAATTCGCACCGTTTTTCACTTAGTTGTGTTGGGTTTTCTATCAGAGGAATAAAACGTCCACAAATATTTTTCTTCTGCTTTTCTAATATGTATACCTATTATTTCTTTTTTTTTTAATTTTTTTTTTAATGTTTATTTATTTTTGAGACAGAGAGAGACAGAGCATGAATGGGGGAGGGGCAGAGAGAGAGAGGGAGACACAGAATCGGAAGCAGGCTCCAGGCTCCGAGCCACCAGCCCAGAGCCTGACGCGGGGCTCGAACTCACAGACCGCGAGATGGTGACCTGGCTGAAGTCGGACGCTTAACCGACTGAGCCACCCAGGCGCCCCTGTATACCTATTATTTCTGATATGCTGCTTTGAGCAGACGAAGTTGTCAATAGAGGTGTTCCGAGGGGAGCTCGGCAGGCAGAACCTGACACTTGGACTGCTGGGACCCGAGTTCAAATCACAGCTTGGAACCTTCCTTGGCCGTGTGATCACCCAGGGCCCCTGTTTCCTCCACGGAAAGGGGGAGGTGATGGTGCCTTGCTCATTGTCCTGGGGCCTAGATGTAGCCTCTGGTGTGGTAGGGGGCAAGCAAATGGCAACAAATCCCGCTGTCTTCATGGTGATTGCAGTATGCACACCTCTCTGTTCCGTTGCCCTTTGGACAACCTCTAAGATTTCACACTAACGGTGACGGCCGTCGGGGGTTCTGTGTGGCCGAACCACTCCTCCTGTTGGCCTCCAGATTTCAGGCCAGCTGGTAACTAGACACAGATCCCGAAGGAGAGTCACATCCAATATTCATTTAATTGCTGTTACGGTTATATTGCAGAATGCAGTCTGCACCTGCTGCCGGGGTGGGTCCCCTTTCCATTTGTTCTGTCCCTGCAGTCTAGACCTTGAGACGTGCACGTCGAGGGAGCGGGGTTGGCCTACATTCACGCAGCCGAGGAGAACTGCAGCCTGCCCCCTTTCTCATGGTGTCTGAATAACTAAGACTCTGAGAGCCGAGCCAAGGGGCCAAGAATGAGCAGTTACATTCAACGTATTACCACCAATCATTTGGGAAACGGAGATAAACGAATGTCAGGTTCTCACTATTTTCTCACGGGGAAGAGAGGGGGGGGAATGAGAAGGAAACAACCAACCAAACAAAAATAACTAATTCTTCTTCACTGAGACAAGGAGCACTGAGGACATCCCCAGGTTATGGACCAGGGCAGGAATATGAAGGGGAAAGAGAATGGCTTTCTTTCTACTGGCTCTTTAAGATATTCCTCTTTTTATTTATTTCAAGATATGGTCCCCCAAACAATGGATTCATAAAATTCAATTTAATACACCCGTCTTGCACATTTACCGTATGTAGGTGCACCTTGGCAGAGTTCATTGTATTGCTTATTCGCTGTGCATACAACGGTGTGGCAAAGCCTCCTTCAAACTTGGAAAAGACGGCGTTATGCCAAGGTAACTGTCACAAGACTTCTCAGAGCCTTGAATGTTCTAAAGTGCTCCTTGGGGTTCCAGTTCCCCTAAAGCAACACAAACCCATTACAGCCGTCTGATTATGTCTGATCATTCGCTGGGTGGTCAGGCTGTGCCCCAGAATAGAAAGTCGCATGAGTGTGGCCAAGGTTAAAAGGCAGATAAGTGCATCCAGGGAGGAAACCGGTGCGTGATCTAAAGTCGCTGAGCACAGACCGTGCTTACGCCAAGCCCACGTGGGGCAATGTTTGCTTCTAGCAAGAGGAGACAGTGCCTGACATCCAGCCCCGTGCGACGCATCGATCCCCCGCGGCTGGTGGATGGATCGGTCACACAGCCGACACAGGCAGCGTGATTGCACGAACCCCACTTTGTCTGCCGTGGAAGGGCCCCGACTCCTTCTCTGGGGGGCTCTGAAATACAGAAAGCTGGGGCTGCGCCTGGGGGCCACTGACACAGGTGTCTCAGCAGGGCAAAAGAGCACACACTGAGTCCACAAGAGGGAAAGGTTCCCCCTCACAAGGACAAGCCCAGCACAGGCCGTGGGAGCCTGACTATCTCACAGCATGGGCATGTTCTGATGCAGCCAAGTGGGAGTCAAGGGCCTATGCATGACCCCCTTTCCCAACAAATCACACCCGGAAATCCTGAATGGGGAAATAAGAATAGTAATACCTGAGGACCCTGACTTCAAAAAGTAAATCGAAGCAAGTGGTTTGTGGAGAGGAGTCAAAACTTCAAGGAGGGTCCACCAAGGCGAGTCTCCATTCCTCCCTCCCTCTCACAGCTTTGCTCTGAGGATGGCCTCTAGCCACTGAGCAATGTGGCAGGCGTGGTCCTGTAGGCAGCTGAAACTTGCAGAGAAATTGTATCTTTCTGGTCGGAGGACCCAGAGACATCTCCTGAGGGCTGGAGTGTGGAAGGAAGAGGGCCGAGTGGAGGAAGCCAGAAAGAGGGGCTCTCCTAGGTCCGTATATAAACCTTCCCAAGTCCTAACGCTACTCCCCACAAGCAATACGCACGCACAAGACAGACACACACCAGCACCGTGAAGTTTCTGAGAACTAAGCTGGGTCGTGAACTGCGGCCCACAGAAGGTGAGACAGAACGCGTGGTCTGAATCGAACTGAGTTGGTTTCCTGCTAAAACAAACTCCAGCAACCTCCTTAGCGTCACGACAGGACGGAGTGTCCACAACATAATATTCGCAATGTCCTGCGCACAATCCAAAATTACCCAATATGCAAAGAACCAGGACGATGTGACCAGTTCTCAAGGGGAAAGAGAAGAGCAGATGTCAATCCCAGATATAGGGATTATCAGGCCAAGACTATCAAGCAGCATTAAAACTATGCTCCATGAAGTGAATCAAAACACACCGGAAAGGAATGAAAATACAGGGGTTCTCATCAGAGAAATAGAAACCATAAAAAAGAAACAAGTGGAGAAATTTTAAATACAATATATGAAATTTTAAATGCAACATCGATATGAAAAAAATTCAGTGGGAGGCCGAATAGCAGAATAGAGACGATGTTGGAAAGTCAGTGAAATCTTATCCCAGACGAAGACAGAAAAGAGTGAAAATAAGTGAACGCCCAGGGTTCTGTGGGACAATACGAAACGTGGCAACATGCGTTTCACAAAGTCCAAGAATGAGAGAAGAGAAAGATTAGAGCAGAACATTACCTGAAAAAATTATGGCTGTCAATTTCCCTAACCTGTTGCGAGACACAAATTTACAGATTTGAGAAGCTCCGTGAGCCCTGAACAAGACAAACCCTTTCAAAAATACCTGCACACATTGGAATCAGATAGTTAAAAATCAACGATAAAGACAAAAAAAAACTCTTGAAAGCAGCTAGAGAAAAAGGACACAGTGTGTACAGAAGAACAATCATTTAAACTTGTGGATCTGTCTTCAAACACCAAGAAGACCAAAGAAATAGCATCCTCCAGGTGCTTGAAAGAAAAGAATTGTCAGCTCAGAATTCTGAATCCAGCAGAAATATCCTTCAATAATTAAAGCAAAAAAAAAAAAAAAAGACATTTTCAGATGAAGAAAAACTATGGAAATTCAGCAGCAGCAGACCTGCGATAAAAGAAATGCCAGAGGAAATTCTTCCAGCTCTTCTGGAAATGATACCAGAGAGAAGCTTGGGATTGAAGGGAGAGCCTCAAAATGGCGGATATGTGAATAGTATAAAAGGCCATTCTCTGGGGCACCCGGGTGGCTCTGTCGGTTAAGCGTCCGACTTCAGCTCGGGTCACGATCTCGTGGCCCGTGAGTTCGAGCCCCGTATTGGGCTCTGTGCTGACAGCTTAGAGCCTGGAGTCTGCTTGGGATTCTGTGTCTCCCTCTCTCTCTCTGCCCCTCTGTCTGTCTCTCTCTCTCTCAAAAATAAATAATTTTTTAAAATTTTATGTCCTCTCTCTGTCTCTCTCTCTCTCTCAAAAATAAATAAATGTTAAAAAAATAATTTAAAAAATAAGATAATACAAAAATAAAATATGTGTGACTGTTCAAAGCAAAAATTACCAGATTATCTTTGTAGTTTACAATGTATTCAAATGTAATACAGAAGACACCGTAACACAAAGATCAGTGTGGGAAGATTAAAGCTTACCAAGTTTCTAATTTAAGTTTCAATATTAACTCTAAATAGACTTTGAAAGGTAGATTTGTATATTTCAATACCTAGAGAAACCACTTAGGAACAAAATGTAGCTCCAAAAAATCAAACAAATAAATTACAATGGAAGACTAAAAATTTTCTTAAGTAATCCCACAAAGGCAGGAAAAGATGAAGAGAGGAATCAACAACCGAAGAGACTAAGAGAAAACAAGCGATAAAATAGTAGACTGAACCCCAATCATATTAATAATTATGCTAAATACTAATGATCTAAACTCTCCAATGAAAAAAGATAATTAACAGAGAAGATTAAAAAGCACGACCATCCTATATTCTGCCTACATGACACACACTTTAAATAGAAAGGCACAAACAGGTTGAAAATAAAGGAGGCACCATGCAAACAGTCGGCATTAAAAGGTGAGAGGTGCTATTTTAATATCAAGTGGAATAGACTTCAAAACAAAGAGTATTACCAGAGATAAGGATGGACATTCCATAGACATAAAAGGGAAAGTTCTTTAGAAAGATGTAACAATTACAAATGAGCGTGCAGCTAATAACACAGCCTCAAGGTTCATGAAACAAACATGGACACAATAAAAGAAGCGCTCAATTCCAAAACGATCTCAACAACTGATAAAACAACTGGACCAAAACAGAATCAGTAGTGACGCAGAGTATCAGAACAACACAACTCACCACCTTGATCTTACTAACATTTCTGATCTACCATATCTAACGGCTGCCAAATAACCTTTCTTTCCAAAGGCGCGTAGTATGTTCACCATAACGCAAGTTCCAATACATCGAAGAGCATTGAAAGAACACAGAGCGTATTCTCTGAGCAGAGCCAGATTACATTGAAAATCAGTAACAAGGTGATATCTAGGAAAACTAGTATCTGGAAAGGCAACAACACACTTGTAGATAATTCAGAGGCTAGAGCGCACCGTGGGTGTTCCAGAGGAGGTATAAAGTGTGCAGTGTTTGCTTAATTTAATTGAGCACAAAGCGTTTGCTTCAGTGGAGTCCTTCGTAAGGCTAGTGCTTTATGGAGCTCGTGCTGGAAAGCTTGCCTAAGAATTCGCCCCTGAAACCATGGTATCTTTTCTTTTAGGGAGAGAGTGATGTTTTCATCTGTACGTGTAGAGAATGTTCTAGCTGTCATAAACGCTTAGCAAATTCATACTGATGGGAGATTGCCTCTGTCGTCTGTCCACGGCCATCTAAAATTGTTGACTTTTTTGTTGGTGCTTTTCCTGGGTTGAGATTCTTCTACATAGTTGGCTTGCGTCCCAGAAAAAGCAATTCATCAAGTAATTGCCGAGGGAGCCAGCCGCGGCTGGAGCACCGGGCACGGCAGAACCTGGTCTTTCTCGGGAATTTGTCACCGAGCTAATAACAGTGTGCACCGCGGGCACGAGGGTGGAGTCCCTCCGGTGGCCCCCACCAAAGAGTGATTGTGTTGCAGATATATTAGACGAGCTCTTTCTCCTTTTTTGTTTTCTTAAAAAAAAAAAAAAAATTCCTTTGAGCTGCTCACCCTGGGGAGAGTGGCTTGGTCTCATTTAAAAGTAATGATTTGCTGGTGATAAGCTGTGAAAGGGGATGGTGGGCGGGCACGAAGGGTTGAGAGAGGTCTGGGCGGAGGGGAGGTTGGGAGAAGGGCCCCCCGCATTCTCTGGCTGAAGCTGCAGGTTCCAAAGAGCCTCCCAACACCCCCAGTCCCCTCTGCCGCCTGATTCCCTCAAGAGCATCCCCTGCCGAGCTAGCAGTGACCTTGCGCCTCTCCACCCCAGGCATCGCGGCCCAGACAGCCACTTTGTGTCTGCACCTGTGCTATGTCCTGAAATCAGTCTGTGTCCCCTTAAGAGATTTCTGAAAACGAAAAGGTGGGATCTCTAGACAGATCCAGAGCTCTGGCACATTATTCCAACGGCAGTGTTTGTCAGTTAAGATCCCTCGGCCCAGAAAATAGCACCGACAGCTTGGAGATTGCCCAGTATTTCAATATTCCTGCTTAAAGAGACACCGCCTTCCACGAGGGGACTAAGGCAGATTTCCTCCCTATTATCGCCTCAGGTCGGTGCCTGGGGACCGGAGCCATGCCACCTCAGGATCGCTCTGTCCTGACACGCCTGTGATGGGTCCGGGAATCTGGGGCTTTGGCAAACTCCCCTGGGAAGCCCTGTCTGCAGCCAGGCTGAAGGAGCCCTGTTTCTTACTCTCTCCCTGCAGGGACGTCTCATCACCAAGCCCTTCTGGCTCCTCAGGCACCTGTCCCCCGGCTGACCGGTTGTACCTCCGACAGGAGAGTGCGTCTGTGTGTCGTGTCCCCTCTGGGCTCTAACCACTTGGCCTCCAGTGCTGGGGGCTCTGTGAGCTACTGGCCGTCCACAGGCCCCGAGGCTGCCTGCCTTTGGGGGCAGGTGGTGCGGGTCCCCTCTTCCGTGGGCACCTCCTTGCTCCAAATGAACCTGTTTTCTGGCATCATGGCATCACCTGATGTGAACGGATCTCCCGGGGATCTGAGGTGAAGACTGTAGTATATTTATAATTTTTTCGCTTTCGTTTTTAAAATGTATACAAACTTCGCATTCATCTGCATAATAAACCTACATAATATAAAAAACCTGCCGTCCCACCCAGTCCAATCTTAAAACATCTGATGCTTTTTTTAATGTTTATTGATTTTTGAGAGAGAGAGAGAGACATGGCACGCACGAGCCGGGGAGGGGCAGAAGATGCAAAGCAGGCTCCGAGCTGACAGCACAGAGCCAGATGCAGGGCTCGAACTCGCGAACCATGAGACCATGACCTGAGCCAACGTCGGAGGCTTAACCGACTGAGCCACCCAGTCCCCTCAAAACACATGATGCTTTTCATGTGGTGTTCATCTCGTGGGTTTGGGTGACCTGGGCAAAGTATCGTGTTTCTGGGGCACGTGGGCCCCAGTGTGAGATGCACAAACCTAGGAGAAAGGTTTGCTCGTCCTAGGCTCTGTGCTGAAAAATGTAGAAAGACCGAGCATAGGCTCCTGCTGGAACTGAGGAGATCTACTTCAGGCCCCGAACATGGGCCCAGGATAAGCAGCTAAGGGGATATGTGGAGGAAAGGGCAAGGAGGAGCCCAGGGCCCCCAGGAGCCCGTCTGGGACTTTCTCTGACTGTCCTCGCGGGTCACTCGACGGTAAAAGCAGAGAGAGGTGTTTTGCACGATCCTCTGGACAGCTTCGCCCAGCTAACGAGGCCACTGGTTTTCCTTCTGGTAATCGATGGTTAACGGACGGTCCAAGCACACCTTTCTCGGCGTGGTAGGACCGACGTGAGGACTTGGCATCAGTAAGCCGCTACCCCGGGTTTTGAGAGGCTTCCGGACGATGCACGCTGTTTTCCGGTTTTGAATGGTCCTGTGCTTTTCCAGCAACAGGATGTCATCTGGCTTTGAACCGCATCCAGTTTCTCAGCTAGTCTGCTTTCTCCTTTAAGCAAGTGGCTCTCAATTCCCTCCCGATGGATAATTTATTACCGTGTCTTGGGTGGCCCTGCTTTTAATTGCCAGCTACTCCCCACCCTCTCCCCCCCCCCCCCCCGCCCTTAAACATCTTGGGCTTTATGACCCAGCCCTCTGTCAAGGCCAGATCACGGCTTCCAGAGAAGGGCCGGAGCCGAGCTCTGCCCATCTAATTATGACAGCCCCATCCACAGAGCAGCAAAGGCCTGCGAAATAAACAGTCCCCGCTGCCCTTTTGTTGTTTATTTTAGCCGCTTAGAGAAAAGTCACAGAGGAGAGTTCCTGCACTTGTCATCAGGTTCCTGCAGCCGCGTCTGCATCTGGCAGTCGTGCACGTAGACAAGATTGTTCATGTTCACCTTTTAAGACAGAGGAGTAAAGGGAGGTGACATGCAAAGAACTATATCCAAGTGATGTAATCTGTTAAAGATGCCTTCTCTGTCTTCCATTTTTAGCAGGCTGCCCTCAAGTCTGTGAACAGCCTCCACAATTCATTTGCTCATTCGGTTCCTCCTAATATGTGGTCCCAAAATAGATTCAGTGTTCTTGCCTTGACTATGGCGTGTTGCACCAACGGGATCCGGGGCAGATTCTCTGTGCGCTGGAGAATTATGAATGCGAAGAAAGGCCGGTTGACAAACCCCGCCTGAAAAAGAAGCAGAAAAGGATTTCCAGACTCTAAAAGCAAGATTAAAATCTCTGTTTCACTCACAGGACACCAGCCGCTGAGGATGGAGGCTCGAATCTATGGGGAGGCACTGATAAAAATTCTTATAAAACGCTGAACATTTTCCTGCAGTTGTGGTACCAGGAAATCATAGAACAAGTTCCTGAATTTTTTTTAATTGCTAAGAAATATAGAAAATTCATACCTCACCATTTCTCAGAACTCAAGAGTGAAATAAAGAATTCAGTTTTGCTTAAAGGCTTAATGTGCAAAGCAGTCTGTTTGGCAAAGTGAGTTAGTTGGGATTTTTTTTTTTTTTTTCTGGGTTCCAAGACTAAACACCAGCCACAGGGAGTTAAATCTTATGTTTTTGCTACAGGAGGCTCTGTCCTTGGTCCTTATCCAGCTCAGGTGGTTCTGAGCTGGGGTGTAATAAATGCAAAGAATTATGGTGAGGTCCCGGGCAGGGCCATTCTGGGGCCTGGGTGCAGGTGCTAACTCAGTCTCCTCACTTGTGTTAACTTGGACAAATCACTTAACCTGTCTGCAGGCCTCAACACTCCCAGCTGCAGTGGGTAGAAGACTCCCTCACGGTGGGAGAGAGGATTAAATGGGGGTGACCCACGATAAAGAAAGCAGGGAACTTCCGTAACCCCAACATGCCGTGACTTTTCACACGGTTACCACTCCTTCCATTTGGGGACATTTTCCTCTGAAAACTCAGGGCTTTCCACATGACACTTCTGTTCCCTTCTCTTTTTCTGAGTGATACTTTTATAGCATGATTTGACAGCATTGTGTTGGTGGTTTAAAATTTTTCTTTTCCTAAAAGAAGTAAGAGGTGGGAGGCAGAGGGAGAGGAGTCAGAAAGAATACCGCGACCTCTGGCCCCAGGCAGCGTGGGGAGGAGAACCTGAGACTCCTATTGTCTGGGTTAGTATCTGGTTCTGCCACTTCCTGTCTGTGTGCCTTGCAAAAAATATCTGTTCGGGGCTGAGTTTCCTCCTCTGTATGACGGTGATTCTGGTGGTACCTGCCTCATAGAGCTTAATGCGAAGTAAACAGACGGGGCATAGAAAACACTGAGCACAATGCGTGGCTTACAGCGAGCTCTCTAGAAATGTGCACTATTCATTGCTCTGTCTACCTGTGCCCTCAATAAAGATTTGTTGAATAAGAGAACTCATTAAGTCATAAATAAAAAACCAAAATGGAGGAAATTAAAGGATGAATCCCTTCCAAACATCTTCTCCGAATCCCAATAATGCAAGTTTGCAAGGCAGTCAACAAGCCTGGATTGATCTGGCCCCAAGCAGTCTCTTAAGCCCTGTGTGTTTCTCCTTCCACCCGCCCCTTTCCAACCTCACCAGACTCGAGAGCAGTTCTCTATATGCTCCGGGGCATTCCGTGCTCCGAGATTTTAGCTTAGAACCCTGCCCTCCCTTTATTTACCGAGGGAGTCCTAATTCTTCGAGGTTCCATTCAAATGCCGCCTCGCCTGTATTTCCTGAATTATCCGGAGTCAGATGTAATTGATTTTTGAAAACAGGCCAGCAGAATTTTATTGCTGTTATTGAAGGTTGTTTGTTTTACCAGCTGGGACCTGTCCTCTTGATTGCTTGTCCCTCAACAGTCCCTTTGGTCCAGCTGCGGGGAACCAGGAGATCCATATAAGCAGCAGACTTTCCCCAACACCATGAGGGGACACTTCCACATGCTCCCAGGCTTGGTTTCTTCCTTGCAGTGACACCAACCACTGGGGGAACACATGGGTTATTTGTTGTCTTGTGTGTATAACGAAGGGGCTGGACTCGTTGGTTAAGCCTCCTCCAGCTTTAAAGTCCCATTGCTCCTGGGGTTAGACGGCCCTCACGACTATTTGTCACAATTCCGGCCTGATCTCTAGCTCTGAAAGATAGCACAAAAGACAACAAAAACACACACAAAAACTGTGCAGTTTGTCCCCCAAGGGGATTCTTGATTGTCCCTTAGAACTGCCTGGCCTGGGGCACACTCAGCAGGGTCTCAGGCTTATATAGATTCTTTGGGACCCCTGGTTATGATCTCATCTCCCATATCTTCAATGTGATCATGGGACTGAAACCAAGTGATTTATCCTAGAGAGGGGCTGTGACAGACAACAGGTAGGGGACAGACACGTGAGCTCTGTGACATCTGGAGGGGTATGTGTTTAGATGCAGTGGATTCCAAGAGTCACGCTTCGTTTGAAGGGAAGCATTTTCCATTCCCTGGTATCATCCCTCACCTCTACTCACCGTAGACAATGTGTGGAGGAATTTTCAGTCTATACTGTCCCTTCATAGAGGTAGAGTGGGTGGTTACGGCCAAGTCCTCATTCCCCCTGCAATTCTTTGCAGGATAAAATGCCATTTTGTTACACTGTGATGGAGGTTATGATTACACGGCACGCTGAAAAGGATTGATGGCTATTGAAACTACAGAGACTGAAATCCAATCTCACGATTTTAGAAGTTCCATTATTCCAGGCCAAATGCTATTCTCAGGCGTTCGGCTTGACGTGCTATAGCCATTGCCTCAGACTAATTATAACCCATTTGACTATCTAATTCTAACGGTCTAATTTTATCATTCTGTAATTAAGCTTCTCCTGGCAGCCTGTATTTAGCCATAAAAGGGAAATATTTCCTTCCCCGTTTTCAAAATTGGTTAAGCGAGACAAGGAACGGTAACTTTACCCACTGAGCTCCACGTTTCTTTTGAGCAATGGTTTTTCTCGTTGACTTAAAGAGCTCATAGATTATCCAGGAAAAAGCTTTTCAGGTATAAATGGTTTGAAGCAATTTTTTTTTTTGAAGGGCAGGAGGAAATTAGTCAATATTGATCAGACGCTTTAATCACTGCTTTGCAGCCAAAGATCCAAAAGGAGAATGAACAGCAATATGTCCTACAATGGATACTTCCGTGTATCTGAGAAGCAGATGCTGTTTGTTGTTTATACAATATCCAATGTACTCTGACTGCACCGCCAATGGAAGGGATGCAGCTAAAGAACTACATTTCCCAGTCTTCCGTGCAGGGAAGGATGGCTATGTGACAAACACTGGCCAGTGAGATGTCAGCAGAATCGTTAGGCGGGGCTTCTGCAAAAGATTATCATAAGAAAGGTGGACTCGAAGGGAGGACTGTTTTGGGGGCAGCTTCTTTCTTTCTTCCCAGAAAAAGAACTTGATGACTGGCGCTGAAGCAACCTCCAGTGATCCAGAGGGAAAGGTCAAGAGAATTGCGGGGGACTTGGCCCTGACATCCTTAAACCAATGCCAGCACCTGCCCACCTCTGGACTTTTTATTGTGATGGAAAAATAAATCCCTGTGTGGTTTGTTTAAGCTATTCCGATTTGGCCATTTGGTTACATTCATGCATTTATGTATTTGTCGCCGACTTTATCGCTGTGTATAATGCCTGGAAGGGAACAAGCGCTTGGTGAGAATTTGCTGACCACTGAAGGAAGGCGGCAGATTCGTTTACTGATACAATCTGCAAGCTGGTAAAAGCCTAATTTGTCACTGGGTCTTCTCCAAGGTACAGCCCACTCTCAGAGGGTACTGAAAAGCCAACTTGCCAAAAAAAAGCACATTTAAAATTCTTCATTTAAACCATGAAATCTTCACGATATTTCTACGCGGGTGTAAACTTTTGGTAGCTGCTGATGACCTTTCATTAACATCGTTCCCAAATCATGGAACAAAAGGGGCACTTTAGAGATTCCTCCCGGAATATCCCCTACCTGTGTCTAAGCCAGAGTCCAGTCTTGAGCCAGGTAAAGCCCTCCTGACAGTGGGAGGGACTGATCACTGCCCTCGGGATCCTGGAAGCCAGTCCGGCCCTCTGCACTGTGACCCCTCCGGGACTTTCATAGTTGGAGAGGGTTGTCATAGTTCCTCCTGAACAACTGGCCCGGTGAGAGGCAGACACACTCGGAAGGCTTCTCTCGCCTCCTTGTCTAAAATGAAGGTGGGTGGGCCAAGGGTTAGCACCTCAAGGTGCTTTCCCTCTTGAGAAACCATATTCCGGGGATTTGGACCGTTCCGTGCTCCTTCTTCGTAAAGCTTCTGAGTAGCGTGTGTCATGTTACTCACTCAGTAAATGTGTTTTCCTTGCTTAATTCTGTCCTTTGGGTATGTAGTCCCAACCGGAGCACCCGGCTCCCTTTGCCCTCAAATTGTCCCCCCCCTCAGGACTGCTGCATCTGAATCATACTGTACGTAGGAAAAAAGAGTGGAGATTCTTTGGGACACTCCTACTCCCACGAAAGCAGGGCTCTCCTACTCCCACGAAAAACCTGGCTGTCCTCTAGAGACCAAGTGATCCACGAGGATCCTTTGTTTTTCTAGAAGAGGTTTCCTTGTTGTTTGCCCCCAGACGTCCGATGGGCTGTGACTGGCACTACTCTCTCCAAGCCTGGATGGGAGGGGTGGGGAGGACAGGCCTCCACACTCCGTGGCAGCCTCTGGACAGACCCCCGGAAAAGCCCACTAACTATTAATTTAGGTCAAATCACTGAATTATCAACTCATCTTTATATACAAAGAATGGAACTGGAATAGATTTTAATAAAACAATGAGGAGCTTTCTATTGTTAGCGCATATCGTTTCCCGGGCGATCAACGCAAGCATGTGCTGTACCGGAGGTTGTTTCACGAAAGCCAGTCAGGAAGAAAAAGCATACCTCGCGATTACGCATCGCTTTATGGATTTACAAAGCATCTTCACAAACATCACCCTTACCTCTTCACTGAACTCCTCTGTTTCTTCGTTTACTTAACTGTGAGCTGGGATAATAAAACTTTCCCCAAGGAGTCGTTCTGAGATGCTGTGTCTAAAGCTCCTAGCCCAGGGCCTGGCACACAGGAGGCCCTTGGTAGGTGGAGGTTAGTGTTTTCCCATTGGATCCTCAGCTTTTCAGGGTCCGCTCACTGTTCTTCCGTATCCTCTCCAGCACGCAAGCCAACGTCTCCCAGCACCCCCCGAGGAAGGGCGTTCTTCTTGCTCTGACCCTCCGATGCGGGGCCTCTGGTGGGCCTGCCCTCTCCATCATGGCCATACGTCCTCCACAGACGCCCTCGTTCACTGTGGAGTGTGGCTCACGGTTGCCATCACCCTGGCCTTGCCAACTTCCTGTGGCTTCAGGGCAGGGCCTACCAACACTTGGCTTCTCATGTCCTTCTACTTATTCCCTCCATATTGCTTGACCCTTTGGCCGCTCTGGATGTTCTCTTTCCTGGAATGGACCACGACACCTTGAGTTCAAATCTGTCACTCGTGAACCCTGACTCCTCCACCCCCAGTCCCTCAGGAAATCCCAGCCCCCACGCTGGCCCCTCGGCCCCAACTCTCTGATTTTGCCCCCTGGGCACACTCCTCCTTCCCCACATGTCCTTGCCCATCCGGCCTGGGGTTGGGCACAGCCATCGATCTCTTGCCAGTATTCTTAACTCCCCTTCTCCATTGCACGTCCGGCCCCCAGCAACCCACAGAGGGTTTCCATCCATCCAGTCTGTCCGTAAACACCGCAGTGTTTTGGGGGATTGCCACCCGTGGACTTGCTCTCCTTAGAGGGAGTTTCAATGTCTCCATCAGGGACGACATCAGCCACGCCAACGGGGCCCCCTCAACCTCACCCTCATCCCACAAGCTCAGGGGTTTAGATGTCGCCTCTGTGCTTTTTAACACCTGGGATCAGGTGCCAGGGGCTGCAATGCAAGGAAGTGGCAGAACCCCAAAACAGTCCTCCTTCCACTTATTCCTCATAGAATGGGTAGCCCCCGCTACCCCCCCCTCCCAGACCAGGCACTTGATGGTGATTTCCGGACGTGCTGGGACCAACTTTGTGCCACATGCCCTGTCGCCTTCCACCAGCTGCTCCTGGGGTCATTGCACCAAGATACCATCACCCCATGTGTTGTCTGGCTTCCATCCCCTGCCCTTCCCCAGGCATGGGGCCTCCCCCCGCCCCCCTGCATGGCCGCTTAACTGCATCCTCTCGAGCCCTACTTCATGGCGGCCTGCTTTGTGTCCACTGCTGCCCCTGGAAGGGCTCTCTGTCTCCTACCCGCTTCGCCTTGCAGACCTCCACCCTTCCTCAAGCACAAGTGTAAACAGCCCCGACCTCAGGCAGCCGTCCCAAGTCAGGTGTTCCTCGTGGCTGTAGACCCTGCCAGCGGACTGTCCTTGGTGCTGTCTAGGCCTCCTACTGGTGGGGCTCAGGGAAGGCGGAGACCCAGTGTCATTCATTCTACACACACGTGGAGCACCGCTGGGTGCCAGGATCTAAGGCTGTCTCTAGGGGGTGGCCGTGAGCACGAAGGACAGAGGTTCCTGCCCCCCGCGGAGCTGATGGTCCAAGGAGTTGAAGACCCTGCAATCAGCAATATACTAACAGGCAGGTAAATCCTAGGGTGTTTTAGAAGGTGATCGGTGCCCTGGAAAGAAAGAAAGATAAGAACAGAGTCAAGGAAGGGGTGCCCTGGTGGCTCAGTCCATTAAGCATCGGACTCTTGGTTTCAGCTCAGGTCATGAGCTCAGGGTTTGTGAGTTCCAGCCCCCCATCAGGCTCTGCTCTGATGGCACAAAGCCTGCTTGATTCTGTCTCCCTTTCCCTCTCCCTCTCCCCTGATCACTGTCTCTCCCGCTCAAAAATAAATAAGTAAACATTAAAAACAACAACAACAACAACAACAGGTGTCCACCTGGGTGGGTTAGTTGTTAAGCATCTGACTCAGGTTGTGTGTGATCTCACTGTTGGTGGGTTCGAGACCCACATCAGGCTCTGTGCTGACAGCTCAGATCCTGGAGTCTGTTTCGGATTCTGTGTCTCCCTCTCTCTCTGTCCCTCCCCTGCCTGCACTCTCTCTCTCTTTCAAAAATAAATAAAAACACTAAAAAAAAAAAAAAACAGAGTAAAGGAGATTAAGAGTGCCCTAATGCAGTCCCTGCCTTAGAGTATTTGTTTTTATTTCCATTTTTTTTAAGTTTACTTACTTATTTTGAGAGACAGAATGACAGAGACAGAGAGCACTAACAGGGGAGGGGCAGAGAGAGAAGGAGAGAGAGAATCCCAAGCAGTCTCCACATTGTCAGTGTGGAACCCCACAAGGGTCTCCATCCCACGAAAGCGTGAGATCATGACCTGAGCGGAAATCAAGAGTCAGACGCTTAACCGACTGAGCCACCCAGGAGCCCCAGTTTTCATTTCCATTTCATTTTTTTTTTTAATTAGAAAAATGGCACATGTTCCTTATACAAACATCAGTCATTGCAGAAACACCCCCATCGCGGGCTCCAGGAGAATCTGAGCTTGTTATAGGAGCAGCGGGTCCAGGAGGGCCTTCTGGAGGCAGCAGATCTGGGGAGGAGCAGCGAGTCCCCGTGTGCACCTGGGGCTCAGTGCGCTGCCTGTCCTGGGGAGGTCTGGACAGGCAAACTGCGGCCTCAGCGGTCAGGTGGCCACCAAAGGCCACCTGCCCACTCTGCTGTATTTGGAAGAACTTTCCGTGCTTTGATGACACCTGGCAGCGTGAACGGAGAGCCTGGAATTTTCCACTTGTGAGCATCAGTGTAATGATGGTATGGAGTTATGGGTTTGCCTCTCTGCACGGAGGCATCTGGACCTTCACAAGGATGCCAGGTGCCCGGTTATATTCAGTGTCACCTTGGGCCATGCAAGATTTGCACGGTCCAGAGACCAAACGGCTCATTCTATACTACATTAACTAGAAGTGGACCTTAGGGATCCCAAGGGGGACATCCTCTACACCTTAGTATCTACACTGTCCCTGAGTTGAATTCCCCGGGGCCTCACCAGCTTGCGGTATCAATGGGATCACACCAAGAGTAATGACAAGACCGTCACTGCTCCGGCCCCACCCTGTGCCCCTATTAAGGTTTTAACCACTCCTTCTAGGGCATCCCTCGGGATATCTCACTTGGCATAACCAATTCTTCATCATCCTTCATCCCAGGGCTGCTCTCTGCTGTCCCCAAGGCCTCACCCCGGACACTCCCCTGGGGTCCTCACTCCTGCATTCTGATTCTCCAACTCTAGAGGGCAGTCTGCATTCCCTGAGCCTCACTGGGCAGGAGACCGCCCCTCCGTCCTTGCTGCTGGGGACAGGCCTCTCCAGAACGGCCCCTGGAAACCACTCCTTTGGTGTTATTCTGTAGCCACTTTCCCCAGAGCTTGGACCCAAGTCGCTGGGCCCTGTTGCCCCTTCTCCCCACCCTGGTTTTCTCAGGCACTCAGGCACAACCTCCTCTCGTTCGAGCGGAACATCTCCATGGCACTGCTTCCAGGCGGCTCTTGCTTACAGCTCCACACACAGGTCTGGATCATAGTTTAGAAGCAGAGGAGGGTTTTCAGTGTGTGTGTGCACGTGTGTGTTTGTGTGTGCACATGCATGGGCTGTACAGAAGAGTTCCTTGTTTCATAAGCTGTCAGATTGCCTTTCTTTGAATAAGTTCCACCTAATCGTTTGTAACCATTTCACAATTAACGAAAAGAAATAAACAAGAATTCAGCTCTTTGTACTGAAGCTGGGTCACAGGCCCCTCCCTGGCCAGGCTCCTCTGGGAAGGTGTTTCATAAGCATTCTAGCACTTGGAGTCCGGTGGCTTTTTGCTTTTTCTTTTCTACTCTTTACCTATTCACCTTAGTCCGTGTTATGGGCTGACTTGTATCCCCGCCCCATGCATATGCTTCCGAATATGACCGTATTTGGAGAGAAATTGATTATTTAAGAGGTAATTAAGTAAAAATGAGTTCATCTGGGTGGACCCTAATCCAATCTGACTGGTGTCCTTTTAAGAGGAGGCAATTTAGACATAGATGCACCCAGAGGAAAGACCGTGTGAGGACACTGGGAAAAGAAGTGACATCCACAAGCCAAGGAGAGATGATGCATCAGGAAAAATCAAACGTGCTGACATCCCAGTTGTAGACTTCCTGCTTCCAGAATGGTGAGAAAATGAATTTCTGGTGTTTAAGCCTCCCAATCTGTGGTACTTGTTATGGTCACCCTGAGCAAGCTAATACGGTACTTTTAAAATGTTTTGTTTTGGGGCGCCTGGGTGTCTCAGTCGGTTGAGCGGCCGACTTCGGCTCAGGTCATGATCTCACGGTCCGTGAGTTCAGGCCCCGCATCGGGCTCTGTGCTGACAGCTCGGAGCCTGAAGCCCGTTTCAGATTCTGTGTCTCCCTCTCTCTGACCCTCCCACGTTCATGCTCTGTCTCTCTCTGTCTCAAAAATAAATAAACGTTAAAAAAAATTTAAAAAAAATGTTTTGTTTTGAATTTAATTAACAAAACGCATCATTTTTAATTGTAAAATAAGCATAAGTTCTGTAGGTATCTTGCGAAAGGACATAGGCTACTTTGCTCAAAATTAAGGGATTTAGTTATAACCGCTTCTGACTTTAAATCTTTAACTGCCCTTTTACCTTGATTCCTTATTGAGTCTGAACCCTTAATAATAATAATATCTTCTCATTGCCTATCTGGTCTTATACTTTTATCAAGACAAGCCCCATATCTGATCTTCTTTTCATTCAAGGTAAGTAGATTAGCTCCACTTTGCAGATAAGGAACCTGAAGGCAGAGGGTTCCCAGGGCTCATCCTGTCCCAACTCACCAGAGAGCTCTAGAGAGAACATAGTCCAGAATTCTGGCCAGACCCTGACAGCTGCTTCCCTCAACAGCCATCCGAACGTACAAACTAGACAACAAAGATCCCAGGCATTGAGAACATAGCGAAGCTGGGTGTGGTGCCTGACGCAGAATATTGCCAATAAATATTTAGTGACTGGCTTGACTTTTGACCCCATAAACTCTTGTGGATGATTCTCCCCACCAGACTTTTGTTCAGATGAAAAAGCAAATTTCAAGGTGGTTCCCCCCCCCCCCCCCACCATTGAGAACGCAGCATAGCGTAGTGGTAAGACAATTAAGCTGGGCATCCGAACTAGGTTTGGATTCTGACTCTGTCATGTTCCAGTTGTGAGACCACTGACAAGTCCGTTATTTCTCTGGCCCTTGGTTTTCTCGCCAGTAAAATGAAGGTGTTGGATCAGAAAATTTTTAAAAGCTCTTCCAGCTCTATAATGCAGAATTCTAAGAATTTTTATAGGAGATGCTTGTAGGTTCTCAGCTTCTCTAGTCTCTGCTTCTTCCCACTTTTCATGCATATAAAGTGAGTTTGACCTTCCACTAACAGTCATCCCTCAATTATCCACGGGGAAGAGGGGACACTTCGTGTTGACCAGAGTTTTGCTAGCCTGAGGCCAAGGTCCTACTTCCTAGGGCAGGAAGGAGCCTCGGGGCTCTCCTGTGGCCCAGTCTGACCAGTGGGGTGGCCGAGGGACTTGGCTGGTCCTCGGCAGTCCTTTGCCTCCATTGAGGGCTCCAGACTCCCAGCCTCACCGTTCCCTGAGCCGAGCATTGTGGGGATGGCTAGTGTGCAAACCCATATCCTGGGGCCGAAATGGCTGAAAACTGGGCACGGTCCCTTAGCAGCACACACGACAGAAACTCCACACACCTGGAGCTTATCAAGGTTTCCCTTCTGGCATCTCTGTTACTGTTGCCTGTTGCACATTCGGATCCCAGGGTCCCTGAGGGAAGGCACTGTGGCTCACGTTTGCACTCTGTATCCCTAAGGGCTCAGTGAGTGCCCCTGAACAGGGATGTTGCGAGAACACACAAATGCTCTCCAAAGGGAGAGCCGTTCCTTGTCCCTGTTTTGGCCTGTCCCTGTTCCTGTCTCCTGCTTTGGCCGTTCGATGCTATTTCTAAACTGGATTTCTCACCAGCTAACAGATCTTGCTTTCAAGAGCGGAAATAAATGGGACTTAATTCCCCAGTCCTCTTCCAGGTGATTGGGGTTACGTGACCCTGAAGAAAGTCAACATGTGAGGAGCTTCCAGATGGCGTCCCCACTTCCTAAAGTAGGACAAATGTGAAAAGCAATAGGACTGAAGTAGCCTCCGTCCAGAGGGGGAGCCGTGGCTGCTGCAAGGTGCAGGGGCTCAGCCTCCCCTCCCCGGTCCTGCCCACTTTACTGGAGCCGCCGAGTGTGAGGGGAGTTTTCGTGAGTTGCCTGGCCCTATGGCACAGCCCTTTGGTGGGGGCTGTGCTGCCCAGCTGATGTTCAGGTTATGGCCTCACAGACGTCAAAACAAAACGTTGGCTGGTCTGCCAGTTCGATCAAATAGCCAGAGTTTGAAAACTGAACAGACTGGTTGCTTCACTACATCACGAATCAATGGGCTCCTTTAACTACAGAAATGGCCTTGACCCTGAACCGGCCAGTTTGAAAAGGATTTATCCCTTCTTTGTTCCTTGTCCCCGTTTGCAGTCTCGAGCTTAAACACCAGTCTAGCCTCTGCTTGAGAGAGTGGCTGCGTCCCTGTTCCGGACACAAACCAAAACCGCTGTGGGCCCGTGGATCAGTCGTGCTGAGGCCAGGCACGGGGCTCCGGAAGCAGAGCGCGCTCGTTCACGCTCATGTGCGAGAAGGGAGAACGGGGGGGGGGGGGGGGGGCAAGGGAGCGTGTGGGTAGCATATGTGGAATGGGTCAGAGTGCAAATCTGTGTGGGCTAAAGACCTATTCAAGCTCAAGAAGGGTTTCGATGACTCTCTAGATCACTGCCGGGAGATGGGACGTGAAAGATGCTGCCAGCATCCGTCCTTCTAGGCTGGAGCTTGAATTCCCACTTGTCTCGAGCCAACCCCGTTTCCAGGAGCTGGTACCGCTGCACCCTCTCCCTCACCTCCTTTGGATAGACTTCCCTGGACACGATCCAGCTCTGCGCCAGCACCCCATCACCTCCGCCCCGGATCTCTGAAGCCCTGTCCAATCTTGCTCTCTCAAGCACAGAATCTCACGTTTTGCCCAGGGCCTGACTGCAGTTGTGTGGTGCCCCATTTTGGGCTTGATTTATGGCAGTAAGCCCCTTCCCAAATTCTGCACGCATTTGCCGAATAAAGAGACGCTATTTGCCTTGTGGGAGCTATTTTTGGAAGTCATGAACCGAACACTCAAGTGGATTACTTTGGGCTGACTCAGAAAATTGCGTACGTCCTCGAATACGGAGGCCGCCTCCCTCTCTACGTAATTCGCGCCGTCTCCACACCATTGCCAGATAGCATTTCCCAAACACGTTTTTCTTTCTGCGGTTCCTCTGCAAGCAACCTTGGCTCCCCTTAGAAAGCCACACTCCTTAGCCCAGCGGCAAGACCTCCCCGCGAAGCCTGCCTCTCTTCCTGTCCCGGCACTTGGCTACGTACCACCTGCCCAGCTAGCCCGGCCCTAGCTGTCTCTGAGCTCTCATGCCCATGCTACCTCTGTGTTTCTGTCACCCCTCCCAGTCATTTCCCGTAAGCCAACTCCTCCCCATAACGCCAACACTGTACCCAAATGGCGACTTTATCGGTAGGTCCCCCTGGAGCATTCAGTTCACAGTATCTGTCCCTCCGTGGACTTACGGGACCGACAGCCTCTGCTATTCATGAGACGCTACAGTTTTATGGCTTCGTGGGTGATTCACCTCCATGTGTGGAACTCCGGCCCACACTGACTAGATTGTCAGTCCTCCTGCTGCTTCTCTGTGCCTCCCACATGCCTCTAGGGGTGCAGCCTTCTGCTTCCAAAAAGTTGGTTGAATGAATGGTTGAAAGGCCAAGACTTCTCCTCCTTCTCTAGACTGACCAAGGCCTCCCAGGGCTGCTAGAAGGAAGAAATAGAAAGACATCCTCTGCCGGCATGCCTTGGGGGCAACACAGGGTGGTAGGGTGCCCGGGACTGTCCTGGGCTGAGGAGGGTGGGAGCCAGCTCACAGGCATCTGGGACGGCCCCCTGTGAGTGCTGAAGCAGGCCGCACAGGCTGGGGACCTGCGTGGGTGCCGGAGAGAGTGCCCCCACGGAAGGGCCCTGGATCCCAGCCAGTTGGCACGAATGCTGTAACCGTAGCAGCCACCGGGGCTCTTTTCCATAAGAATTAGTGAATTATATTGTAGAGAGTATCTTGTTAAATGCAGATTTATCCTTCAACTCTGAAAACACGATCTGTTGCTTCTGTGTCAAACCATCTGGCTTCGTAATATCTACGGACAACATATTTTCCACGAATGAGTCTTTAAATCTCCTTTGGAAAATATCTCTAACTGGCATTTCCCCATCAGATGTGCATTATCCCTGCATAGCAAAATTGATATGCCCTTAGAAGTTGGTATGAAGGTAACTGCCACGTCGTGAGGGCACATGCGATGTGTCATGATATACATTGTCATTAATGTGTTCACTCCTTTGGCTATTACAAAATGGACAAGGCTCAGGCTTAGTCTTGAGCCACCCAGGTGCCCCATCGGGCTCCGTCTTGAAGTATCTCTAGTAGATCATGGGCTTCCCCCCCGCCCCGAAATTGTAACAAAGAGCTGGTTGTCCTCCAGTATCCAATCCCCGCCTTTTACTTAAGAAGAACCTTGATATTTAGCTGCACACAAAACTTCTTGGCATAGGCCACACCTGTCTACCTCCTTTGGAGGTAGGTGTGCTCATGTGACTAAGCTCCGGACAATTAGATATAAATGGAAGTGTCATGTGTGACTTCAAGTAAGAAAGTGTGCCCTTGCTTCTTCCTTTTTCTTTCATCTTCTTGCTGGTTGGAATGCCAACATGATATCTGGGGCTCAAGCAGCCACCTTGCACCTTGAGGCAATACGCTAAGGAAGGGGAGTAGCTAGATAGAAGAAGCCTGGGTCCCCACTCACTGGGAGCCAACATATTAACCCCGGACAAACTTCTAAATTTACACGAGACAAACTTTTCAATTGTTTAAGCCATTGTTATCTTGGTTGCCTGTCTGTGCAGCCAATCACGATTCTGTGATGATTGTTTTATGTCTGTTCCTACCCAGATCCTATCGGACTGCATCTCTTGTCTCCCTTGCCCTCTGGCTTTTGACTACATCTAGCCAATGGGAGACACTAGCAAGAGAATGGAGGGCAAGAGTTGAGAGAGAAAGAAGGATATTTTTCTTCCATGCTTACCCCCATGCTTCCATGAAGCTTCCCTGCTTCAGTGCCTCGATACAGCAGTTTGTTCCTTCTCACACTACGCTTCTTCCCAGGGGGTTCCACCTTTCTGTCTCTGTTTTTCACTGGGCTCTAGCCATCCTGTATTTTCCTATTTTCCCTCTAGACCAGAAGTAGTGATCATTTCTCAGTACTGCTAATCTCTGGGATGCTTAGCAACTTTAATTGTGCCTACAGCTCTCTAAATAGTTCTTTTATTAATTTTTTGGTTATACATTTGAGTAGAGTTCTCTTTCCTTCTAGGTCTCTGGCTAATGGGCCAGTGAGTCAGAGACCACTGGGACAACCGCAGTGGTGCTAGTCAGCCCCTTCATAACCAATGAGCAAATTAACATTTTACCCGTTTACTTTACACAGACTCTTATCTGTGACCCACGAGAACCACAACTATGAGCTCACATGGGCTTACCTACTATTAGACATGGTTCTACACTCAAGGAGTTTTCGGTCCACTCAGGGACTGTAAGGAACAGAGATAGGAGTTAATTTTCACATGGCAGGAGAGTGCAACGGTTGTCATCGTTGGGGTAGAGCTGATGTGTTGGATAGTAGTGAGAAACTAGGTAAAGACCTTCAAAACCAGGCAGCAAAAATTGAATTAAATTTGGAGCAATGGAAACTGATGAACATAAGGTGACATGATAAAAAGTGCTGTTTTCTCAAAATTTATTTGGCAAAAACCCGTTGGCTTATTCTCCCTGCCTTCTGTTTGCTCACTCTTCCTTTCATGCCTTGTAAGTGCTACTTGAATTAACTCCATGAGTCTAGATCTCCTCCTGTCCCCTTTGGCTCCTGGGTGCCAAAACGGATAAGTCAAGCCTACCCTCCTTTACAATGACTTAAAATGCCTTTTGCCACCTGGCTCCAGCTAATCTCCCTGGTGTCATCTCCAGCCACTTCCACCCACCTGCCTTCTGCTACAGCCCCCACGGCTAGTCATTATTTTTTGAACGTACCACATGCATGCAAGCTTCTGAACCTTTGCATGTGCTGTTTCCTCCGGCCCAGCACTGTCCAAGAGAACTTTGTGCAATGATGGAAACGTTCTAGATCCACATTGTCCCACATGGTAGCCACTAGCCATATGTGGATGCTGACCACCTGAAATGTGATCAGTGACTGGGGAACTGAATTTCTAATGTTACTTAATTTTAATTAATAAAATTTAATTTAAATTTCAATAGGCACATGTGGCTAGCAGCTACCATATGGATAGACAGCCCTCATCAAATTATTGTCGAATCTTCTCTCCCCTTATCCCCATGGGGAGATCCAGAAAGCTCCTACGTACTATTAAGGACAAATTTAAATGTTGCTGCCTCGCTAGAGCTTTCTGCCCCCTCATTCTCACCCCACAATAATTAATTACTCCCTCAGCTGTGTTCCTTTAAGCACCGTACGCATGCCTATATCGATCACACAGCACAGGGCCTTTCTTCCTTCCTTCCTGGCACCTTATTCTTCCAACATTCTAAGTGTACAGTACTAATTGTATTTCTCTAGGTGAGCCATGTCCTCTTGCCCTGAGGCTTTTGCATACGTTGTTGCCTCTGCCAAAAGCACGCTTCCTTACGTATCTCCACTGGCCAGCTAATGCCTTCAGATTTCAACTTAGATGTCTCTTATTCCAGGAAGCTTTCCCTTATACCTTCCTGTGTCCACTTAGGGCTTTCCTTCCTAGATACTCTCACAATGTTCTATGACTACCTATCCTAGTTCTCTATATTTTACTTGTGTTGGTAGCCTGTTTCCCCCTCCCCTTCAAATCTCTTTGAAGCCAAAGACCAACTGTTATTCAAACAGCTATTACAGTACCTGGCACAGAGAAATATAAGCTGAATATGACCAAAATGCTCCTTTTGGGATGAAGTGGAGGGAAGGCGGGGCAGGGACGGGGGCTGCTGTCCGTGGTGCTGAAATAGCCCAGCTGGCTAGCGTGCAAACTACTGTATGTGCAAACTACTGTATGTCCAAACCCGGAAAGGTAGAAACCAAGTTATGGGGTATGTTATGGGGAGAGAAGAGAGGATATGAATAATGGGAGAAAGACAAAAAAGAGAGAGAGAGAGAGAGAGAGGCAGTGACACAGCCACTCCTCAGGAAAAAAGACTTTTTTGCTATCATAGCCAAATCATTGCTATTAACCGAAAGAAACTACAACCCCAGATGAGCTAGTGAACCCATGAAGGGAGTAAGGATTGTGTGTGCAATGTTCAGCTTGAACAAATACATTCACACAGGCTGGCAATGCCAGCTAGGCAGTAATAGAAAGACTGAAGTGACATTCTCAGCTATTCTTAAGTGCTAATAGTTTGTCTTTATTTTTATTTTCTCCTTCTTAAAATATCTGTTTTTTTCCACTGCCCAAAACAAATTACAATTTATGTCCTTTATGTTTCATAATTTGGGGGGCTTATTTTCTGTGGGTGTTTTGCTTTTTGGGTTTTGGGGTGTTTTGTGGTGGTGGCGGTGGTGGTCATTTTTATCATGTCATTGACATCAAGTTCTCCTAATCTCTCAGATGTTATTCTTCCCTTTTCTCATTTTTTTTTTCAAATTTGCAACACTCTTTCTCTACTCCGTCCTTTAACACTCTCAGCTGATGACCTCATTTCTTGTTTCACAGAGAAGTTGAAACCAATAAGAAAAGAACTTCCTTATTCTTCCAATAAAAACAAAAATACCAATATAAATGTCTTTTCATCCTTTCTTCCTCCTCATCGGAAGATTTGTCCACATGACTATTAAAGACCAAATCCCCCAGGAGCTATTCCCTCCCATCTGTTTGAGGACTTTGCTCCAGCACTTACATCCTGTCTGCCTTGAATATTTTCCCTCTACTAAATCTTTCCTGTGCATACAAATGTGCTCTAATACTTCCCATCTTTTAGAAACCCTCCCTAGCCTCTATCCTATAGTGACTGCCCCAATTTGTCTGTGGCTATGCTTTCTGTCTCCATTCTCTTTGATCCATTCCTGCCAGGGATTTGCCTTACCATTCTACTAACATCACTATTCTAAAATTCACCAATGATCTCCACATTGCAAACCCAGTTATCAGTTTTCACTCCTCTTTTTCCTTGACTTCTCAACCATCATTTGATATAATTGGTCAATTCTGCCTCCTTGAAACCCTTTATTGACTTGAGTTTATTTGTTCTTTTTCCTGGTTTTCCCTCTACCTCACTGCGTGTGCCTTCGCAGTTTTCTCTACTGGATCTTCTGCTTCTTCCAAACCTCTAAGAGTAGGCTCCATCTTTGGTTATTTTCTCTTCACTCCATATATTCACTTCCCTGTGATCTCATCCAGGTCCATGGCTTTAAATACCATATACATGAGAGCACCTTCCAGATTTAATTCTCTATCCCCCTCCTCTCTCCTAAATAGAAGACACAGCTCCTGACATCTCCAATCCCACGGCAGAAGGGTAGGATGGCCTCATATCTATTTTTCCAGGACAGTTTTGATTTGTAACTATTGTCTCTGTTAAGTATTAATAGAACTTCTTCCATTCAAAATTGTCCCAGTTTGGACAACATATCATTTGGCCACCTGTGTTTAAGTTTCCATGGCTGCTATAACAACATGCAACAAACTTGGTGGCTTAAAACAACACAAAATTATATTTTATAGTTCTGGAGGTCAAAAGTCCAAAGTGGATCTCACTGGGCTTAAAATCAAGGTGAGTCAGAAGGCTGAATTCTTTTCTGGAGACTGTAGGGGAGAATCCATTTTGTTGACTTTTCTAGCTTCAAGAGGCTCCCCACATTCTTTGGCTCATGGACCCTTCCATCTTCAAAGCTATCAGTGGCTGGTCAGTCTTATTCATATTACATAACTTGGACACTGATTCTCCCTCCCTCTTCCACATTTGGCTCCTACAGTGGGCCCTACCAGATAATCCAAGATAGTTTTATTTCAAGGTCAGATGATTATCAGCTTTAATTGCATCTGCAACCTTAATTTCCCCTGGACATATCAAAATGCACACTCACAGGTTCTAGAGATTAGGATGTGGACATCCATAGGGCACCATTATTCTGCCCATCACACCATCCAATAGACTTCTCAAACTTAGCATGCCCCCAAATTGGCTCTTGGCTTTCACCAAATCTCCCTCTGCAGCTTATCTCAGCAAATTGTGTACCATTCATCCATCTGCTCAGGCCAAAAGCTTTGCTGTCATTCTTGAATCTTTCTTGCTCTTAAACTATATATCCAATCCTTCAACTAATCCTGTAAGTTCTTCTTTTACCTTTAAGACATATTCAAATACATTTCATCCCCCTCCGACCCATTACCATCTTACTCCAAACCACTGTCTTCTCTCACTTAGACTATTGCTAGGCCCTGCGTGGTCTCCAGCTTCTGTTCTGCTTATGCTGTTTCCTGCCCCAGTTTATTCTCCACAAGGCAGCCAGAGGAGTCCTCTTTAAACATAAATTATATTATGGTCACTCCTCTGCTCAAACTGCTGTGATGATTTCCCCACACTTGGAATAAAAGGTCAGCGTCCTCACCATGACCTGAAAGGTCTTTCCCAGCATGGCCTTACACCCTGTTCTGCCTCATTTGCTACTTTTGGCTCTAGGACACTATAAATGCTAAATCTCCTACCCCTTTGCTTCCTGTGACTCTAGGGAAAACTTTAAGGTGATTGTCAGTCTAGCAAAGCCGAAGCTGGGTTAGCGTTATTATCAAAAGGGAACATATGGAACTGTTTTGTTCTTTGTTTGTATTTAAATATTTTCATGACCAAAAAGAAAATGTTACTAAGGCTTAGATCCTTTCTCTGGGCTTTGTGAAATAAACCACCAGTGACCCAATAGGGTCAGTTCTGTGCCAGAGTTTTGGAGAGGATTAAAGCATGACAATAACTAGATTTAATAATAGCCTTTGCACTAGACCTTGGGGGATTTCTGGCAGCCTCAATTACTCCAGTTCTTATTTTCTTTTGCCCTGTATTATCTTTAGTCGCCCTTGAATGCAGAGAGACTTCTAGCTGGAAAATTTTTATTTCCCATTTGAAACTTGCCACAAAAAATGTCCCCCTGTTCCACCATATATTCTGTATACATGGACAGATATTCTATAGAGGGTGTAGACTGTATTTCATCTCATGTATTTCCACTTGCTTAATTATTGTTTTCTCCTCTTAATTGCTCACAGTAATCTAACTCTACTGTGCTTGCTAATGAGCACAGCTTAGACGTTCCACATGTAACGAGCTACAAGAGTCGTTCTCTCATTATCGTCACTAAATGTTCCCATATATATTCTCACTTGACATGTGCAGAAGCAAAAATAATAAAAACTATAAAATTCTTTGGAGATATGATGAAGTGTAATGTTCATAAACAGAAAGTTGTGGTTTTAGCGTATACTTATAAAATGCTAGCTTTGAAAGGACCTGGAAAGATCACTTACTTAGACCCTTTGTTTTATGTATGAGGAAACTGAGGCTCAGCGATATGGCATGGCTTTGCTGGAGTCACACAATCACAAAGTGGGACCAGAACCCAGGCCTCCCAATTCCCGGTCCTGTATGGTGCCCGCTATAGAGTCTTTGTTCTTAAGAATGCATTTGCTTAGCCTGCTATTTACATGGACTAGTATGTCCACTGGGTCCACTGTTATAAATAACAGTGAAAATTTGAAAACAATCTAGATAACCAACATTAAGAAAATCATAAAATAAATGGTGATATGCTTAGGTAATATTACCTAAATATTATGTAATTATTGTACTTTGCTTGTTGTAATTATATAACATTATGTAGATATTAAAAATCATTTTTAAGGATGCCTGGCTGGTTCAGTTGGTATAGCATGTGACTCTTGATCTTAAGCCCTATGCTGGGTGTAGAGATTAGTTACAATAAAATATTTAAAATAATCATTTTTAGAAACCATGTAATGACCGTTTGCGTCCTCACAACATAATGTTGAAAACCAGGCTACCAAACTGAATAGATAGAGTGTGACAGCAATTTTGTTTTATATACACAGTAAGAATAGAACACATCAAAGAGTGGCTTTTTGAGATGACAGGATTACAAATTACTTTTGTTCCCTTTTAAAAACATTCCTGCTTCGCAGATTTTCTCCAATTTGCATGTCTTAATTAAACTTATAATTAGAACAAAATTGCGGTTTTGTGAAGAGAAAAAGATGTGATCAAGCCTTAATAACTTGAAAGAGATTTTTCTCAGACTGAGAGATGGCAATTTTAGAGGATTATGAAGAAAGTCATAGAAGCTAGAGCTGTTGGCACAACTGCCATTACATTACTAAGTGGCAAAACTTAGGCTTAGTAAAGAAGACATGTCAGCACCTGATGTTCTTACATTTCTTCCAGTTTTTTCTTTCCCCGAGCAATATGTGCTGAGGGCTCAGAGGCCATTGCTGTGAGCATGCATTGTGTGTGTTAGCAGCACTAATGAGGCAGGATGTAGCTTTCCTTCCAGTGTATGTGTATGAGTATAAATGATGCTCAGGGACAGGCTACCCTAGGATGCCGAAAGAATCATGGCTCCCCACCCAGATATTCCACGGACTAGAAATAAGACAAATTTAAATTAAACCAACCTCATATTCTTTGTATATAAAATAGAAAAGAAAATATTTGTTGATGCCCAAGGCTTGAAAGGATATAGTGAAAATACCATAGGACATAAACGGTTCTCTCAACTTGGAGTTCAATTAGCAGTAAGTTTCAAACACCATAAGTGATTTAACCTTCATTCTAATAATCTATACTATCTCCGGAATTTACACAAAAAGAAAAATAAAAAAGAAGAACACACTATATGCCTCCAGATATGCGTTCCTAGATTATTTCAAGCAGCAGAAAATCGGGAGTAACAAAAAAGTCCCCAAATAAGAGGGTTTGCAATAAAATTAGAGCATATTTGAAATGATATTATGAAGGAAAGCAAGATGAAGAAATGCCTATGATATAATACTTAAAAATCAAAACATAAAAATGTATACTTTTTATTATTTTGAACATAATTATATAAAATATATGCAGAAAGAAAAAAACGCTATCTATTTTGTTAGAATGATAGGATTGTGAGTTACGTTCTCTGTTTTCCAAATATTTCTTTAATACTGAAATAAAAATGACACCCTACTCTTTTAGTGGGGTCACCTCTTGCTGGGCTTGATAGTTTAGAGTTGTCATGTGTTGCGTCTATATGTTGCAGTGGCAGGCAGTTTCTGGCGTCAGTTTGCATTCACAAGGCTAGTCCTATCAGTCCTCTAGTGGTGTGGCCTTGGATAGCTTAAGCCTCTGTTTTCTCATTTTTTAAATAGGAGATCATGAAAGCTTCTGAGCTTTGTAAAGAATGTTTCAATTGTTTAAATCTCCCAGGGCGAACGAGACGGTTTCTGCTACAAAATTTTGTGGAGAAAGGCATTGCACTCTATGCTGTGGGCAGAGCCAGACTATGAGGTTCAGGCAAAACTTTAAGTAGAGGCAAAATCCTAGTCAAGAAGTCAGAGAAGCAGGTCCAAAGGCCTCACCCACTCCAGGAAAAGGACTAAACCCTGTCAGAGAGCAGCAGAGAGGAAAGGAACTATAAGTTGAGAGAGGGAAAGAGTGTGTTCCTGGGGCAAGGGCCTAATGCTGATTTTTTTTTTTTTTTTACCTTTATCTATCTGTCTGTCTGTTTATCTATCTGCAATTTTTGGAAAATTCCGGACCTATCTTAAGTAGAAAGAATGATGTAACAAATCCATATATATCCATTACCGAGCTTCAACAAAATGAAGGTTTCATCTGTTATTTCACCCATCCCCCCTCTCTGGATAGTGTTGAAGTAATAATTTTATTACCACATCTGTAGGTACTTTCATATGTGTCTCTAAAAGATACAGACTCTTTTATTTAATATAATCACAAGAAGATTTTCATACCTAAAAAGTTAGCAATAGTTGTTAAAGGTGTGGTTTGAGGACTTGTCCCACAGAGAAGTGAGCGGGAGGGTCTGATGCACTTGAACGGTCAAAGGGGTGACCCAGAAGCCCAGGCCCATTAGTCTGACATCACCCCTTCCTCCAGCAGGGCAGAGCAGGCTGTTCTGAGAACGACCTGGGTGACCACCAACCAGGTGGGAGGTTGGCAGATTCAGTACAGAGTTTTGCACTATGGAGGTACTGAAGACCAAAGTCAGGACTCAAACTCTGGAGGAGTCCTTCAAATAGACCCAAACAAATAACCTAGAAGGATCCTGGGGGGCGTGGTTTTCAAGCAGAGTACACAGGGGCCGGGAACAATATCGCATGAAGAAACCATTTCATGCCTGAACAAGTTCTCTGCTAAGGAGGTTCCTTTGCTGATCAGGGAAGCATCCGTGCGGAGATATGTGGAGGTGCGAGAACAGAGGATGGGGACCCCAACACCCCCACCTCCATCTGACCTCAGATCAGCCACTTATCCTCAGATGCATCATCTGCTAAAGTTACAGGACAACACAGGTCTTCTCATGAAGTAAATGAAATTAGGTATGGGACAATACCTAGCACAGACTGATTAAAATGTATTGAATACATTTTAGTTGATATGATCTAAATATATCTGCCAAACTGATAGACTAACATATTGAGAAACTGACAAGATATTATCTGTCAGGAATTTGGGGGAAAATGGATTGTCATATTTCTGCATATCGGTGTATGCTAATTTACATAAATTACTTTGTGTTCTCCCAACAACCTAACTCTAAGCCTGTGGAATAGGTTAACCTCTAGCCAGCAAATTCCAGTCCAGGACTGACAGTTGCTGCACCAGGTGGGACAGTGGCATTCTTCAGTACAGGAGGGACATCTGAGGAATTATCCTCCCGAGCATGTCACCAGAGGTAAGGAGACCAAATGACAAGTATCCCAGATCCTGGGACCATCTAGTGGCCCTAAGAATGAGATTCTTCCCAAACATAGATTTTTCTTTTATTGTTTTCTCTTGAGAAAATGAGACTTAGAGACATCTTGAAGGGTGATTCATAGTGGCTCCATTTGCATAAAATCAAGGCTCAGAGCTTTAGTCTCCCAGGGGAAATGTTATGTGATGTGACATTATTTGCTATGATTCACCACTGCATATCAAAGAGGAAAGATGGGCGGTGAGAGGCCCCCGATTTTGCGGGGAGCAGAAAGGGAAAGGGTGAGGAGGTCCTGTCAGGGCAGCATCGAGGAGTCAGCGGGCTGATGCAGACCGAGGTCCTGGAAGGTGAATTTGTCTTTTGCTGAAACACAAGTGAGTTCAGCTGGGGCAAACAATAACCTTTAATGTATCTGAGTGTCTTTCCCCTTTTAGCTGCCCCTGGCAAATGCAGCTTGCCTGGCGGCAGGGATGGGAGTTTCTGGATCTTTACCCAACCTTCCTGCTCCCCAGGAGGGCCATTCTTTGCTCCCCCCCCCCCCACAGTGATGGCTGTGACTCTTGCCTGATGAAATTGCCATTCTTTTCCAGCTCACCGTCCACCGCCAGTTATGAAAATAGGAATGCAATGTTTGCCTGGCACTTGTCAGCCCAGAATTGTGACTGAGTGAATTTCTGTAATCCTCTGTTGTCATGGAGACGTGGAAATAGAAGCCTCCATATTGGGTGCACCCAGGCAAAACCACAAGAATGGGGCAGTTTGAACTAATGGTTTCCTCTGGCTCCTCTGACATTAAAATTCAGGCTCAGGAAGGCTCTTGCTTCGCATAAATCACACCCGCAAGCAGGCTCAGATGTGTTGAGACCTTACCACTATGCTCACCGGCCCAAATGTGCCCATCCCAAACCATCATAAATCCTTCTTTCTCTTTCCCTCCACTCTTGCCTTCATTTCCCCCAAACACACTCTGTTGCATTCGACTGCCTTTAATAAAGGATTGTTTTAATGGGATCCCAGTTCCCTGAGAATTCCAGGTCCCTGATATTAAAGGAGCCCCTGGCTCTCTCTAACCTTTTCTCAAACAAAAGATGAAATGGGAATCCCAAGCTCCTGCACAGAAGCATCCTCTTGGACAATTGGGATAGTGGATGTAAAAGCACATTCCTGAGAGCAAGGGTTGGTGGAGGAACTCTGTCTTGGGAAAAGAAGGTACCATTTATCACCTCTTTTGTTTCTGAAGGACAGCGGTGTTACAGGATACCGGGGGGAAAGTGGCAACCGTGCTCAGGTTGAGATTGGACCTGGGAAATGGAGGGGAGTAAAAAGACAAACCCCAAAGTCTGAATAAGCCAGAAATGCCCACTGGAGATAATTGGGGGGAAATGGTCTGGGGTGAAGGCGGGGAGGTGCCCATGTTCATCACAGGTAGATAATCTGACAAGTGAGAAGGTAATAATAGGAAACAAGCTGTCTGGTTCGTAATCTCCTAGCCCAACTGAATTGAAATGTAGCTTTGCTCCTATCAACTGCAAGGGGTCACAGGGACAAACTTGGAAGCCATGGGTACATACAGGCTGGTGGGCTTATCCTGGCACTCCCACCTCTCATCTGGTGTGTTTTCCCTTCAGTGGTACTGCTCCTGAAGCTGTAAGTGATGTAAGAAGAAAAGCACCATGGCCCTCAAAAGAGCTTACAATGTAATAGGGTGGTATAGACAATCAGTATCCTGGAGGGACGGAAAGAGGGCAGGGAAATGCTGGGATGCTTTGAGGTGCTGTTCTGTGTCCACACTCAACCTTGGCTCCTGGCTCTAGTCTCTGCCCTGAAGTCCTCCATCTTCTTGGAAGGATTCTTTGTCCACGGGACACCCACACCCTAAAAGTTCGGCTGAACTTCAGCAACCACTGGAGGGCACTCCCTCCACCAGGGACCTTACCCACCAGGACCTGTCCATCTATGAGCTGTGACTCCAGCATCCCGTCCTCCCCCTTACACCCTCCTTCTAGTCCTTTTGCTTTTTTACTGCTGATGCCTTTCTTCTTCCATCTCATCACATTGTGGGTCCTTAGACAAGCTGTGTTCTCTGTCTTCAGCTGCCCCCACCCCCAGCTTCTGTTCCTTCCCTGTCAACCCAGAGTCTGTGTCCACCACTGCGACTTTCCTCTCCCCAACCCCCAGCACTCTCCTGGCCTCCCACGGCACCTGACCTGAAAAACCACAACCTTAAGGCAACCCAGCCATTGGACTCCTTCAGCCCTATGCCCTGGCCCCTGAGCTCCACTTGAGAAAATCATGCCCCGGGCACACCCATGCTGCAACAGATGGTTCTCAGCGCAAGCCCTGCCCACCTCCTGCGTCAGCTCCCTTCTCCACCCACCCCGACCTGCTCATTAAAGTTATCTATGTGCCCAAACCCTCCAACCCAAGTTTTCCCTCTCTTCCCTCCTAGCAGACAATTTTGCTTCCCATTTCACTGAGAAAATGATCACCAAACAAGGACTTTCCAAGCAGCCCCCTTCCAGGGAGTCTTACAGATCTGTCCCCGGTGGGCACCCGCCTCTGACTCCCTCTCCCTCTCCCCGCCCCCAGTCAGGTGGGCATGATCTTCTGCTGCCAAAGTTCATCTTCCCATCAGTGTTACTTCCTCCAAGATCTTGTTCAGTTAACCACTCCCATGCTGTTTGCTGAGGCTGCAGCTGTAATCCTCCCTGAAGACTCTTTCCTTAAAGCCACATAGTCCTATCTCTTCCATCTTTTAGAAAAACCAAACAACCTCAGTCCCCAATCCGCCACCCCCCAACACCCCCCACCCTGCCAGCTACCATTCATTCTTGAGTGTGTTTCTTCCCAACATACTGCAAACCACTCTTCTAAAATTGCTCCTCTTAGATTTATCGATTGTTTCCATCTTTTATTTTGCTAAAGCCATTATCCACTCTCTCTCCTTTTCTTACTGGGCATTTAACACGCTCGCCTTGCATTTAGCGCTGATGATAGGTTCCTTCTTTTGAACCTACTGTATTCCTTCCTGTGGCTTCAGAGATGCCTCCCCTCTCTGGTTTTCTTATTAACTCTCTGGGCACTTGTTGAAAGTGCTCTTTATGTTTTCCTCTTCCTCTGTTTACCGGTTAAACATCAATGTCCATCAAGTTTTCCTTTGGTCCTTTACTTTTCTTACTCTACATATTCTCTCAGGGTGACCTTGCCAAGCCCGTGGTCCTAGCTGATATTTACATTCTCTGACGCTCCTGAGCCCTTGCCTCCACTCTGATCACTTGTCTGTGATCAGGACCTATGATTTATTCTACACCCTCTCTTGAATGCCTATGTAAACCTCCACTGATTCATAGGGCCTGGATTGGATTGTGGGAAGTGAGAGAGCTCTCCTAATTATTGGGTCAGCAATGACTGAGTTCATATTGTTTTTTGATTTTCTTTAGCCGTGCTCGTCTGATATACTTTGCCATTGGTCAATGGATCCCATTTTAATTCCACTTTTTTTTTTTACAACCATGTCCTAAAAAGCAACAAGAAACCTAAAAACTATATCAGAACATGTCCCAGGTCTTCCAGGATACTGATCTTACGCCATAGGCAATGATAAACAGGCTGGCCATATTCACTGCTCTTTCCTACTGGCGCTAAGGGGACTTGACATGGGCTTGGCAAAGCCCCCCAGATTAACTAAAAGAAATCAAGATCAAACACGCTGTGTCTGAGCCCAAAGAAGAAAGTGATTCTACAGGAATCTGGACAGACATGAAACCTTGTATATCAGACTCTGAAGAGCCATTTCTCATGGAGATTATCTAAGGATCCTCTGGGAGTTTCAACTTCTGTGGTCTCTGTCTGCCCACCAAAGGCACCAGACAGAAAAACAGTGCCTGGTTTGTAGTTCTAAGAACATGGCAGCCTGCTCCCTGACTTTGTGAAGAGAAAATGCGTTTGTGCGGGGGGGTGGGGGTGGGGAGATGTGAAAAACTAATTTTGTTGCAGAGTTTAGTCCTCAAGTATGGATAAAAAGATGAAGGCGATTTTCCAAATCTTCCTACTGGAATATTAATTTCAATCATGAAAACTAGCTCTGCAGTGAAAAGACACTGTTTTAGGCGGGATTTTTCTTCCCACTGATTTTCTTTTTCAATGTCAAGCTTATGGAGAAAGGAATAAAATAGTTTGACGAACACTTGGATACCCTTCACCTAATTTCCCCAATTTTTAACAAGTTACGGTGGTCTGGGTTGTTAATATACGTGCTTTTTTTATAGGATTGGCAGCTTTGTGTTCATTTATGATATACACAATTAAAAGCAAAGGGTTATTGAGGACAAGCACACAGGGGCCAGACACTGCCCCAGGCAGTGGGGACACTGGGGACAAAGACACACAAAATCCCCATCCTTGTGGAACTTGGGTTCTCGAGCCCCACGTTGGGCTCTGTGCTGACAGCTCGGAGCCTGGAGCCTGCTTTGGAATCTGTGTCTCCCTCTCTCTCTGCCCCTCCCCTGTTCATGCTCTGTCTCTCTCTGTCTACAAAATAAAGAAACATTTTTTAAAAATAAAAGAAAGAAATATAGCATGAATACAATGTAATTTGAGGTAGTAAAAGCACTTAACTAGGTTTTGAATGCCTATCAGCCAATTAGCCAACCTACGAAATTTGATCATGTTATTCAAAATGTGTGTGACTCCCTTTTAGAACTGGGTCAGAGGGCAGTTGGGAGCCCATGCAGGGCCAGCAAACACAGGGGCTGCAGAGCCCCAGGGCCAGTTGATACTTCCTTTGACAAGTTTGCCTGAGAAGGGCAGACTGAGGGCCAGGCTGGCAGTGGAGGGGGGTTGGGGAGACTCTATCCAGCGTGGAAGTAGATCCCACATCAACACTGGGTGTTCCTGAAATGCAGTGGGGATGGCAGTGGAGAGGAAGCTGTGGCGGGTGGGGGAGGAAGGGAAGAGGGAGGAGGAACACTCCAAGACCCCAGGGCCCTGAGAAAGTGCAAGAGACTGGGAACCAAAGGCAAGAGGGGCAGTCAGCCTTTGTGCCCCCATGGAAGGAGGAGGAAGGGGAACCAGCTGGGAGCACTGGCAGCTTCCCTGACTTAGGGTTAAAAGCTTTGAGAGTTCCCAACTAGCTTCTCCACAGACCAGGAAGTGAAGATGTCACCCAAGGGTAGGAACAGAAGAGAAAGCCTGGGTGGTTCACCTTGAAGAATTGGAGAGCGAGGTGACAGGATTTCTGCTGGTGCTCGGGAAAACTTTTCGTGATCGAATCTGCATGTGTCATTTTAGAAACTCCCACCTGCATTTTGATGGAAGGGAATCAAAAATGCCAAACCCCGCTCCCACCTCCCTGCAGCCTCTGTCAGAAGTTGCAATGAACTGGGTCCTGCTCTTGTCAGACATATAAATGGGTGGTTTTGCAGCCCCGGCCTGCCTTTCAGGCTCCTGGATCCCCTAGCAAGGAGGGGGCAGGGTTAGGTGGCTGGGCTCACCAGATGAGAGATCAGTGCCAGTCCCTAAACTGGGCAGTGAGTGAACATAGGGTGCCGGGTGGGGCAGGGACTGGCTTCCGTTTTCAAGTAGCGTGGTGGGGTCCCTGGGGCTTTCTGCCCTGCAGCAGTGAAAGTTGTAGCTTATTAGAAAGGGAAAGACCTGGATGAATATTGAGTACAGCCCATGCAAATGCTTAATTAGAATGAGTTTTTAAAAATCCTACTGTAGCTGGCTGATTCAAATGTAGGAGAAAGGCTATATTTATCACCCCCTCCAGTCCCAGGTAGCTCATTAAGAAGAAAACGAAAGGTTCTAAATTTTAACAATCCTTCCTTCGGCAAAGCTCTGCAGATTGATCACTAAAGATATTTCCGTTTAATTTATAGCAAAGCCTTTCCTTGGAAGCCATGTGTAAGGGGCTGAGGGAGAGGGGAAATGGGTGGGTGGTAATGGATTTGCGGATGAGGAAGGGAAAGAGAAGGGAACTGGGGTTTTTTTAGCGACCTACAAGTGACATTCTAAGTTCATCCTCGTAACCACCACAGACCGCAGCAGCCTCTTCCCTACCACTGTCCTCGCCTGGGTCCCCTAGAAGTGACCTGCTTCACACGAGAGTCAGACAGTTGGGTCAGTTGCTTGAAGATCCAGAGGTAATAAGAGAAGGATCTTCCTGTCTCCAAAGCCAACCTGTTTTGAACTGACTATGCCACGTGGAGTCCCGGAGTTGAAAAGATGGTCTTAAGAAAAACAGTGTATGTCTGATCTTCTGGTTCAGATTGATGTGAAATTCTGTCATGAGGTCTCTGCTAATGCCCCCAGCATCCTGCTGGGTCGGTTGGTGTTTGGGGATGAGTAAGATACGTTCCTGCCTGCAAGAGTGCAGAGAGTCCCAAATATATCTGGCCCCCACTTCGTGGAGCCAATGCTCCGCGAAGGAACGAGAAGAAGAATGTGAGTCGCTGCCTTCAAGGTGCTTCCCTGGGAAGACATCCAGAATTGTCCAAGAACAAGCCAACACCTTATATGCCTGTTAGTTTATGTAGATGTTAGAGCATATGGGACAGGTACATGCTCCAGGGTGACAAGGGAAGTGGGAGATGGCAGAGGACCCAGCTGCTGGGACAGGGTTTCTGCAGGAATGAAGTCACAACTGGACGGTGTACCTAGTGGGGCCATGAAGGGCCCCTGCTGAAGCGGGGCTTCCCTCCGGGGCCATTCACTTGATGTAATAGAAAAGTAAAATTGGGTGATCGAGCCCTGATTCTGCTAATCACTGCTGGATGACCTTGACTAAGTAGTTAACCCCTTTGGCCGAGGCTTTGTTATTGCTTTCTCATCTACGATGAGGAAATGGAGTGTGATAGGCCTTTTTTTAACGCCATAGTTATTTGGCCCAGAAGGAGCCACAGCTTCATCCTCCAAGGATCTGTTGGAGGGCAGAAGTTCATTTGACTTCGTGATCATGCCACACATAAAGTCAAGGAATCTCCCAGGACTTAAGGCAGAAATATAAAACATGGGATAGAAAATGAGAGAAAAGTTAAAACAGGTAGAAGATGAGCCTGGGTTCCCAAACATCTGTCCAATGGGCGTTTCCACTAAAGAAAATGGAGTAAGGACAAAAATAACTAAGAGGAGAATGATTTCCTGAGGGAGCGTAGGAGTTTCCACATTGAAGGGACTCACTGAAAATCAAACCATTTTAATAAAAAAAAAAAAAAACACCCACATCTACCCTCATCCTGGTAAAACTACAGGACTTCAGCAAAGAGGGATGAAAACACCTGGCTTACATAAAAACAAGACTAAAAAGATGACATCTGTCTTGTCGATGACAACAAAAACATTGCTTAATATTCTGAAAGTCACGTGGGGCTCGAACTCACAAACCATGAGATCATTACCTGAGCCGAGATCAGACGCTCACCTGACTCAGCCACCCAGGCGCCCCAATACCACGCAACTTTTAACGCACAACCTACTGGTACACACAACAACAGGGGATAATCGCAGAGTCAACATGTTGAATGAAAGAAGGCAAACGTGGAGTAGACACTAATCAATTTTTATGACTTCAGAACAGACAAAACAAATTTATGGCAATGGAGACCACAATAGTTTTCTGAATTGATGAGGCAATAGCATTGACCCAGAAGGGAACTTCCCGGGTAATGGAAATAAATATTCTGTATCTTAATATGGGGGGTGGTCACCTACAAAAACCCATCCTGCTGTAAGCTTACGATGGGTTTTCCTTACTGTATCCAAATGATACCTCACTACCCCCCCCCCAAAAAAAAAAAAGTTAAGGCAAAAATAAATTGTCAAACAAATCGAAGTGAAAGATAGACATACGCACGGGCTCAGATAAAGTTGTGCATTTTTGCAAACTATGACAAACAAAATTATCCACCGATGCACACCAGCAAAAGAGGAAATGAACCAAAGACGGGGAAAGATATGGGAAATAAGCAGTAAACACTGAGGTAGCTATGGATTAAGGAAAACTATTTTAACCTGATGCTTGGATGATTCTTCTTTGAGAGGAAAGATTTCTGTGGCAAAAAAAAAAAAAAAAAAATTCTATTTCCTTTCTTAGACATTCAGTAACACTCTCATTTATGAAATTGTTTTTAGCAGGCGATTAACTATTACAAAGAATCAAAATAACCTCATCATACCAAAAATCGGGGAAGAGAGGAGATGATGAGATGTCCTATGAGACCCAATCCCTTATCTTTCAGAGCAGGTTGTTTACAGATACTGTTCTCTATCTGTGCACAATCTGCTGTGAAAGATAAGAGAGTTATAAGTAACAATCAGAAGAGCTTTAGAAAATAAGCAAAGAGAGAAGAAGGCAGTCAGCTTCCCAAGAATGAGTCCTGAAATGGAATTGTAAGGACAGAGGTATTTACCTTTGATTGTGTTTATGCCCTCCTGTGGGCTTAGTTATGTTGAGTATATCCATAGGTTATTTTGGGAAGGAAGGAAGGAAGGAAGGAAGGAAGGAAGGAAGGAAGGAAAGAAGGAAGGAAGGAAAGGAGGAGGGGGGAGGAAGGAAGGGAAGGAGGAGGGAGGAGGGAGGGAGGAAAGAGAGGAGAAAGAATGGAGGCGGGGAGACAAGGAGAAAGGAAGAAAGACAGACCACATCTGTTCTGCCCGAGGAGCCCTGAGATGAAGTATTAAGCTGGCAGAAGTGGGTCAGAGCTGGAAACTAGAGCTTCTTAGAAATGCATTTCAATGATCATTTTGGTGGAAAGGCAGAAACATACATAGTCTTCTACCTATAACGATCCATGAGGGAGAGAGTGGAAGAAATTGAGGCTCAAGAGGTTTGAGAACTGAGAGACCAGAGGAGACTGAGACCAGAGGTGGAAGGGTAAAGAACGCTGCCTTACCTCTGGGGACCAGTTTTCTGGACAGGAGGTGAATCTCTAAGGTCCTCTATGGTTCAGACGACACTTTTAGACATTAGACACCATCTGAGAGAATAAAGTCCCTCAACACCTGCCCCCCCCTCCCGCCCCCCGCCCCACCATCATTCATTCTACAGAGACTTATCGAGTCCGCCTCTGGCCGGCACAGCACAGCCTTGGGATGAATAGTGAGAAAGCTCCGCGGTGGTGCTACCCTCATGGAGCGTGAGCCAGGGCGATGCCAGTGAGGACGGAAAAAAGACCCGAGAGGCCTGTGCACAAGAAGGAAGAGATAGTGCGTGGCCAGGAGGGCGAGAGAGGACCTGTTTTCCAAGCCTGGCTTAGCCACGTGCAAGTTAGCTGACCTCGGTCTCCTAACTGTAAAACAGGGACCACAGTGGTCAAGGGCTGAGAACAAGGCCAGCCAGGCTCACAGTAAGCGCTCCAAAAGAGTCAAGATATACATGTCAGGTTACTTAGGACACGAGGTAGGACCACGAAGTGCCAGGTGCCACCGCCCAGGGCTTGGGGATCCAAGGAGGGAGCAATCAAGTCAGGTCTGAAACGCTCCACGGCGAGGTGGGTGGCCCTACCCTTGCTTTTAGATAAGCCAGCTGGAGCCCGAAACTGCCCGAAGGCAGCTGGGCCAGGGCGGCAGAGGGTAAGGGATACGGAGGGAGGCCTGCTGTCCTGAGCCTCGTCCCCCTCTGGCTCGTCCACGGGCATCCCACTGCTGGTCCTTTCTCAACAACCCCCCCTCCTGTTTCCAGGACACAAAGACTGTGTCTCTTTCAGCCGGGCCCCCAGCTCCCCCACTGCTGCAGGCCAGGCCGGGGAAGGTGCCTGAGCTCCAAGGGGACACCCCGGGGGCTCAGAATCAGAGGAAGGGAAGGCTCTGTGATGAAGCGGTGCTGCTCTGGACAGATGGTCCTGGCTCTCCGTGCAGCAGAGGCTAGCTTTTGTCAAGGTCAGGGTAGTAAGCACGCCCATCCTGCTCTGGAGGCTATATGCCGACTGATGAGTGGGGCTGGCTCGGGAGAGACCCACTTCTCCCTGTAACACCGCGTCTTCCTGTTCAGAACCATCTCTTCCGTTCCAGGAGCCTCAGTCCCAGCTCTGGGTCGTGAAGGCCTGGTGCCTGGGTGCACTGAGGACCCGGCAGCCCCATGCAGACTTGGACCTGCGGGGGCTGGCATTCAAGGCTGTGGTCCCCGGCCTGCACTCTTGCTTCACCTGAGGCCATTGCACCTGCGGCCTCCTGGTCACCATGCCAGGCCTCGTCTTCAGAGCCCTATGTTCTCATCCCTTTCCGTGGTGGAGACTGGGAACTGGCAGGTGGCTCCCCACACCACCCCTGCATGAGCTGTGTGGGGTCCCTTCTCAGGCTTTTATCCAGCGCTACCCTCTGCAGAGGGTACTACTGGGTAAGCCAGATGCCCTTGGGCTTGCTCCTGACCTATCCGAGGTGTCCACTGAGATTTTTATTACCTGGTCCCTTTCACCCAGACCTTCTCAGAGGCCCAGGAAACATCTTAATTCAAGAATCATCCCTTTCAGGGGCGCCTGGGTGGCTCAGTTGGTTAAGCATTCCGGTCTTGATTTCAGCTCAGGTCACCATCTCATGGATCGTGAGATTGAGTCCCTCGTAGGGCTTTGTGCTGAGGGTGCAAAGCTTGCTTGGGATTCCCTTTCTCTCCCTCTTTCTCTGCCCCTCCCTCATGCTCTCGTGAGCTCCCTCTCTCAAAATAAATAAATAAACATTTAAAAAAAAGGAGGGGGCGCCTGGGTGGCTCACCCAGTTGAGCGTCCGACTTCAGCTCAGGTCATGATCTCAGAGTTCTAGGGTTCGGGCCCCGCGTCAGGCTCTGGGCTGACAGCTCGGAGCCTGGAGCCTGCTTCGGAATATGTGTCTCCCCCATCTCTCTGCCCCTCCCCTGCTTGCACTCTGTCTCTCTCTCTCTCTCTCTCTCTCTCTCTCTCAAAAATGAATAAACATTTAAACATTTTTTTAAAAAAGGCTCATCTCTTTCAGACTTCTCTAAGCATTTTCAAGTGCCGGGAGGGATTTTCCCCGTCTGGGGTAGCAGGCTGTTCTCAGACACCATTTCCTGCTTCCCCCATACACCATGTCTTGCGATAACACTCAACGTTGACAGGGCCAATGACCGATGGTTGTTCTTCTCATATAAATGGAAGCTTTTGAATTTGGAACTTCTCTGCATCGATGAAGTCTGGCTTTCAAGACTACTGTTTCTTTGGATTGAAGACTCTCTAATTGGAGACTCAAAATGCATAAGGATTTCTTTCTTCAAGGTGATATCCACCTTCTCCCCTCACCGCCCCTAAATCGCATTGCTTCAATACGCGAAAAGCCACGGGAAAATACACAACACATCAGTGTAATACTTTAAGAGTGCACACACCCTCTTCCCATTACACAAACTACTTCAAAGCAGATTATTTAGCAGTTGAAATGAACGTACCAGTTGCCAGGTCCCAGACCCAAGATGGCAGGCAAGCCCACTTAGGTATTGGCCTGTGGGTCCCTTTGTCCTCTGCAAGAGGCTGAAGTCGATCTCTGCTGCCCCCTATGGCACAGGAGGCCCTCCCCCAACCATATCCTGGGCTTGCTCTGTGAGGTTTCAGTCACCCGGGGTCAACCACGGTCCAGAAACAGATGATCCCCCCTCTCACTCGTGGTCAAAAGGTGGCCTAGCACTAGGTCACCATGCCCCCGCCATTCACCTCACTCGTAGCCTTTGTATCAAAGGAGAAAGGGTGAATGCAGTACAATAAGATATTTTGAGAGAGGGAGAGACCACATCCACGTAACTTTTATTATAGTATATTATAATCGTTCTAATTAGTTCTTGTTAGTGTAGTGTTCTAGTTTAGGAATTACACTTTATCGCGGATTTGTGCTTACAGAAAAAAATGTAGTCCATATGGGGTCTGGTACTCTCCATGGTTTCAGGCATCCACTGGGGGGTCTTGGAACATGTCCCCCGTGGATCAGGAAGGACTCCTGTGTGCGGGGCCATTGTCATTGTCAAGAAAGAGCCCTGAGATGCAGTGGGGGGGGGGGGGGGAAGTAGACAGCACGCTGATGGTAAGTGAGACCCGGCACGGGGACAACAGCTAACTTAACAGCGTCCCCCTCCCAAAGGCAGGCTGCTGCAGCAAAGCTGTCCCCTCCTGTATGACAGGGTGGGGCATTTGTACAAGATGCCAGCAAAGCTAGTAATTCTGGGGGGAGGGCCCTGGATGATGATAAGGTTGGAAACGGGTTTAGCAGTGTAAATGGAGCCCCAGTGCCTCTGCTCTGCAAGCCCAGCTGCCACCCGAGGGTCGATATTCGTCCAATGCACAGAGGCCAAGAGGAAGCAGAGCCCATCAGATTTCACCGAACTGTGGACCGCAAGACTCAGAAATGCAAGTTCAGGCGGGTGGCCCAGAGGAGAGAGAGAGAGAGAGCCAGGTAGGCATCAGCCTGAGCCAGGGCTGGGCCACTGGTTGGCAGAAGAGGGAGTCACTCACAGGCTGGCCTCCACCCTGCCCACCAACAAGCTTTTCATTGTAGGAAAATGTTCATACCATCTAAGCCTAGACAGAGGGTGCTGGGGGCCATAGTCCCTGAGCCATGGGCTGTGCCATCCAGTGTCCGAGGCTGCCGGACCTTTCCTTGTTTGGATCCTCCTGGAGGGCGGTAGGGCAGGCATCTGTAAATTGATTGTAGAAGGGACAGAGGTTGGGGGGTCTGCACACCCAGGGAGTGGGAGAATTAAGACCCAGACAGGGAATGTGCTGGGGACACAGTGGCCGCTGCTTGCCAAGGACCCCGGAGGTTTGAATGAAGGGCTCACACCAGGATGAAAGTAAACCCCAGTGCTCTCCTCTGCCCCAGTGCCCACCTAGTCAGCCTGGCCTGCCATTACTGCCCCTGTCCACACGTTCTATGCTCATTTACAGCATCAGACTACGCTTGCGTGGCCCACAACCGGAGGGCCTACTTACAAGTTCAGCCCATGCCTTGTGGGGTAGAAGCTTGACTTGGGGGCTCTGCCCATGATATTCCTTGTTGAGCAGGGCACTGCCCCCAAATTTCCAAGCACTTATCAACCCAGAAGCTCTCCAAACCCTATTCTTTTGGGGTTTTATGGAGGGTTCATGACACAGGCACGATTGATTAAGTCGTTGGTCATTAGTAATTGATTCAACCTCCAGCCCCCCTCCCCTCCCAGAGATCAGGGGGAGGGACTGAAAGTCCCAGCCCTCTCATCCCTCCACCGGTTTTCCTGGGAACCAGCCCCCTCCTTAGGTGTATTCCCAAAGTGGCCTCGTTAGCAAAACAGAAGACTCCTGCAGAGAGAGCTCTCTTAGGCAATTTTAAGGGTTTTAGGAGCTCTGCCAGAAGTGGGGGAAGACCCAGCCTACATTTCTTATTATAAATCACAATATCACAGCTGCCTGGATCCCTGGATCTAATCCCGCAGAAACTTCACATCCAAATATCTGAGATGTGTATGGCTTCAAACTGATGATTCTTCCAAGAAGGAACCAGAAGATCAGGCATCCCTGGCTTATGAAACCAAAGACAGAGCTCAAAACCTGGGGTCAGCGCTTTGGCTGTCCAAGTAAAAGCAGCCCATTTATTTGCTGCCTCATGTGCTTGAACACATCACACACTGGCCTCTTTCGTGGGGAAGGGATTGCTAGTGATTTGTGTCACCTTCCGCCCAGGGCTGCTTGAGCAAGCTATCCATCCTTAGACGGTCCTCCTTAACACTTTTGAATTTCGTTCCATCAACTTGGCCTGCCCCCTCCCCCCCCCCCCCACTCGCTCATTTCTTCGCTTTCCACGGAGACAGCTGGGCAGGCTTAGGACCATCCCCGTGGAGGCAGGTCTGCTCTGGCTTCAGGATTAAGCACGTACAGATCAATCTTCCAAGGAGGACTCCCCCATTTTATACTAAAAATGTCTTTGTCACTTTATCTGCTCTTGAGTTGTGTTATAACGGACACTTGTAGAGCCCTCTGGAAGTATTCTCCTTGGGGGAGTGGAGGAACTGGGACTCCGGCCCGGCCCCCCACCTCTGGAGCTGGCGCTCTTGGCCAGGGCACCAGACTCCTGGGGGCCTGGATGGCCCTCGGGACGTGTTTGTTCATGTATTCCAAGAGCATCCCAGAGGCAGGAAAACCAACCTGCCTCTAGGCGTGGAATACAAGCCAGATAGAGCTGCCCTGCGTCTTTGACAGGGACGTGGGCCTTCTCTGGGTGGGTGCCCGCCTTGCTCCCTTCCTCTTTTCAAAACAAACCATTTCAAGAACTACCACTACGGGCCAACTGGGGATAAGTGGCTTGGGAGATACAGTCTTGCCCCCAAGGGATGCCCTCCTTTTGCTGCAGAATGTTCAGCAGCCGACCCAGATGAATATAAATTCTGAATGCCACATCTTTTGCCGAGCCATGGCTGGGTGTCCTCGAGCGGGCAACATTAAGGGTCTCGCTCCTGCCATATCCTCTCCTGTAAATGTCACAAGCTTAGGTTACCTCCAAGGCCTCGGGTTACACCGCAGACCAACAGGGACACGGGCTCGTCTGCAGAGCAGAAGTCCTCGGGACGTGGTTGTGGCGTCCTTCACCTCCAGACAAGGGTGGCATTGGGTTCGTCTCACGGCGCAACTCCAAATGATTGGTAGGGTCTGCAGCAGTGAGGACATGAGGTCGCCCCGGGACGAGGACAGATTAGTCTTGTCCTCAGCGGGCAGAGAAGGGAGGTGGGTGGTACAGGGCCGTTCACGGGGGCACTACCTGCGTTGGCTAGATGCAGGCTCAGCTGTGTGCGACACACGCCCAGGAGGGCAGTGGCTCAGATAAGGAAGAAGCCTGTCACTGCAGCTCAGAAAAGCCGAAGCCGGTGAGGCAGGTGCTCTGCAGAGGGGGGCCCGGTGCCACGCCTTCCCCGGTCTTCCCCGGGCTCACCGCCAAGCCCACTCCTCCCGGCCCCCCCCCCCCCGGGACCCTTGTGCAAAGCTATGTAATGCCTTTGAAGGGGCCTGCCTTTGGTGGCGGGATGTGTCTCTGATGTAAAAATCCAAGGAAAGATAATAAACTGGCATTAATAGGCTTTGTTGAATTAGAGACAAAGGGTTGGATAATAGGAGTCAGAATCTTTTCCGGCGCCTCAGGAAGCCAAGCGATAAGAGGGGAAATCCCAAGTGTATGGACGATGCACGTTAATTCACTTTATGTTCACTTCACCCAACCGGGTCCGGAGACTGAAGGAGGAGAGACACTCCCTCATCAAGGATCCAACGGTGTAACTGGAAAGTTCAATCGGCCAGAATCTGGGTCCCTATTTCTGTTCCAGACTCTCATCAGAAAATGCTGTAATGGAGAGTATAAGAGGAGTCCACAGGCCTAGTTTTAAATTCTGGTTCTTCGAATTGCCATCTGTTTGGGCAAATAGCAAAGTACTCACTCTCTTCGACCCCACTGCGGATTGGTGGGAGCGCTCAATAAAGTCCAAGTGCCTGGTCTCACTTGGTCTAAAGTCAGTGTTCAACTAACACCCACTGCTCCTTCAACCTGGGCTCAATCTCTGCGTGCTCCCGCCTGTGTATCCTCTGCATGTTACGCAGCCTTCTGGAGGGTTCCCGGCTCCTAAAAAAAAACGACCCAAAGAGCCCAGAGTAGCTCCTTTCTGACTCTAAGAAAAATGTACCCGTGGTTAGTAACTTGGCAATATGTAGTTGTCACTTTATTTTCGTCACTGAAAAGCTTGAAGATTCACAAAGAAGCACATGAAGAGATGTAAGGAAACGCAAGTTCAAAACCAGAGTGCGGCATTCCCACACATTCACCGGAACGGATAAAATAAAAAATAGTGACACCACCAAATGCTGGCAAGGATGCAGAGAAACCGGACCACTCAGACGATGCTGTCAGGAATGGAAAATGGCACAGCCATTCTGGATAAGAGTTTCTTTTAAAACTTAAAATGGGGGACGCCTGGGTGGCTCAGTCGGTTGGGCGTCCGACTTGGCTCAGGTCATGATCTCGCAGTCTGTGAGTTCGAGCCCCGCATCGGGCTCTGGGCTGACAGCTCAGAGCCTGGAGCCTGTTTCGGATTCTGTGTCTCCCTCTCTCTCTCTGACCCTCTCCAGCTCATGCTCTGTCTCTCTCTGTCTCAAAAATAAATAAATGTTAAAAAAAAATTTTTAAATAAAAGATAAAAAAAATAAAACTTAAAATGGATTGTCCCCCCTCTCCCCGCCTGCTTTTGCCCCTCCCCCCACTTCTCAAAAACGAATAAACATTTAAATAAAATAAAAATTAAAACTTAAAATGGATGGCCATATGACTTAGCCATTGTGCCCTTGGGCATTTATCTCAGAGAAATGAAAACTTATGCAATAAATAACATGTACACAAATGGTCACAGCAGCTTTATTCAAAATAGTCCCGAGCTGGTAACTACCCCAAGATGTCCTTCAACGGGGGATGATTAAACTAATTGTGGGACAGCCATCGCATGGGACACCACACAGCAATAAAAGGCATGAAGGACTAATACACACAATAGCCGGCATGACTCTCAAGGGAACTGGCTGAGTGAAAATACCCAATCCCAAATATCGTTCACTGGGTGATTCTATTGACATAACGTTCTTCAAACAGCAAAACGACAGAGATAGCGAACAGATTACCGGTTGCCAGAGATCAGGGATGGATGGGACGGGGTGGGGGGGATCATTATAAAGGGAGTCATGTGGTGATTGAATAGTCCCTTATCTTGATTGTGGTGGTGGTGGTTACAATTAGCTATAGATGTGACAAAATTGCATAGTATCACACACACACACACACACACACACACACACACACACACACAAAAGTGCATGTATAACTGGAGAAATCTGAATCAGCTCTATAGATTGTACCCATATCAGGGGCGCCCGGGTGGCTCAGTCGGTTAAGCATCCAACTTCAGCTCAGGTCATGATCTTGCAGTTCATGAGTTCGAGCCCCGTGTCGGGCTCTGTGCTGACAGCTCGGAGCCTGGAGCCTGCTTCCGATTCTGTGTCTCCCTCTCTCTCTGCCCCTCCCCAACTTGCACTCTGTCTCTCTCAAAAATAAATAAACATTAAAAATTTTTTTTAAATAAAGAAATAAAAAATACAGATTGTATCAATATCAACTTCCTGGTTTTTATCTTGTTGGGGAAAATGTTAACTTTGGGGAAGACTGGAGAATAGATGCATGGGATTTCCTGTGCATTTCTTTGCAATTTCCTTTGATTCTATGATTATTTCAAAATAAAGAGCTAAAAGACATCTCGTAGGGTCAGAAACCAAGGACGTGTTTAAAAAAAAAAACGTACACTGATGATAGCATGTCAGGGGACACAGAGGCCAACAGAAAGAGCCCTCGATGGCCGAAGCTGGAGCCATTTGAGTAACAAAATAAATAAAGTAGTGTTGGATTATGACTTGAAGTATGAAATTAATATCCATTAGTTCATATTAATATAAATAAGTGAGTGCAAAATAAATACATGGAGAGAAGAGACAAATCTCTAAATAATTTCTGTAGATAGGAGAAGTCTGAGAAGCTGTCACAGCCAGGAGGAGCCTGAGGAGACATGCCAAGCGAATGTAACGTTGGGATCCCGGAACGGCAAAGGGTCATTAGGTGACAGCTAAGGCAACCTGAATGAGTCATGAACGTCGGTTAATAATAACGAATCCAGGGGCACCTGAACGAGGCGCCTGGGTGGCTCCGTCGGTTAAGCATCCAACTTTGGCTCAGCTCATGATCTCACGGTTCATGGGCTCAAGCCCTGTGTCGGGCTCTGTGCTGACAGCTCAGAGCCTGGAGGCTGCTTTGGACTCTGTGTCTCCCTCTCTCTCTGCCCCTACCCCCTCATGCTCTGTCTCTCTCTCTCTCTCTCAAAAATAAATAATAAACATTAAAAAATTTGTCAAAATAATAATAACGGGTCTACACTGATTCATTAATTCTAACAGATGCACCACACCATTGTAAGATGTTAATGGTGGGTTGGGGATATGGAGACTCTCTGTACTCTCTCCTCAGTTTTTTTAAATAAATCTGAAACTGTTTTAAAAACATTAAGTGTATTACCAAACACAAGCTTAAAAAAGTAAAGCTTTGATACATAGCTTTTGAGTAACTACTATGAAGCAGGCACTTTCCTAACAATTGTTTGGTCGAAATCGTCCAAACAGTGGGAATGTTAGCTTTCGCTATGTTTCACTGAAATGAGACCCTGGAGCTCCGAGAGGTCAGTTTTCTGGGATCCCCCAGTTGGGAAGTAGCTAAGCTGGGATGGGTCCTCAGGTCTTCTGACTTTCATCCCATGGCTTTTCCCATTATGCCACCCAAGAATCTGAGGAAAGGTGGTTATTCAGTTATGGTGTGGAGACCAATTACCAGAATGCTCTATGAACCAGAACTCCCCATCCCTCAACCATGCACAGCTTTGTCTTCCCTACAGGACTCAACCCAATTCCCTAACCTTTGCATAAGCAAGTTCTAATGATCACATCCATTCAGGACTGGAGGCATCGTTTGCTCCACGCTAGGGATGGAGAAAGAGACTCAGAGAGGTAAAGTAACCTGCTCACGGTCACTCAGCTAGTGGGAGGTCAGGATTCAAATGCAAAGCTTGCATTCTTCCCTGTAAGCAATGGCTTGAACAGCCAGCAGGCCCCCACCGAGGAATTTCACACAATCCCAGATAGAGCTGTGATTCCTTGGTCTTTCCTCTGGCCGCCCTTTGTTTTCCAGGGACAATTAGCGAGGACGGACTCAGTTTCATCTAGTGAGGAAAATCTTCGCAATATTTTTGTAAAAGGGAAGAGGAGAGTCGGTGCACTGCCATTCCAGGGGGCATGATAGAATCCCTCTTATAAATCCACATTATAAACCATGTCGGCAAAATGTTACCAGCAACCCCACTGTCCCCACGCCTGCTCTGACGACGACAGACGTGGTTAATCAATCCCTAGCGCTTGCCATGGGAGCCTGGACTCAGCCTGACAAGCCCTCCGGGCAGTCACCATTAATCCTCAGAGCCGATCCTGAGATGAAATCCCTCTCCCTCCCAGCGATGGGCACCGGCACACTTTTACACGGTTTTTTGACGTTCGAAAAACAAGGTGAGAGCGTGCAGCTACTTGCTAATTGCATTGGCAGCTGGTGCTACAGTCACCGCACAGAATCATTTCTTTAGCCTTTCATTAGGATGCACCCAAGCACATTCTCGATCGCAGCGCCCCTGTGCTTGGGGAAGGGGCAAACCACCGAACGTCTAGCCTGCTGCGCCATGATGCCCCTGTGCCTCCTCTGGGCAAAACCAGGAGGGAGGCTGCCCATGGGCTTTGTAGGCCAGCCACCCATGGGAAGCATCACGAAGGTTTATCCTTGCTAGAACACTCTGGCAATTGTAAGAACTGATGCCTGCAGGATGAGGCTTTCTGTTTTGTTCCGGACTGTGGCCTTGTCACAGCAGCAACCACAGAAAGCAATCACCTACAGGCTCAGGAACAAGCCAGAAAATGACCTTGTGACCCCTGCCCCCTTGCTGACCAAATCAGGCCCAGGGGATCAATAACAGTGGGAAGTCTGGGGGTGTTGATCACGGACAGCACACATTATTCTAAAATACAAAGCCAAATTACTCAAGACTAGTACTGATGGGAATTTGCCAGCCCTGATGGGAGCTAAAAAGAAAATCGTTAGTCCATAATGCTTCGAAGTAGCTCACAAATTGTGTGTTAGCTTAACTCAAGTTTACTAACATTTTTGCTCTGCTTAGAGCCATGTTTCCTCCTTCTGTGGGTTCCCACAGCTCAAGACTGAGGCCCCACGTAACATAAATACATAAATACAGGGACGTGCTCTTTGCTACGCAAGTAAACGTTTCCCCAGGGCAGCGGGATGGCCAGGTGTTTGGAGACATAGTGTCCCACATCTTTTCATTCGCCAAGATGTTATCGCTGTTCTGCCACAGTCCTGTGTCCCTGGGAAGCAAAGAATGGGCAGTCATTTCCCTCCCCTTCTCCACATGCATGCGCGCGCGCGCGCGCACACACACACACACACACACGCACAGAGGCGTGCGCGCGCGCGAATACAGGGGCACTGAATTCTCTTGACCAACTGGAGAAAAGAAGCAGATGGACAGACTGGCCCCTGCCCTCCCCCACGCCCTTCTGTGGAATGCTTTGGTCCACCTAGAACTGCACAATTTTCTCTACCAGGCTGGATAAGTCCTGGAGATGCTCGTTAATGTTCCGAGAAAGTGAGCATCTCAAATCCCCTTTGACACTGGGGGTTAAGTGAAAGATACCAGAGACCTGAGCAGCAGAGAGAGGACACCGGCCCCTGTCCTGCGCTGTCCTTCTGGCTCCCTGCACTCGCCAGCCTGGGACGTACAACGGGCTTCGTGGAAAGGACACGCCCGCCTCAGAGTGCACCTGACTTCCATACTTTCCAAAGACCTCGTATCATCAGTTTGTCACCAGCCAACGTGGACCATCCGTTAGTAAAGTTTTGGTCCACCTTAGAGATCTCACATTTTTATAACCCAGACATGGCTGCCTGGTTGAGGCACCAATTTTGGATCAATCCATTCATTTACTCATTCACTCAACAAGTATTTATTCAGCATCTACTCTGTGCTAGGTACTGGGGGTTCACCAACAATTAAGAGACACTGTCCCACTCTCACAGAGGTTGGTGGCCCAATCAGTTGCAGTCAGGGTAACAGGACTCGTTCTGATTGACACATGGTGCACGCCGTGACAAATTGGGGCTAGAAACCCACCTGTGGTCACTTTGTCAAAGGAGGTCATGGCCAAGGTGGGGATTTCAGGCTCATGAGCATCTCACCTGTACACCAGAGAGGAAGCTCTCTACTCTCCTTTCCACCCACTCCAGAAAACTAGGATGCTGTGATGTTCTGGGGATGGTGTGTATGTGTGTGGGGGGGGATCTTTGGAATCACACAGCCTTGGCCCAAGTCCCAACTCCCCCTTCTCTATCAGTGTGCCCTTGGACAAGTCACCTGGCTGCTCTAAGTTTTAGTTTCCTTGTCTGAGATGTGGGGGTGATAACCACAGCTATTTCATAATGTTGAGAATTAAAGACATTAATAAAGGCACTAACAGACAGTGAGAACTCTGTAAATATTAGCTTTTATTCCCACAAACGGGCAAGTGCTCAGGGCTCACATATTCCTGGATGTGAGCCGTAGAAGAACAACAGGAACATTCATGGAGCGAGGGAGGCAGGCCTTGAGGTAGCAGGAGTCACCTAAAGCAGCCAGGTAGGGCTCAGACTGTCCTATTGTCCTTTCCTGTAGGCGGCTGGATCCCATGGGACACAGCAGCCCAAGGGGCCTCACGCTGACATAGCGCTTACCACAGACACAGCTGAGCGTTGAGACCACAGGAGGAAATACAGAAGCGTGCCTCCCCCAGACCACATCCAGGCAACTGCCAGGCGCAAAGGTTGGTATGTAAGGGCAGGCGGCCAGCAAGCGAGACCCTGGGGGCTATGTTTCTGGACAAGACCGCTGATTTAATGAACATGTTTGTTCGCGTTTGGATTTTACTGGTACAGTCAGAAATGAGAATAATTCTTAGGGCACCTAGGTGGGCTCATCGGTCTGCAACCAACTCTTGATTTCGGCTCCGGTTGTGATCCTGCAGCTGGTGAGTTCGAGCCCCGCGTCAGGCTCTGCGCTGCGCTGTTGGGATTCTCTCTCTCCCTCTCTCTCTCTCTCTGTCCCTCCCCTGCTTGCGCCGTCTCTCTCTCTCTCTCTCTTCCCCTGCTTGTGCCCTCTCTCTCTCAAAATAAGTAAATAAATAAACATTTTTTTAAAAATGAAGATAATTAGGGGCGCCTGGGTGGCTCAGTCGGTTAAGCGGCCGACTTTGGCTCAGGTCATGATCTCGCGGTCCGTGAGTTCGAGCCCCGCGTCAGGCTCTGTGCTGATGGCTCAGAGCCAGGCTCTGTGCTGATGGCTCAGAGCCAGGCTCTGTGCTGATGGCTCAGAGCCTGGAGCCTGCTTCGGATTCTGTGTCTCCCTCTCTCTCTGCCCCTCCCCCGTTCATGCTCTGTCTTTCTCTGTCTCAAAAATAAATAAACATTAACAAAAAAAGTTTAAAAATGAAGATAATTAGATTCGCGTTTTATGGTGAGGGGGCAAACAACTCATTTTTACTCTGTGGAAACGCGCAACCCACGTGAAACACCAAGACAGTTTCCAAATCATTTTGCCGCCTCTGCCTGTGAGCCAACTCTTTCCACGGCAGGCGCGTGACAGAACACCCCACACCTCTAGGTCGTCGGAAGCCAAAGGGATGGACGGGCTGCGTCCCCCTCGCTGAACTGGGGTCCGTGGGGTTTAGCCCCTTGCCTGGGACCTGCCCCTCCGCTGGCGCGTTTGCATCCCTCTGCCCAGCTCCGTGCCAGGATCCCGAGCCCTTGTCCAGTGTCCCAGGACATCCGCAGGGGACAGCCACCTCTCTCCCCTCCCCGCACCGGTGGCCTGCCTGAGCAGGTGGCCCCGCAGAGTTCCCTAACAGGTGTCTCTGTCCATGGTACTCACTGTGGCTGTGAGTGGAGCAGCCAAGTCTGTTAGGGGCCTCGGCAGAGAAGGGAAAAGCAGGAGGAGAGCTGAGACTCATCCCAGATTTCAGAAGGACCATCGCATCTCCTTCTGCCAGCTGTTCCCCTCCTGCACTATTTCTGCAGCCGGCGAGCCCCAAGGCACAGTGTGTGAAGTTCAAATCTGTTTCTGTGCTGTCAGACCAAGCCTGGGAAGCCGACGAGTGAGAGCACGCTCTGAGATGTGTGGTGCTTTACAAAAGCACCCAGTCAAGTGTACCCGGGGCCCCCGGCGTAGATGAAAGCCGATGTCAACCATTTGTGTGAACTGAGTCTCCGGCCGGAGACAGGAGAGCTGGGGTGTTAGGGACACCCGGCCAAAGCCCCACTCTCGGAAAAGTAGGGCCAGGAGTTGAATTCGGCGCCCCACTCGGCTGCAGCAAGGGCTCTCCATCCGGGCTGCCCAGGCCGGCCACAGGGGACCGGCAGGTCCCCGATGGGTGACTTCTCCCACCTGGTCAGGTGGGCTCCTGACGATCTCACACACACTTACTGGGAGGTGGCTTGGTTTGTGCCTCATGAGCGGTGGGCAAGAGGAAGCCACTCAGATGTGGGGCATGAGACACGTGCGGGCTTGCAGACCCCTTAGACACGTGATTTTCCTCTGTCCCAGCCACACTGAACTGAAGAACCCTTATTATTCTGTGGAGTCATCCTCCTCATCCCGCGAGCATGTTCGAGACACAGAGGATAATTCCCAGCTGCTGATGCGACAGCCGTAGATATTCTCTAAGCCCGGTTCTTTCTTGGGCAGGACTCAGGGCCCTCCCCCTGAGTCAGCGGAGCCCTTCCCCTCCCCCCCAACAGAGAGGCCCCTCCTCCTTTTATTGTCACACGTCTGCAGGTGTAAGACCGGGGGCTCTTCCCTCTCAGTGTTAAAAGGGCCTCCTTGGCTTGGTTTAGAAGGAAGGACCCGGGTAGCCAGTTGGGTCTTTCACCACAGATAAGGAATAATGAATGTTATTCAGTGTGAAAATGACGACAATTCTTCACCTGTCAGATTCAAAGGGTTTAAAAATAGCAGCGACCCTCAGGGTGTCATGGGGACAGCTGGGACCCTGAGAGCCATCGTCAGTCAGGCAGGGAGGTGGCAGGAGGGAGCCAGCCAGGCACAGCCGGAGAAGTGCTGGAGCGCCCTTGGGGTGGAAGGACTTTCTCCTTGGGGCCCTGACCTTGGAACAAGGCCTAGCTGCCTGACTTCCCTTTTAGAAGAGCATTGGCAGGCCCACCGTTACCCACTCCCGCGAGGAAGATAAACAGAAACAGCTTCTCCACACACAGCCCCGTGGAAGTGTCTGGGTTTCGGAGAGCATTCGGAGACCATTTGTAAAATGAAGGGCTGGAGGGAGGTTCTGGAAAGAACATGGGATCTGGAGTCAGATGACCCGGAATTGAATTAGATGGCACCAATAATTTTCCACACGGTCTAGGTGGTTAACCTGGCCTCTTGAAGTCTCAGCTTCCCTGTGTGCATTTGGAGGATGGGACTTCTCCCCTCACGGGGATTCAGTGAGACAATTCTACAGGAACCCCCTGTTTTCTTTACCGTTTCTCTACCTTCGACAACCACCAGCCCGTGAGAGCAGGGGCTGTTTCTCTTTATCACCACCGTTGCCCTGTGATTGGAACAGAACCCAGTGCCTGGTCATGGCTCACTGTGTATGGAGTAGCCAGTCTGATCTTCCCTAAGTAACTCTTGGTTTTATGAAAACAGGTACAGATTAAAAAAAAAATTTTAACGTCCGTTCAACCAATGCTCAGTCTCCTTACTGGTCGGCAACTGGAAAGACACACCCAAAATCTCTACTTTAGTGGAACCTCATAGTTGCTCCCTCTCACTGAGGACCCTGCTTCCCAACCCTGATCAGACACCTGGTCTACCCGACTGCAGCACACTTCCAGGGACCAGTGTTCCTCAATGGGCTGGTGCTCCCACCTTTGAATGTGCAGTTGAGGTGCCCAGGGAGCACTGCGGTGGCTTCCAGAAAGCCAGACCCCAACCGCCTGACCCTCAGACCTTCCCTGATGGGTCTGGCCCTTCTTCCTAGATCCCACTTCCAAAGAGGAAAAGAAGGTAATCGTCTGGTGGTGTGTAAATCACTCTGTTGACAACACATCTGGTTATTGGGACGATGAGGGCATTTAAAAATTCTCAAGAGAGCGTGTGTGGCTAGATCCCAAATCCTCAGCTCAGACTGAGACCCTTGGAGTGGAACCAAGAATGGTGACCATACAGGCCCTGACTCTGGTCCCCGAGGGGACCCAAAGACTACACCCAAAGACTTGCACCCAAAGACTACAGATAGGCTTCCAGCATCTCATTAGTTCTCGACCTCATTGCCTCCTCGCCAAGCCCTCTGAGGGGCCTGGAGTAAGTCTCAGAGGGGGCTTCCTGGAAGCATCTCCACCATCAGCTACCCAGCTGAGAGATGAAAAGGTCAAAGGGCTCCCGGTGCAGAGCCCGGGTAAGAAGTTCCCATTCTAAGAATTACAAGGTGGTTGGCTTTGGGGAGGAGGGCACGTGAGGAGGAAAGGTCTGTGCCTGGATTGAACGGACACTGGCAAGCCCGAGACAAAAACATCAACACCTCCAGATGGGGTTAGGAACTGTGGCTTCTACAAACTCAACCAAATTCGCACCTCTTGTGTCTCAGAGTCTTGTGTCGTTAAGGTGCAGGGAGAGCAGATTATCTCTCCCCCTGCGGTGTACCAGCTATACCTACCCCCTGCTCACCCAAGTGGGGGGCTCAGATGGACTCATGCTCTTAACCTCCACTCGAGTTTTCAGCCTCACTCCAGCAGGCTGCTTATTTGTATCCAGGGCCAACGAGTTTTCAGGGAGAAGCAATTTTCTCCCGGGAGCTACACACGTTGACCTGTAACAGACGAGTAACACACCACAGTGTCTGGATTAAAAAATAAAACAGAGGGGGCTCCTGGGTGGCTCAGTCGGTTGAGCGGCCGACTTCGGCTCAGGTCACGATCTCACAGTTCGTGGGTTCGAGCCCCGCGTTGGGCTCTGTGCTGACAGCTCGGAGCCCAGAGCCTGCTTCGGATTCTGTGTCTCCTTCTCTCTCTGCCCCTCCCCTGCTCGCACTCTGTCTCTCGCATTGTCTCAAAAATAAGTAAACATTAAAAAAAATAAAACAGAGAGTCACAGTTCCATCTTCAGTACTGTCCTGCCAGGGTGCCAGTGGTTCTTTATTACCAACCACTGAGGACGACCAGAGTCTGCCCATTATCTTTCTTTCTGGAAAAACTAGCACCGTTCAGACACAGATGGGAGCTAAAGAACAAAAACAGCTCCCCCCCAAAAAAAACTGATGGAGACACTTAAAAGGCTGAAGATTTTCCATCAATCTTTCTCAGTTTCTTTTAAAAATCAAAGCACAATCTGTTTGCTTCAAAGGTGGCGTCTCCATAGCTTTCTCAGTGTCATAATCTGAATGTAGATGAAAGGAAGATACTAGGTTTGTGCTCTGTCTCCTTCCTTCCTTGAGGTAATAGGTCACCAGTGATAAACAGGTGTACTCAATGATTCTGTCAAAGGTAAGATGTTGAGACTTAACATTGTTAAAATGGCAATATTTCCCAAATTACTCTACCGATGCAAAATCCTAGCTGGCTTTTCTTGAAGAAATTGACAAACTGATCCTAGAAGTCATATGGGCCCAAAGAGCCAAAATAATCATGAAAAGAACAGCTGGTTGGGAGGACTGACATTTCCTGATTTCAAAACTTACTACAAAGCTGTCGCGATCAAGACAATGCTCTACTGGTATAAGGACAGACACATTAATAGACTAGAACTGAGAGTCCAGAAATAAGCCCTTACGTTTATGGCCAATGTGCTTTTGACAAAAATGACAAGATAATTCATTGGGGGAAAGAATAGTCTTTTCCACAATAATGCTGAAGCAACTTGGTATCCATATACAAAGGAATGACCTTGGACCCTTACCTCACACCATACACAAAGAATCAACTCAAAAAGAGATCGTTAGAGGGGCACCTGGGTGGCTCAGTCAGTTAAGCGTCTGACTTTGGCTCAAGCCATGATCTCACAGCTCATGAGTTCAAGCCCTGCATTGGGCTCTGTGCTGACAGCTTGGATTGTTTCAGATTCCTTCTCTCTCTCTCTCTCTCTCTCTCTCTCTCTCTCTCTGCTCCTCCCCTGCTTGTGTGCACTCTCTCTGTCTCTCTTTCTCTCTCAAATATAAATAAAAAAATTAAAAAAAAAGAGATCATAGACCTAAATGTATGAGCTAGAACTATAAAACCCTTACAAGAAAGCACAAGAGTAAGCCTTAATGACCTGGGTTTGGCAATGTTTTCCTAAATATGACACTAAAAGCACAAGAAACAAAAGAAGTAGGTACATTGGACCTCATCAAAACTAAAAACATTTATAATTCAAACAATACCAACAAGAAAGTACAAAAAGGGAAAGACGGCAGAGCAAGAGCGAAGAAGCAAGATCCCTTTGGTTCTAGAAAATCTGAAAAAAGAAAAAAAAAAAGGAAGGCTTACCAAGCCTTCAAAGCCACTCAAGCAAAGCAGACACTTTTGAAAAAGGAGGAGCAGAAGAAGGGAAAAAGGAAAGAGGTCAAGTTTAAGTGACTGGGATTGTTGCTACACAATTCCTGGCAGCAATAACGTGACAAGGCGCACCGAAGATGATGACTAAAAGTGAAGCTTCATGTCTTCCAAGTGCCAGATAAGCATCCTGTGGCCTTTGTTGTTGCATCCAGAGGGTTAATGGGGTGATTTTACTGGTGCGGAGGCTCATTGCAAGCCTTCCCCTTGAAGAAGATCTTCAATGATGTCTTCATCAGTGATGTCTTGTCAAAGACAAGTGATGTCTTGTCAAAGTGATCCCCCAGACCATAAAAACGCTACAGATAGTGGAACCTTATGTGACCCGGGGATTTCCAAATCTGAAGTCTGTCTGAGAACTCATCTTGAAACGTAGATGAGCCAAGGTCAAGAATAAAAGCATCTCTCTGATAGATTACAGTGATCTATTTTCCCAGGGGAGCACCTGGGAAAGTTTGGTGTTATTTGTTTAGAAAACCTCAGTCATGAGATTGCCTTTTCAGGGAATAGTTTCCAGGTAACCTCAGGTCTCTTGCAACCTGTCCATCTCTCAGTGGCCCATCATGCTATGGAGAACAGAGGGGCCTTCCTCAAGAGGATGGGCTCACCTGGCTCTCAAGGTGAACACATCAGTCGGCTCATTCAGCAGCTGAACTAGACCCCGATTTTCTGAAACAGTGAGTTGGAAGCATGCGTTTTTGCTTTGGGGAATTCTTATACAGTACCTTCAAAGAATATTGTTTTCTGCTATGTCTTCAGAAGCTGCAGGGAATGGGTCAGGGAAAAGATGATGACGTCCCTAGCGTCTTCTTCCATCGGCTTCCCATCACAGCCCAGCTCCAAGGGAAAGTTCCAGTGTGTTTTCCATATTGGCTGCCACTGGCACTTCTGAAATCAGCAAAGGACTCCTGCCATAGAGGGGGGTCCTGCTTTGTCACATCTCTTATCCTGGGGTTTAATGTTGGTGGATGAATACCCAAACATGAATTCAAGACAGCAGTGGACCAAGCCCAGGGGTATACTTGGAAGCTGGGGGTTCCTAAGGCCTTGTTTTGGAGAGAACTTGAAATACAATCAGAAAGAAGAGAGAGAGAGAGAGAGAGAAAAAAGACAGCCCATGGATTCAGAGACAATACTTGCAAATCACTTCTTAATGGACTTGTATCCAGAATATGTAAAGAATTCTTACAACTCAATAACAAGAAGATGAATTTGTTCATCAAAATCATATGCCACTTCAAAAATGGGCAGAGGAGGGGTGCCTGGGTGGCTCAGTCGGTTGAGCGTCTGACTTTGGCTCAGGTCATGATCTGACTCGTGGGTTTGAGCCCCACGTCAGGCTCTGTACTGATGGCTCAGAGTCTGGAACCTGTTTCAGATTTTGTGTCTTCTTCTCTCTTTGCCCCTCCCCTGCTCATTCTCTGTCTCTCTCTCTCTCTCTCTCAAAATAAACAAACATTTAAAAAAATTTTTTTAATAAATGGGCGAAGGATATGAACAAACACGTCTCCAAAGAGATATATGAAGAAGGTCAATATGTACATGAAAAGATGCATAATATTATTAATCATTAAGGAAATGCTAATCAAAACCTCAGTGAGGTACCTCTTCACACTTAATAAGATGGTTATAATAAAAAAAGAGACAATAACAAGAATGTGGAGAGATTGAAACTCTCCTACAATGCTGATGAGAATATAAAATGGTGCAGCTACTTTGGAAAACAGCAATCCCTCAATAAGTAAACATGCAGTTGCCCTGTGATATCATCATGAGAACTTCTCACCTATGCACCTATTGAATTGCTTTTAAATTCGGGGCACCTGGGTGGCTCAGTCGGTTAAGCGTCTGACCTCGGCTCAGGTCACGATTTCTCAATTCGTGAGTTCGAGCCCTGCATCAGGCTCTCTGCTGTCAGTGCAGAGCCTGGAGCTGGCTTCTCATTCTGTGTCTCCCTCTCTCTCTGCCCCCTCCCCACTTGTGCTTTGTCTCTCTTCCTCTCTCAAAACTAAATAAACATTAAAAAATTTTTTTAAATTATATTTTAATGAAAATAAGTTTATTTACTATGCATATGCATACATACATATATGCATATGCAACCCTTTAAAAATGCCATTTGCCAGTGTATTATACATAATCTAAAAGTAATAAATGATTCAGAGGGTGATTTCTTATCAGTCATTATTATTCCATCCATGAATCCATTAATTCCATTAATCCACTCCAATCCGTTCCATTAATCACAGATACGTCCAGCTCTTCTCAGGCTCAGACAAGAATTGACATAGACTGACACTTAACAAAGAGTCTACTTTCTTATGCATCATCTTTTAGGAGGCTAAAACGTGAATCTTGAGTTTGAAGGATTTCTCTTAAAAAAAATTTTTTTTTAGTCTTTATTTTTGAGAGAGAGCGCACGCGCAAGCAGGAGAGGAACAAAGAGAGAGGGAGACACAGAATCCGAAGCAGGTTCCAGGCTGTGAGCTGTCAGCACAGAGCCCAATGCGGGGCTGGAACTCACGAACTGTGAGATCATGACCTGAACCAAAGTCGGCCGCTTAACCGACTGAGCCACCTGGGCGCCCCTTGAAGGATTTCTCTTAAATCCTTGGTTTCCTATTTATGTTGACTTCCTGCCACCCTGATGTTCACCAATCTCAATGGCTTTCCTCATTACGGCTGCTATTTCCGTTACCTGGTCAGCCTGGGCTCGTAATATCTTAGAATGATGCTCATTAAATTTCCTTATTATACCAAGGTCATCCTTTCAACTAGCCATTAGCAACCTGAACACCTGAACAAGTACTGCTCTCAGTACTTGCTCCTTGTAAGTCCCAAAGCCTACTGATGTTCCTCCAGTGATATATGAAGTTCCTTGTTCTCTTGCTGCCAGCCTCTGCCCGACCCCTGCTGTGCCTCGGCCAACGTCTTGAGCCTTCATTCAGTTCTTGAATGTCTTCTTAACACTGCTTCACTGCAACATACCTCCAGTCCTCTTGAGAGCCATGGTTTGCTCATGAGGAGATTTTGTTGCTTCGTCATGGTCTTTCGATCCTTCAGCAAGGGTTGTGGCATCAGCAAAGGTCTTCTGATCTCCATTCTTTGCAGCCAGAATGGTTGGTTGGTGGACAGCATGATCTATTTAACCTCCGATGGTGCAGGGACAGCCAGCATGACTCCTCTTAATGAGGGGAAAGTAAGGTGCCACGTCCAAGACTTTGAGTGGGGTTGGCTACCTAGCCCCCCTCCTGGATTCCCTTATCGTTCTTCTGTGTCCATCCCCCTTCGCCCAGCATTCTTTTGCCCAGGACCATGTGTGATAATGTGCTCTCTCCCCATAGTTAGGGTGGTTAATGATTGCCCAGTGAAACAAGGAAACAAAATGCTAATTCTTAACTCAAAACAAGATGACTCCTCCCTGAAGCAGATCTGTCTCTGCTTTTGTTTGGCGTGGGCCTATTTTTCTATTGTCCAGGAGGGCACCTGAACACATCCCTACTATTTTAATCAGCTTGGAAACCCTGGTTGTGACGAGGGAGTATTCATGGAGTATCCCACCTATACGACGTCCCTCAGGTAGAACCCCTAGGCAACCCTCCATCTTTGGAGCTTCCCTCTCAGACCACGAGGGGCCCAAGCAAAGGTGAGCCAGGATTCCAGCTGCCCCATGCCCCCAACCTCAGGTGGAAGGCTCTGGAAGGCTCTCAGCATTTCTGACAGCATTCCAGATATGGGGCTGCCTTGGCCTGTGGAGTGTAAAATGCTTCTTGACGGGCTGAAGCTATGCATGGAGGTGCCTGCGGTTTTGTGATATATGAGGACAAATCTTTTGGGACATCCTCGGCACTCGCTCTAGACAAACATTGAGATTGGTGCACTAGGAATTGATTTTCCTCCCTCCAGCTTCCATTAAACTGTAAATTCTCTTCACCCAGGATGCTGATAGGGTGCCTGAGAGTGTTCTTAAGAAAACCAAATACACCAGCCTTCATCCCCTCCCCCTAAATCAGTATTTCTCAATGTGGGGCCACAGATCATATTTGTCACCTAATCACCTGGGGAGTTTGTTGGTTTGTCAGACACACCTTTTCCAGGTTCCATCTAGAAACATTAGTGCCTTCAAGTCTTTAGGCCCAGAGATGGGAACTTTGCATTTCAAACAAACTTACTTTGCACGTAAGTTTAGAACTGTTCCTACGAAGCTGAAGCCTGGTCCCACAATCTTGAGCCCTGGCATCCAACTGTCCCCCATTTACTAAGGATGTGTCATGACAAAGGCTGATGGATGCAAATCGCATCATACTAAAGAAGTGTATTAGGTGACTCACAACCCAGACCCATCGCATCTGAATCTCTGTGGGGTAAGATCCAAGTACCAGTATGTTTAAAGCTGCTCAGGCAATTCCAGTGGACAAAGCCGAAACCACAGCTCTGAGGGAACTTTGAACCTATTTCTCACAGGCTCCCAGCCCATCCACAGTTGGGCCAATGGTCCTGCCTCTGCATTCTTCACATCTGGGGAATGCACTTTCCCATGACTCCATCCATCCCCCGGGCTCTCTCACTCCAGGAAAGACTGGCGTTGACTCTGTGCACACTTCCAGACCCTCTACCATCAGTAAAGTTGCACCATTTGGCTCCTTGCTATGATCTGCCTGTTCTGTTCTCCCAGGCTGCCAGTTTGCTGCCTAGGGATGCCTTCCCTCTCTCACTCAGCCTTGCCTTCTGCCCTGACTCAACCAAGCCACACGGATCCCCCATTAGAGTCAGACTTGAACGCCTATCACGTCAGAGACATGTACTCCTCTCTGTTAACCACTTACATCAGTTCACCTTCCTGGCCAAGCGTTGATGGCACTGTGGGCAAGGGAAGATAGAGGCAAGATAGCCTCTGTAAACCCAGGCTCCAGGTCTGTAAAGTGAGAATAATAATGCATAGCTCCTAGACTCTGAGAGCCCGTGGATGAGGCTGCCCTGCCTCCAGGGTGGCCTTGGGTATCTTCTGAGCCCTTCTGTGGACTGAGGGCAGGTCTAGAGCCCCCTGAAGAATGAACAAGATTATGTCAGAGGTTGGTCTTGCTGGGGTCCTATTCTAGAACCATGTCTTGGGCCCTCAGGTTACCCTCCAGTCTACTTGGAGCCTGGACCTTCCACCTGCTCTGTCAAGGGGTCCAAGCAACGGGCTGCCATGCTTCACGCTTCTGCCAGGTCCAAGCTGGGGGAGAGGGGCAGGGCCAGACCAGACCTAGCCTACAGAACATAGCTGGCAAAACTATGCTGTCGTTCTGTCCTCAAAGACCAGTCCTCCCTGGGGTACTTTCTCCACCCCCCAGCATCCATAACCCCACCAATGTGACTGGCCACGTCACGGTCTCCCCCCCATCCCCTGTCCCGGCAAAGCTTCTTGGGTGCCCTCTGCATCTCCTTGTAGACTCTGCTGCTGCCACAGTCCTTTGGGAGCCACACTACTTCCTGTGCAAATAATAAAACCAGCCAGCAGGATGGATGTGAGGGTTAAATAGACAACATATGGAAAAGGACTTCTCACTCTAACGAACCGTGGTACCAATTTGAGGTGTATGGCTGCCAAGGAGAGAACTGCGTTCTTCTACTGAGGGCCACTCTGGACAGCAGCAGAACTGTCCCAGGACGGTGGCGTCTCCCTGTCCCAGGACGGTGGCGTCTCCCTCTCCAGCCAACTTCACAGTCAGACATTCTCGGGGTGTAACTGCCAGCTCTAAGCTCTCTATTTATGACCTTGGCCATGCATGGCAGGTTTCTCAAGAACCAGTTTCTTGATTTGAAGTATGAGAATAGTTCAGAGTTGTTGTAAATATTACAAAGGTCATGATGATTCAAGATTGGAAGTAACAACACATAGGTGTGAAACATCTGGCTTATCATAAGCACCTATTAAATCAGGGCTTTTACTATTAATATTGCTATGACTGAGAGCCAGGAAGTGTGGGATCTCATTTTGGGGGAAGCAATTTTAGAAGGGGACTTCATTAGTGTCCTCAGTAGCCCCCTTGAAGGGTAACTTTCCCCTCCCTCCACCTCATCTGAACCTTCTGCAATACGCCCACTTCTGCACCCCAGTTGCCTGAGAGCTCTCACACACACAATGACCAGGGTCATGGTCTCATGCCCCTTTTAAGAAGTGAGGAAATGAGTCCCCTCTGTTCACAGGTGGCAGAGCCCAGACCCACACTCAGTAACCTCTGGCTCTAGACTCGAGGCCCATCCCTCTGCCCGCTTGGCTCTCTCTGTTTGCAAGAGTTACACTTGGTAGCAGTTATTGTGCTTTGTTTTGTTTGTATAAAATCATGATTATTGCCTCTTCTATCTATAGCACCATAGAGTATAACACAATGAAAAGAGGAATGAGAAGTTGCCAAATCCCGATTCAGAGATGGGTTTGGTGTTTTCCTCGTGTTGGTTCATTTCTGTTTCACTGTAGCCCTATGTCCCGTGCCGAGGGACAGCCTGGAATGGATCCAGAGTTGGCCTAGATCCCAGGTCTCCTATTCTTGGTATTCTTGATACCCAGGGTAATGAGTTTCTATCTCCCAGGCAGAGTGACCTCCTGGACGTCTGGACATCAGCCCTTTGTCTGAAGCTGGGGTTTGATGTTTCCTCCCAGCCCATCCTGTCGCAATATTTCCCTCATTGACTTTTGCCCTAAGGCTCCCATTCCATTCATCTGGGTCTGTTCTTATTCACAGTCCCCCCCTGCCATCCACCTGGCAAGCTGTCTGGCTCACTGGGTGGTGGGGAATGGCACCAGGTAGGAGGGGAAATGGACTAAGGTTAAATGTGGAGACCCCCAATAACTGGGAGACCCACCACCACCACCACCATAGAGTCAACATTCGGTGGTGGTCTTTGTGGATGTAGCAGAGGCAAATACCCAACTTCAGACCATCCAAAAGATGAAATGACAGCAAGGAGATACAGGGCACTTACCACATATGCCATATTTATCAGATAATTTGGAGAGTGCGACCTGCTTGCCCTTGAGGAGACAAGACGTGTTTACTTGAAATTCAGTGCGGTTGTATGTGTAATGTAGACTACTAATATATACTCATAGTTAAGCTACAGCATATAGACCAGAGGCGTGTCAAGAAGGGTCTGAGATTTTACCTTGCTTTCCCATTAAATTAGCTGTCGCAGTTCTATGGATGTGGGTAGAAGACATGAGACTCCTGGGTCAGAGACAAAGGACTTTATTAGTCATGGCACATCAATAGCATGTTCCCCTGCACACACCCTGAAGTTCATAGGGCACTGTGTAGCAGTCCAGTGAGTGGTGAATTCACAGTGGGTCTTTGTCACAGCTCAGGAGCCCTGTTAGTTAGGAAACCCTCAATCCTACAAGAGGTTCCTGACAAACCTGCCCAAACTCTTCCTTGGATAGAGACTGGTCAGGAAAATAATCTGCGTTGTGCCTCCCCCAACTTTTTCTACCTTTCAAAGTTGTTTGCTATATAAACCTCCTTGAAAACTCATCCAGAACAAAGACCATCATTGCCTCTGCTAATAAGACACACAGAAATGCAAAAGACCAGGACACCTGGGTGGCTCAGTTGGTTGAGCATCTATCTGACCCTTGGTTTTGGCTCAGGTCATGATCTCACAGGTTCGTGAGATAGAGCCCCACTTCAGGCTCTGCACTGACAACACAGAGCCTTCCTGGGATTCTCTACCCTCCTTCCCCGTCCCTCTTCTGCTTGTGCGCGCTCGCGCTCTCTCTCCCAAAATAATAAACATTTTTTTAAATGCAAAAAACCCATAGAAAATTGTCTCCGAAAAGCTATAAAAATCTATAAATGAGAAGTTGCAAATTGAGAAAGACTGCATCTAACTAAAAAGATAAGAGGCATTTCCAGTTGATTAAGGACACAAACTGATTTTTTTCCCCAACATTTCTCTTGTCTGATTCTATTTAACATTATGCCAATAATCTGCATGGAGAGGTTTCTTGAACATACGCCTAGGAGGAAGGACCGCCCAAAGGATGCGGATGCAAGGGGCCAATCAGCCTGGAAGGTGTTATTTTCTTGAAAATAATCCAAAAGGCAGCCGATGCAGTGCAGGAGATGGAAATTTGGCTAGAAAACGCACTGGGGCAGAGACCATGAAGGGGGCCTCCTTCAGATTTGCTCACCTAGGGAGGGAGGGATTGCCGTGAATGCTCTTGCAGGGGCTGAAATTTTGTTCCTTCTGTTCTCTGGGAGGTCTGGGTTTCTGATGGTAATGATCATGAACCTAGTCCTCAGTTATCTGAACTCCTAGAGAGGTGTGAAATCCCAAGGAGACAACAATTGGAAAGTCTTGCTTCCGTTGGCTTTGGGAAGCATTCTGTGACTCAGAAAATTCTTCTTTCTCCATAAGGAGGAGAGAAACTAACCGAGCATCATGTTCCCTTCGAGTTCCCAAGACTGTGTTCTTCTTGGGTCTGTGTACCCAGCATCGTGCCAGGAAATGCCAGATGCCACAAGATTAAAATGGTGCACTTCTCTGGAGCATCAACTTCTCATTCATTCTTTCATTCATTCATTCAATAGTGAATTTGTTCATTTGTTGAATAATTAATGTTCTCAATTTGCCATACACCAGGCATTTTCACTCCATAGGTAATTTAAAGTATAGTTTTAGAGTAAACGAACATAAATGTTCTCAAGTGGGCTGACGATTTCATGTTAAATTTTTAAAATGTGGCTACGGACATTAAAAACATCTCCCACTAGTCTTTTCCCTGATCCGTCTATCAAATAAAATTTTATCAGTGAATAACTAGGCACCAGGCATGGTTCTAGGTGTGTAAATAAGTGAATAAGATAAACTTAGGGAAAGGTAAGTGTTGTAAAGAAAATAAAATTGAGCAAAGTATAGACAGTGACCAGAAGAAGGGAGGGCAGAATTAGACAAACAGTCAGGGAAGAGGTGACATTTGAACCGAGAGCTGAATGACAACACAAAGCAACAAGATGTAAGATGACCTGTGGGTGGTGTTCCAGGCATAGAAAACAGCAAGTGCAAAGGGCCTGAGGTTTGAAGAGTTCAAAAAGTAGAAAGGAGGCCAGCGTGGCCGGAGAGTCGTGAGCAAGGAGATAAAAGGTGCAAAATGGCAACAGAGAGGTAGAAAGAAGCCAGCCTCTACAGGCTTTTATAAAAAAGCCAGGATGACAGGAAGCCTTGGAAAAGCTTTCAACAGTGGGGCTATTTGATCCGGTTTATGCTTTAAATAGCAACCTCGGGAAAGAGTGAAGGTGGGGAACCTGTTAGAAGACTAATGTTGGCTTCCATGCACTCTCCCCTGGCCTTAAAGGTACCGGCATGGAAAAGCTGGACGAGAAGCCCAGGCTTGTGTGAATACCAGGGCGCAGGCGGGAGAACGCCCCCAGCTTGCTTCTGGAGTATGTGGGGCATATGCCAGAATCTTCAAGGTATACCATCAACGTGCAGACCGTCGAGGACATAGCAACCGATGTGCATGCAGCAGCATGAAGCCAGGAACTGGCCAGATAGAAAGAAAAAGGACAAGACGTACCCATCCACCTGCGAAGCCCTGCTCTCCCTGCCATCCCCAACCTCAGAACTTCGACGGGAAGCAACATTCTGGCCTCACATGTACTCTTCCAGTTGGATCCACCTGCCCAGTAGCATGGCAATTTGTTTGTTTGTTTGTTTGTTTTAACGTTTATTTATTTTGGGGACAGAGAGGGACAGAGCATGAACGGGGGAGGGGCAGAGAGAGAGGGAGACACAGAATCGGAAGCAAGCTCCAGGCTCCGAGCCATCAGCCCAGAGCCCGACGCGGGGCTCAAACTCACGGACCGCGAGATCGTGACCTGAGCCGAAGTCGGCCGCTCGACCGACGGAGCCACCCAGGCGCCCCAAGCATGGCAGTTTGGAAGCAAGCGTCAGCAAAGAGGAGAAGGAGGAAGCAGATCACATCACTGCCAAAGAACATTGATTAAAACCCACTGAAGAGATGTAAGAATTGGCCCTGAGCTCCTGGAACTCACAGCCCGGATGGAGAGACAGAACAGAGACATCGGCGATGAATATCGCAGTCCTCAATCCTCCCAGCAATGGGGACTGAGTTTAGCACTCTTTATGGGGTAGCCAGACAGGTGCAGGGCGGCCGAGGGTCAGGTTCAGGATCAGGAGCTGAGCCAGGTCCCCGGCTGGAGGAGCTACCAGAACCCGGCTGCCCCAAGAACACTGATCTCCACAAAGGCGTTGGAAAAGACCCAGAGAAGCTTCCCAGGAGGGGAGGCCTTGACGAGGGGAACTCCACGGCTTCGTCCACGGTTGCCCAGGCCAGGCTCAGTCCACCGGGCCGGCCAAGCCAGGTCGGGGCACAGGCCCAGCCTCCGTCCGTGTCAACCGTATTCCATGCATTGTTCTCTCCCTAATTTGTTTCTCATTGTTCTCTCCCTAATGAGTCCTTGCAAGCCTGTTAAAGGGCCTAAATTATTATTTTACTTTTTCAGGAAAATTGCACACAATTTAGTGAGTACCCTGAAGCATTGTTCAGCATCCGTTGTAGCCTCCCTGGGCAGGAGCCCGAATCACGCCAGGTTTCTGGGTCTGAAACACAGCCGTCTCTCAGCTGAGGCTGCAGCAGAGGAAGGAGCAGCCCCCTGGCCCCCTCAGGTTCTCAACTGCTTGGCCCCCGAATTAGTCACGACCCACGGTTGCAAACAATAAAAACCCGCTCTGGTTAGCTTACGCAGAACAAGGATGGATTGAAAGGGTGTCAGATAACTCACAGAATTGAAAGGGAACCAAAGGGCCAGGTCGGGTGACTACCAGGACCGCCGAAATCATGCACAGGGACGAATCTGACAGGGATGCCGTGGCTCCTGCTACTGGATCAGAATCAGTGTGACCACCTCCGTCACCAGCGCTGGGATGAAGTCTGTGCGGTCCCCTACCCTCTGCCTCACTCACTCTAGATGCCAAGTCCTGGTGGGAACTGACCAAGAGTAGGTCATGTGTTTGTACAGAGAGAAGAGGCCAGGCCCTGACTCCTGTTCTCCAAACATAGGATGGGCTTTGACATACTGAGCTGAAGAAAAATTAACCAATGCCCACTGGAGTCACCGACTGCCGTGTGAAATTAGGCAAAACCCTTTAGTTGCCCTGTCCTTCCATTTGGCCCTTGGCAAAGATACTTCAACATTTATTTATTTTTGAGAGAGAGAGAGAGAGAGACGGAGTGTGAGTGGGGGAGGAGCAGAGAGAGAGAGAGGGAGACGCAGAATCTGAAACAGGCTCCGGGCTCCGAGCTGTCAGCACAGAGCCTGACGTGGGGCTCGAACTTGGGAACGGAGAGATCATGACCTAGGCCGTAAGTCGGAGGCCCAACCGATTGAGCCACCCAGGCGCCCCTGGCAAAGATACTTTAAATTGAAATGACAACAAGTTTTGGAAATATAAACCAATCGGAAACCATCTGAGTATAATATTAGAAGAAATTAGTGAGGGCCTAAGAGACTTGAAATTGTACAGGCAGTAAGGCCTGTTGGCGCTCTGGGCTGGGGGGATAACATATCAGTCTGAGACAGACAACAGCCATGGCCTTGGCCTCCACAACCAGACCACAGAAACTGACCCACAGGAGATCCAGGCGCATGGTGAAGGCTTCAAATGCGCATCTTTACATAATCGTGATTAAATGCGCAAGGAATTAAACGCTAAGACGGTGAGTTTTAGCAGTAAACCACAAGGCGTAAAAAGAAGCGTGTGAGTTTGAGCCCCACGTTGGGTGTAGAGATTACTTAAAATTAAACAACAAAAAACCACCTTAAAAAAAAATTGAGGTAAATTCAAAATAGTTCCAGACATCAAAACCTGAGAAAATTGGTTTCTGGCATACACAGGCTAAAGACTATTCTTTAGACAGAAAAAATAATAATCTCCATTGGAAGCATGGAAATGCAAGGAAGAATGAAGAGCCCTGGAAAGTGTGGCTAGAATAACAGTAATCTAAGAAATCTAACATCACCCTTGCCGTTCCCATGCTTCCACAATATGCCTGGAAAGAACGCTGTTGGTCACTAAATAAAACCTATAATTCGTTATTGGGTAATGAGTAGTCATTTATCACATGGCTTTTTACACTGCCTCCTCAGGATGTTTACTTGGGAAAATGCCACATTGAAAAGTCCAAGTATCTGCATATTTACAATTTTTCCTAAAGAAAAAAAAAATGTTTCGTTATAAAGTTTTCCTTCATAAAAAAAAAAAAAAAATTGAGTTCAGGAATCACAAAGGAAAAGAGCCTAACGGCATCTGCCCCTCACGGGGCTGTGGTAGTGAATAAAAAGTGTTTATTGCACTACCTGGCACGCGGTTATTAATTATTGGTTATTAATAACTGTTTCCCAAACCCATTTTTCCAAGCCTTCCCTGGAGGGCAGAGTACCGCAAGGACATGAACAATTAAGAAGTGAAATGAAAAGGAGACCACAGACTTGCAGGCTTTTAAAATGTGCACAATTAGAATAGGACAGTAGGTCACATCCTCGTGTGCAGTTTACTTTCCGGGGAGAAAGGTCTTGAAACCTTGGTCTCCAGCGTGGAAGAGGGGGCCTGCGGCGAAGGAGGGGGTTGGGCGACATTAAGAGGTGGCTGTGGGGCACCCTCTAGTGGTGGATTGTGGTAACTGCTGCCTCCTCGGCGCCTGAGCCCAGAGTGGAAACCGAATGTATTGAAGGACTACTCAAGGGGGAGGGGCCGAGATGACGGTGCCGCGGGAAAGTTCTCTGCTTCTCTCCTCCCCGAAATGCAGCGGGATCAGCACCAAGCCATTTTGCACACCTAGAAAGCTAATCTGAGGATGAGCACAAGAATCTGCATGACTGGAGCCACAGAACTCGGCAGGAATACTCAAGGATATCAGCTTCCAGAGTTGGCGGTGAGCTGTGTGGTTTGGGGGTGCGGGGGGGGGCTCTTTTTCAAGAACCACGGGTGGCCTGCCGGCCTCTTGGGGACCACCGTCTTGCAAAACGATCCAGAGGAACACCACGTTGAGGAGAAAGGCCACAGCACTGCTGAGTGGACAGCGGGCATTTGGGGACCTACGGGGGTTTCTAATGAAATTACATTCTTTACACACGTGGGGGCAACGACACCTTTGTCATTGACCCAGGGCAAGGTCTTCATCCCCATAGACTGGCAGGCCAGGCATCATACCAAAGACACCAGAGGGCACAAGATACCCTCATAGGAGCTGCCAGGCCATGAGGTGACATCCGCAGGGAGGGTTACGTCCATAATAATGGTAACAAGAGGGGCAATTAGCCGCTTAGCAGGCCTTCAATATGGGCCGGACCCTGTCGTCAGCACAAGACCCGGATTTGCCCACCCCTCACGACAGTGCCAGTGCCGTATCACCGAGGTACCATTCATCACCAATCCCACTTTACAGATGAACATGCCGAGGCAGGGAAAGGCTCGGTCACTTGCCCCAAGCCACGTGATCGGGGTGGCGCAGCGGGCACCTGTGTCCGGGTCACCCTGGCCGAGTGCACACTGTGCCCCTTTTAGCTGACTCTTCTTCTCCTCACCCTCATACTTCCTACTCGAAGGACCTCCAAAGAAAGGAGAGGTCCGTCCTGAAAACTTCCCTGCCGGCAGATGATGAGGCCATGGCCGGGTGCAGCAGTGGTGAACCAGCCCCTGGGGGTCAGGGTTCCTGGGGCTGGGCTCTGGCTGGGGGGCCTGGGGGAGCTGGAAGCTTTCCCCCGCTTCAATTTGTGTAGGTACAAAAGGCGGCTGACAATCGCTCCCTCAAAGGATCGATGTGAAGCGTGAATGAATTACTGCATCAGGTTCACGGTAAAAGGTCCGTCAACAGGGTTCATTGTCCTGCCCTGGCAGCCAGTGCTGCGGGGAAAAAAAGAAAACGACAAGACAAGTCTGAGTGAAGAGTCAAACCATGCAATGGGCACGGGTGGACAGCTTCCCTGTCCTTAAAGACAGATTCCACCTGGTTCAGAGAGGAAATAAAGAGAAATCTCAGGGGCCCAGTCTAAGCGGGCACAACAAGAAGCATGAGCCCTGGAAGTGGGGGCAATGGCCGGCTGCAGAGGCCCGGAGTTAAAGGAGCTAAAGCAAGCATCAATCAGACTTTAACACACGGTGAACCTTAATAAAAGGAGCCTCTGTTATGACATCGAGTCCTCAGGGTCTTCTAGCCAGGGCAGTAACCACTGGGGATACAAATGTCAAATATTTTTCCATGTCAGGGCCTTGGAGCAGCAGCAGCTTTCGGGGTCGACACATACAGTTGTGCAGTCAGTGCACTGCACAGTGGCACCCAGTCGAGGGAAAACGTGAGGGCTGACATTGGACCTGTGCCAGATTCCATGCCAGTCTCCTTGGCAAGAGTCTGTATCCAACCTGGAGGAAGGGGGTCCTTCATCCAGTCGTTCTGCCCAAAAGGCCATGTCTTTGAAATTCACACACACCCAAAAGACGTAGAATGATTGAGGTTCCTCGTGGTTGGCACCTTAGGGATTCTTCCAGATGCGTCTGTGGGGCCTAGGTCTTGAAAGAACATCACCCCTGGGTCCTGCCCCGTCTTCAGGGAAGTCTTGATGGAGGACTGCAGGACTTGGTGGGGACAGGGCCACTCCCCATCGGAGGTGCACAGGTGACCGGGAGAGGGAAGGGTGGGGGACGGTGTGGTCATGAGGAAGAGGTGGGCCGGAGACAGGGGCCCTGATAATCATGATGATTATAACACATCATGGACAATATGAATGCCAGCAAGGGCGATTCAAACAAAACAACAACTATGAGGGAGGTTAGTCACATCTTCTTGAGCAAGTTGCCATTGCGATATGACAGCTATTATAATAAATGGGAAGATATTTTGCTTAAGCGACCCGAGAGAAGAAAGAAAACTGCCAGTAGGGGGCGGTAGTGCGCCACAAACCAGAAGGAAGGATGGGAGGGTTGTGCAGGACCCTCCTCTCCCGAAATCCCCAGCCCTCCTGAGAGCCCCCAGCCCCAGACCCCAGGTCTCCGGGGCGCCTCGAGAGGGAAACCCCAGCCGCGGCTGTCGGGCAGGGAGGAGTCGGCCGAGCGCATCCGCCAGCAAAGGGGAGCCGAACTGTGTGGCTGGGAAGGTGGACGCTCGGACCAGCCTCGAGGCCTTGTTTCCCTGCGGCCCGGCCTTCAAGCTGCAGGTGCTAATTCCAGAAAATGAGAAAAAGCCGAATAGCCACTTTAAAGGGTCATTTCAGAGACCAAAAAATAAATATCTAAAACAAAGGGAACACTCGACATAGGGTAGCCATTGTTGTCATTATTTGCTCATGACATCATCCCTTAAAAATTATAAAATATCCCCTTCTTTGGCCTGAAACCTGATAAAGTTGGGACGTCGTGGAAAACAAAGCCCAGGCAACTGCCGGTCGCCTGCCGATGAGAACGGCGGCCTAAGATGTTGGGACAGGGCAGGAACGCAGCCAGAGGCAGTGAGCAGTCTGCTGGCTGTTGGTGCTGGGGGCCTATGTCTCCCCCCTGGTGCCTCGTATTACAAAACGGGCCAGGATGGACCCTGAAGCCCAAAGGTGACGATCAGGTCAGGGGCACAGGAGCAGAAGTATAATAAGTTTATCGGTAGAGAGAAGCTTCTGGGTTCCGGGCCGGGGGCACTGCAGATTGGAGGTGAAGTTCCGGAAGGATGAGGCCGTTCCCGAGCACCAGCCTGGAGCAGGGTGGCCAGGCCCCGTTGCTGGTGGTGCTCACTCCCCACGGCAGTGCCGGTCTGTCTGAGCACAAGGACCATGACCCTGGCCTCCCCGGTCTGTCTGAGCACAACGACCATGACCCTGGCCTCCCCACTGCTCAGAGAAAGGCCGAGAGGGACTGGGAGAAAGCCAGTCAGAGAGGCTGTGGACGTGCAGGAATGTGGGGCTGGGGGTCAGCAGTGCAGGGGGGCAGCGGGGTGTGCGGGGTGGTGGGGTTCCGGTCACAGCCACTTCTGCCTCTGGTTTTAGGAGGGGTCACTTAGCAACCAAGCAGGCTCCCTCTGGGTTCTTTATCTGGGCCTGTGCACCTGCCACACCAGGCCCCACGAGGCCCCCTTTGGAAGAACCGCCCCCCCCCCCCAGGCAGCTCCCCAAAGAGAATGGCCACAACCTTCAGTATGACACATAAGGCCACCAGGGGAGCGTTTAGCAGGCCCCGGGTTGACACCACGTAAGTCTCATCTGAAACAGCTGTCCCTGGGCCCCCTCCTGCTGTGGCTAAGCCTGCTCACCCTGCTGGGTCCTGCTCTTTTGAGCAGGGTGCCCCTTGGACCCTGAGCTGCTCAGGATTTAGACGACAGCTTCTGCTTTCTTCCTCTGCGGCTGCTTCTGCCAGTAACGGGTCGGCACTGAGAGCTGACGGCCATCTGACAAACACCGTCCTGTCTCCAGGCAGGTTTCCCGTCCTAAGGCGACAAGGCACAGGCTGTAACCAGCACTAACACGCTCTGTGACAACGGTCCCGGCTGGGGTTTCGTTCGCTCCGTTGTTCCCTGTCGTCCCACGGCACGAACTGCCAGCAGGTGACCATCAGAACCATGTCTTCTCGTCGCCGCGTGACGACGTGATCTCCCGGGCTCCTTCCCGGTTAGACGTGGTCGTGGGGGCGGGACTGAGGCACCCACTCGGCCGGGCCCGTAAAACCTTCCTGTGGACCGGCTGGCTGACACACAGGAGTACAAATCCCTGGTGCAGAAAAATGAGAAGCCACCTGACAGGAGGCTCCTGGGACCCTGAATCACAGCTTGCTGGAGGGCGCGTCCTCCAGCTGGACTAAACCGTTCTGGAGGCGGAAATAAACTTCTGTGACGTTTGAGCCATAGCAGATTTGGGGGGGGGGGGGTCACCGAGCAGACCCTTAGAGTTGCGGAGGAAGGCCACGTCGCCAGAGGCAGGGAAGTAGTTCCCTCTCCTCCGTGTAGCCTGCAGTGCCCTCTGGACACTGACCACCTGCACACGAGATGCCAAGGGACTAAAGGCAGGAGCCGCCAATGGTGTGGTCAGACCCTGCAGCCCAGAATCCCGTGAAGACACCTCAGCCCCGCACTTCACGATGGCACCAGCCCATCCAGACACTGGTTTCCCTAGACCCCCACAGCCGCCCCGCCGATCGAGATCCATCCTGTGAGCGCTGTTCCTGAACCATCGGCCGCACCCCTCATTCTCATCAAATGGCCTTGTGTGTAAGCATTTCCCCTCTTTCCTCGTTTCCTATTCACTCCGAACCTGCCACCACCTTTACTCCACCCCAAGCTCCACGAGAGTGGGAACGGCTTTCATGAGCAAAGGTCCCAGATTTGCAACCTACCCCCCCCCCCGACTTTGGTCTCCATCCTTCTTGACCCCTTGGCAAGACAGCGGCGGGGGGAGGGGCAGCCTGGCTTTTGGACCGTTGGTCTTTTGAGGGTGTTGAACTCTGGTGTCCCTCATTCTCAGCACTGTCTGTATGACTTTCAGTCTTGGTGTATCATCTGCTTGGAAGGCTCGGAAGAATCTGCACCACGCTGGAGGGAGGCCCAGAGCAGTGGCACCAAGAATCAAGGACCCTGGGAGCTATGGTCTTTAAGAAAAAAGAGAAAAGAGACAAAACTGTGAAATCATGACCTGAGCCGAAACCGAGTCAGGCACTTCACCGACTGGGCCAGCCAGGCACCCCAGGGGTCCGCATCCTTAACTTCTGTGTTGTCCAAAGGTCGACTATATATAATGAGTACCATCGGTGTGGCAAACCCTCTTTGGGGTCTGGAGTACAGAAATGAACAAGACTGATGAGTTCCCATCTTTCAGCGGCCTGACATGTTAATGATCTTGAAGAACCTCAACACTCGCACCAAATACGGTGCATTCTATATTCTGATTAATTTGGAAACTAGAATGAACAGACCTTCGGCTGAAACTGATCCAGCTTCGGGGGACTGGAGAAGGCAGAAGGGAAGAGTATGTGGGGTGTGTGTGTATGAGAATCTCCTGAGACCCTATCAAGTCACTGGGCTGGTAGATGTGAAAAATGCAGACATAATGTTTGTGGTTTTCGGGAAGCTATTTGACGACATTTCATGGAGAATATTTTTGGTCAAAATGAAGGAATTCAGGATAGTGATACAGGTAGGTGTATCAATAACTGTTTCTGTCATACTCAGACTGTTGATTAAAAGTTTCATTAGGGGCGCCTGGGCGGCTTAGTCAGTTAAGCATCCAACGTCAGCTCAGGTCATGAGCTCGTGGTTTGTGACTTCGAACCCCGCGTCGGGCTCTGTGCTGACCTCTCAGAGCCTGGAGCCTGCTTTGGATTCTGTGTCTTCCTCTCTCTCTGCCTCTCCCCAGCTCGTGCTCTGTCTCTCAAAAATAAATAAACATTTTTTTAAAAGATTGATATACACCACGTAAGCAAAAGCTTTGGCCATTTGACTGTTGGCCAGTCCTTGATCCTGTTCCGATCCACTCAGTTCCCAAAGATGCCACATATCAACAGGCAACATAGAGTTGGATGGGGCCACAGGTAGGCCTCAAGAAAGATTATTGTCCCATTTCTACTCAACAGGGTGCTGAAGGTTCTAGCCAGGCATTTGGGCAAGACAATGAAGGCAATGTAGATTGGAGAGGAAGAACTAAAACTTTCTGGGCACAAATGACATGTCTTTTATATAGAAAACCATACAGAGTCAGCTAAAATCTACTAAAACTAATAAACGAATTCAGCAAGGCCAACAAGGCGAATAAGCAATAAATTTAACCAAAATAGTGCAAGACTTATATTGTAAAAACTATGAAACATTATTGGAAAACAATTAAGATATAGATACCTGGGAAAACATTCCACATTCATGGATCAGAAGACCTAATATTGTTAAAAGGGCATTAACTCCCTAAAGTGATCTATAGATTCAATAAAATCACCATCAAAATCTCAGCTGGCTTCTTTGGAGAAACTGATACGCTGATCCTAAAATTTATATGGAAATTCAAGAAACCCAGAAGAGTAAAAAAAAAAAAAAAAACCAAAAAAACAAACAAACAAAAAACTTGAAAAAGAAGAACAAGGTAGTAGAACTCACACTTTCCTATTCCGAAACTTACTATAAGGGGCGCCTGGGTGGCTCAGTCGGTTAAGCGTCCGACTTCGGCTCAGGTCACGATCTCGCGGTCCATGGGTTCGAGCCCCGCGTTGGGCTCTGGGCTGACGGCTCAGAGCCCGGAGCCTGCTTCCGATTCTGTGTCTCCCTCTCTCTCTGCCCCTCCCCTGCTCATGCTCTGTCTCTCTCTGTCTCAAAAATAAATAAAAACATTACAAATTAAATAAATAAACAAACAAACAAACTTCAAAGCTGCAGTAATTAAGTTGTGTGGCATTGGCATCGGAAAGATATACACATCAGTGGAAACGCATTGATAGTCCAGAAATAAATCCTCACAATTTTAGTCTGTTGATTTTCATCAAGGGTCCAAAACGATTCAATGTGGGAAAGAACAGTCTTTTCAACAAACGGTGCTGGGACAACTAGACATCCACATGCAAAAGAATGAAGTCGGGCCTTTACCGCACACCGAACACACAAAAAAATAGCCCCGAAGGGGTCAAGACGCCAAATATGAGGGACAAAATTGGAGAAGTCAGCATCATGGTGGCATAGGACGTCCCTCCCTTTTGTCCCCACTTCAACACCTAAAATTCAGCATCCGTCCACGAACAAAAGTGCCTCTGGGGGGCTTTGGGGGACCTGGCACCACATACCAAGGGTCCCAGGAAGGGTCTCCCCCACATGTGAATCAGGTCACAGGCAGACGGAAGAGTACAGGCTGTGGAACTGGCAGTTGCCTGTAAACTGCTTCAGCCCCTCTTGGCCGCAGGCTGGGAGGAATTGGAGAACGCTGCCTGGGGCAGGCACCCATGGACAAGAGATCCTCTGTAGAAGTCCAGGCTTTACAGAAGATGCCTTCCAGCACTCCACTGTGCAAAAAAAGAGGAAAACACATCTGGACCCACTGGAATAGGTAAGAGGAAATTTGCTAGAGCTACAGGGCAGCAGGGATCTCTCCGGTGGGGAAAAGGGGAGAGTGTGAGTGAGAATCCAGCTTCTCGGCTGTGCAGGAGAAACCCATGTCTTTCCCAAAGTATTAACGTAGAAGCTCCGAGACGGGGGGTGGGGGTGGGTGGGTAAGAGGTAGGGAAGAGACTGGGAAAGAAGCAGATACAAAGATCGGAGGGCTCTAAAGGAACACAGTTCCTGCCGACTGCATTTTGGACTCCAGCGGAAAGCCCCCCCGTGAGCTGCTGAAAAACGCCCGAGGATCCCCCCAACTGGCCCGTGGGCATCCCCACACCCACCCCTCCCACTCTGTAGCCAGCTGTTCGTGGGCACTCGGGAGGGCGGCAGGGAGAGTGAGCTGAAGCAGACCAGGACACACAGGAAACAAGCCAGAGCCTACGAGCAAAGAAGAAAACTACGATCTTGAGCCGTAGTGCCACCTTCTGGAAAACAAAAAAAAAAGAGGTTTGTCAATAGCCAGCCCGGGGTGTTGTAAGACGCAGAGAAGACACAGGAGCTGGAGAATTCAGCCACAAGAGGGAACGAGTGGCATGGAACAGGTGTACCCAGCCGAGGTCAGAAAAGGCCCCAGACATCAGGAGGAGCAATGAAAAGTATCTCCCACCTGAAGGCCCTTAGTAAAGATTGGAGGAGGGGACTGCTACTTGAAATGCAAAAATAACAATGCCAAACCCCAAAGAACCTGGGAATCCAGGAAACAGGACATCACCAAAAGATCATCCTGCAGAGGCCAGACCCAAAGACACGGAGACGTGTGCTTCACCAGATAAGAAATTCAAGATAGTTGTTCTGAGGAAGCTCGATGAACTACAAGGAGACAGAGAAAGACAATTCAACAACATCAGGGAACCCGTACATGAACAAAAGGAGAAGTTTTAACAAAGAGATAGAAATCATAAAAAAAGAGCCAACCTGAAATTGTGGAGCTGAAAAACTGAATGAATGAAATGAAAAATGCCATAGAGAGCATTAATATCAGAACGGGCCAAATAGAAGATACGATCAGCGAGGCAGGGGATAGGAACTTTGAAATAACCTGGTGAGAGAACAAGAAAAAAAAGAATGAAAGTGGGGGGGGGGGGGAAAGGATTTTAACCTTCAAAAAAAATTGCCTCATTAGACAATTAGATTTCTCAGTAGAAACCTTCCAGGCCAGAAGAAATCGGAATGATATATTCAAAGTGCCAAAAGAAAAAATATGTCGGCCAAGAACACTCCATCTGGCAAAATTATCCTTCAGAAATGAAGGAGAAATAAACACTTTCCCAGACAAAAGCTGAGGGAGTTCAGCACCACTAGACTAGGCTGACAAGAAATGTGAAAGGAGCTTTGCAAAATCAAACGAAAAGACACTAATTAGTCGCATAAAAACATATGAAAATATACAACACCATGGTAAAAGTAAAGGTACATTACATACAGATATAAAAAGAAGTAAATTGTGACATCAAAAACATAAAAGTAGAGGGAGTAAATGGGTAGAGTTTTTGTATGTGGTTGAAATTGAGCTGCTATCAGCTTAAAACGGACTGTTCTCTCTATAAGATGTTTTGGGTGAGGCTCGTGGTAACCACAAAGCAAACACCTATAGCAACGTTTCAGAGGATAAAGAGAAGGGAATGGGAGCATAAGGAAAATTACCAATTCCCAGAGGTGGGCAGCAAGGGGGGAGAAAGGAACAATGGAACTACAAAGGAGCCAGAAAGGCATTTAAAAAAATGACGTTAGTAAGTCCTTACTTATCAATAATTACTCTAAATGTAAATGGATTGAATTCTCTGATCAAAAGGCACAAAGTGTCTGGATGGATTAAAAAAAAAAAAAAAGACCCACCTATTCGCTGCCTACAAGACTCACTTCAGCTTTAGGGACGAACACACTCTCAACACGAAGGGATAGAAAAAGATATTCCATGCAAGTAGAAACCACAAGATTGCAGGGATAGCCATAGTTATGTCGGACTAAATAGAGGGTAAGCCAGAATGGTAACGAGGGAAAACGCAGATCATCGTATAATGATAAAGGGGTCAACTCATCAAGAAGATATAACAGTTGTAAATACATGCAGGCCAAAGTCAGGGCGCCTAAATGTATTAAGCAAATGCTAACAGATCTGAAGGGAGGAACAGAAGCAACAAAGTGGCAGAGGACTGCAATACCCCACTGTCAGCAATGGATACATCATCCAGACAGAAAATAAACAAGGAAACATTGGGCTGGAGCCATACTTTAGACCAAAGGGACCTAACACACGTGTATATAACATTTCATCCAACAGCGGGAGGAAACACATTCTTCTCAAGTACACACGGAACATCCTCCAGCCACAAAACAAGTCTTAGCAAATTGAAGAAAACCGAAATCATACAAATATCTTTCCTGAACGTAATAGAATGAAAGCAGAAATCAACAGCGAGAGCAAAACCGGAAAATTTAGAAACTGGTAGAAACTAAACAACACAGTCCTGAACAATAAGTTGAAGAAATCAAAAGAGAAATTGAAAAATCACAAAACAGGGGGGCCTGGGTGGCTCGGTCGGTTAGGCATCCCACTTTGGTTCAGGTCATGACCTCGCGGTTTGTGAGTTCGAGCCCCGCATCAGGCTCTGTGCTGGCAGGTCAGAGCCTGAAGCTTGGTTCAGATTCTGTGTGTGTGTGTGTGTGTGTGTGTGTGTGTGTGTGTGTCTGCCACTCCCTCACTCACGCTCTGTCTCTCTCTCCCTCAAGAATAAATAAACATTCAAAAAATTTTTAAATCACAAAACAAAAATGAAAACATAACACACCAAAATAGATGGGTTGCTGCAAAAGCAGTTCTTAGAAGTTTATAGCAATTGGGGCTCCTGGGTGGCTCAGTTGGTTGAGCATCTGACTTCGGCTCAAGTCATGATCTCATGGTTCACGAGTTCAAGCCCTGTGTCAGGCTCTGTGCTGACAGCTCAGAGCCTGGAGCCTGCTTCCGATTCTGCATCTCCCTCGCTAGCACTGTGTCTTTCTCTGTCTCTCTCTCAAAAGTTAAAAAAAATTTTTTTTAATTAAAAAAAAGAAGTTAGGGGCGCCTGGGTAGCTCAGTCTGTTAAGCAGTCAACTTCGGCTCAGGTCATGATCTCACGGTCCGTGAGTTCGAGCCCTGCATCGGGCTCTGGGCTGATGGCTCAGAGCCTGGAGCCTGCTTCAGATTCTCTCTCTGACCCTCCCCCGTTCATGCTCTGTCTCTCTCTGTCTCAAAAATAAATAAACGTTAAAAAAAATTTTTTTAAAAGGAAGTTATAGTAATGAATGCATAAATTAAGAACAAAGTAAGGTCTCAAATGAAGAACCTAACTTTATACCTCAAAGAACTAGAAAAAGGAGAACAAGCTAAGCCCGAAGTTACCAAAAGGAAAGAAATAACAAAATTCAAAGGAGAAATACAAGAAATAGAGGACGGAAAAAACAATAGACCATCAATGAAACTAATAGCTTGTTTTTTGAAAGGATACACAAAATTGACACACTTTCGGTTAGACTGACAGGAAAAAAAGGAAGACTCAAGTAAATGAATCGGAAATTAAAAAAGGAGAAACATTACAACTGATAGCACAGAAATACATAGGATCATAAGAGACTACTGTGAGCAATTATATGCCCATAAATTGAATAGTCTAGAAGAAATGGATACATTCCTAGAAACATACAACCTACGAAGACTGAAATCATGAAGAAATAGAAAATCTGAAGACACTAATAACAAGTAAGCAGGTTGAATGAGTGATCAAAATCTCCTAGCCTAGAAAAGTGCAGGACCAGAAGGTTTCACTGGTGAATTCTACCAAATATTTAAAGAAGAATTAACATCAATCCTTGTCACATTCCTTGACAACATTGAAGAAGAGGGAGTACTCCCAAACTCATTTGCTAAGGCCAGCATTACTCTGAAATCAGAGCCGCATAAGAACACTACAAGAAAAGAAACATACAGACCAACATCCCTGACGAATGAAAATGCAAACATTCCCGACAGTACATTCGCACGCCAAATTCAACAACACGTTAAAAGAATCACTCATCGTGATCAGGTGGGATTTATCCCTGAGATGGAAAGAAATACATATGATAGACCACATAATAGAATGAAGTTGAAAATCCCGTGATCGTCTCCATAGGTGCAGAAAAAGCATTTGCAAAATACAACATCCTTTCGTAACAAAGGCCTCAGCAAACACCACAAAGCCCACATATAACAAGCCCACAGTTCACACCACACTCAGCAGTGAAAGGTTGAAAGCTTTTCCTGTAAGATCGGGAAAGAAGCAAGGGTCTCCACGCCCGTCACTTACAACTAAGAAAATGTTGTACGTCCACTGAGATCTCATTTAAAAAAAAAAGATAAATGTAATTTGTAGGCAGCCGTGGTTTTTTAGTACAAAAAAGAAAAAGAAACCAGTTAGTGGTTGGCAGGGCCTCAGAGAGACGGATAGGGGTTGGGGGGGGTGGGGGGTAGTAATGGCTAAAGGGTACGTATGGTGTTTCTGTTTGGGGTGATGAAACCATGGCGGTGGGCTGCCCAACTCTGCGAATATGCAAGAAGCCACTGGTTTGTACGCTTCAAGTATGTGGATTGTGTGGTATATGAATTGTATGTCAATAAAGTAGTTATGAAGAAAAGGAGGAGGGGAGGGAGGGGGGCGGGGTAGTTCTTGCCCATTCTAGACCTTCTCAAACTAAAGACAACTGGGGTGGGCATTCCACCCGCAGATTTGTCCTCCTCGTCTGCGTGGTGGGGTGGAAGCCTGGTTCCTGGGGAATTAGCCTTCCTCCCTCCTGGGCAGTAGAATCTGCGAGTGGCAAAGGGAACAAGGACTGGAATCTGCCATTGTGCCATTGCCCCTGTCCCTGGAGGGTATGATTCTGACTTCGGTCCTCAACAGCATGAATTACTTTTGACAGAGCGTGACTTTTTCCACACACCACCGCCACCCCCTTGACTAGAAATGGATCTAGACAATCCTGGGCACAGAAATTCTTTACTCTCACTCACTTGAGGGTGAAGTTGCTGTAGGTGTGAACAGCCACATTGTAATTGCCCACAAGATGGCGGCATTGTTCTACTCTGATTCTAACGCAAGGCCCTGCTCTAGGCTCTTCCCCAAGTACAGGAGATACATGCGGAATGGAGTCTAGTTTTTGGCCCCTCTGAAAACACATCAGCCTGAGTATTATTAAAATAAATGAGGGTCTTTTTTAATGTCTATTTACTTTTGAGAGAGAGACAGAGCGGGAATGGGACAGGGACAGACAGAGAGGGACACACAGAATCCGAAGCGGGCTCCAGGCTCTGAGCTGTCAGCACAGAGCCCGACGCGGGGCTCGAACCCAAGAACCTCGAGAACACAACCTGAGCTGAAGTCGGCCGCTTAACTGACTGAGTCACCCAATCACCCCTTGAAACTAAATGAGTTTAACTATTAAACTATCAGTTAAGAGGGAAAGAACTATGATTACTTAAAATTAAATGCTTTTCTTTATTAAACCACCTCATTTAAAAAAAAAGGGGGGGGGGAGGGACTTGTGAAATCAAGTTCCCCGCAATGATAAAACCCAGATTTCATTCTGATAGTTGTTTTTAGATGGTATTGACCCCACGCAACCTGGAACGACCCGCCTGTCCCTTGGCACTTTGTCTTCCTGAAGAAGAAGGACCCCGAAATGAGCTCATTTAGCCAAGAGCTAAACCGCAACGCGGTGAAAGGCAGGAGCTCTGGGGACCAGAAGATCGGGACTTGAATTGCAGCCCCACCACCTCCTACCTGAGTGGTCTTTGCCTCCAGGTGCTTAATTTTCTCGTCTGTAGGAAAGAGAGAGTCTCCCGCCTTACTGAGTTGTCGTGGGGGATAAGTGGGGACTCGGAACGGTGGTGCCTAGCAGATAACATGTGGTCAACAATAACGGACATTTACTCAGTAGTTCTCCACTCTGGATGCTCACTAAACCTCCCGGGAAATGTTTACGAGTATGCATCGTTGCAACCTTATCCATAACAGCCAAAAGATGGAAACACCCAAATGTCTATCAACAGATAAACGGATCAACAAACATACGGCAGTGTATGATTCAGCCTTAAAATGGAAGGATATTTTGACACGTGCTATGCAGATGAACCTTGAAGACGTGACGCTAAGTGAAATAAGCCAGGCAGAAAAGCACAAATACTGTGTGAGTCCACTCTTTCTTTTTTTAAATTTTTTTCATGTTTATTTGCTTTTGAGAGACAGAGACAGAGCACGAGCGGGGAGGGTCAGAGCGACAGAGGGAGACACAGAATCCGAAGCAGGTTCCGGGCTCCGAGCTGTCGGCACAGAGCCCGGCGCGGGGCTCGAACTCGTGAACCGTGAGATCATGCCCTGAGCCAAAGTCGGACGCTTAACCGACCGGAGCCACCCAGGGGCCCCTGTGTGATTCCACTCTTACAAGGTACCTGGAGTGGTCAAGTTCACAGAGACAGAAAGTAGAAGGGTGGTTTCCCGAGGCCCGGGAAACAGGAGAACGAGGAATTGGAACTTAATGGAGACGGAGATCCAGCTTTGCAGGGTCAGAAGAATTCAGGAGATGGATGGACCGTAGGGATGATCACCAACCGTGTGAATGTATGTAATGCCATAGAAGTGTACGCGTAAAAACGGTTAAAATGTAAATTTTACGTTGTCTGTATTTCACCACAAGGTTTTAAAAGCTAACGCTTACAAATTTTCAAGAAACGTGTTTAAAAAAAAAAAAGAAATTACCAAAAACAACAGAAATCCACACTTCTGGGGTGGAACTCGGGCATCAGGGTAAAAGCTCCCCTAGGAATTCTGATGCTTTGGAAAGTCCTCAGATCGGATGGTCCTTGCCAGAGTGAAGCAGAGAAGGGACAGCCAGGGACAGCCTCTCGGAGTGGCTAGACTCTTCTCCAAACGACTCCTCTCCGCCCTCTGCTGGCGACTCGGGTTCTGACTCCCCTGGCCTCCCCATTGCTAGGCAGCTCCGAGGCTGACAGGTGCTCAGGGCAAACACAAGGAGTCACCAAAATTTGGATAGTGGCCTTGAGACCACAGGTGGTGAAAGCTGCCCTTAGGACTGAAATCTGGAAATGAGCCCGTTCGCCAGGCCTCGTCTTCCCCTCTGCAAGGCCTACTGTGGATGAAAACCAGCAGGAGCCGTCTAAAGGGTGGCTCGGCAGCCTGGACCTGGGAGTTTCCATGTCCCTGCGGGATGGTGCGAGCCGTCCTATGCCCCAGGGGGACACAGGCCTCCCACGGAGCTCACCCTCTTGGTCTCTAGGTCCCGGAGCCATAAACTGACGCCTCCAAGCCTAGTGGCCTCCTGGGGCCCTGAAGAAGAGAGGTTAGCCCTGGGGTCAGGGTGACGTTTCTCGGCTGGGATTGCAATTACCCCAGAGCAGAGCGAGGCCCCAAGGAATGCAGAGCTGTGCGAGGAATCCTTCCGCAGGAGGTGAGCTTCGCCGCAGAGCAGCCGATGGGGCGTGCAGAACGGTGGGGGGAGGGGACAGACCAGAAAGAAGTGCCTCATAATTCAAGAGTGACAGGGGCTACCCCGGGAGCCTCCCAGTGGTCTCTGCTGGGACTCTCACCTCCTGGCAAGTCTCCCTGCCACATGAACCAGGTCGGAGTTGCGGCTGATGGGCAGGGTTCAAAGTTCCCTCCCAGATCCACCAGGAGGCACACACGCGCATAAACGCACACCCGTATCCACTCGCACCCGCGCAGGCGTGTGTCCGCACAGACACGCTACACGAGCGGGAATCTCTATTCTTAACATATGCATTTGTATTATGTATGAATATGCACCTTGGAGAAACTATGAAGCTACTCAAAACTAGCTCTGATAAGCCTGCGTTTTTATCCGGGAGCAGCAACGGTGTCACCGCTCCACAGAAACATCGCGAACGGAAGCCGTCGGGGCTGGGTGGGGGGCGGGCCGGGGACGTCTGTACAAGATGCTCCCGGTACGTCTGGGCCCAGGCTATTGCTAATACGTGAACACCCAGCGCTGGAATTACCAGGAGGCAAAGGAGAAGGGAGCTCATTAGATAAACCCTCGCGCTTACAGCCCCATTAGTTAATTAAATTATCACTTTACTGGGCCCAAAGTGAGCTGTAAGATTAATCCACGTGTCACCAGCTTTATGGGGTCTGCGGGATCTTTACAAGCTTCCTCGGCTCCCAAGTGTCAAATTGGGGCTGTATCGCTAGATAAAGGGAAAATCGGGCTTTGCAATTGCAGCCTTTCCCTTCGATATCTTTATACTGTGCTATAAAAGCCTATTATGCTTAATTTAAAGAGTGAAAATTGTTGACATCCCTTTTAGTTGCTAATCTTTAGGAAACAATGAGTGGCGTATTATTTGGAATGAATAATGCGCTCACTTTATTGGTGAGTAGTAAAAATCTAATAGTTGGCAAAACAGCATGGTGTTTACTCTCCGAGATAGTCAGTTTATTAGCTTAAGCGTGGAGAGCATTCTCCCGGTCAACTCCAGCCCCCACCTGGGAGAGCTTGGCTTGGGTCGCAGCACCCGAGGGGCCGTCTGTTCCTGGCCGTCATCGTTCTCCCTTTTTGTTGTTGTTCTCTCGGTTCTTTCTTTCTCCCCTCCCTCCACACCCTCCCCAAAGGGCGCACATATTCATTTAACTGGAAAATATCCTGCGAGAGGCACAAAAAAAAAAAAAAAAAATGTCAAACGCTCAATTCTTAAAAGTCATAATTTGTCAAGGGCAAGAGGCAGGGAGTTCAGGTTTGGGAGCAAGTCTGATGGGTCCGTGTGTCCATGCCGCATACACACACACACACACACACACACACACACACACACGCACAGCAGGACTGGAGAGTAGAGGCTGGCCTACTGTGTGTCCCTCTACTCAGCTGTCTCCTGGCTGTCTCCTCACTCTCCTGGGAGCACTAGAAAGGCCAAGGGCAGGGTCCTTGCTCTTGTTCTCCTGGTGTTCTCCTGGCTGTCTCCTCACTCTCCTGGGAGCGCTAGAAAGGCCAAGGGCAGGGTCTTGCTCAGTTATATCCTACAGAATGCGGTGGTAAATGAGTAGACTCTGAACCAAATAATTTTTATTAGAACCTTTCGAGAACAGCCTTTTTTGTGCTCATGGCACCAGACCCTTTTTTCTTCAGGCCTCACCTGGGTTCCCAGACTGGTGATCTCCATGCTTCCTCCTGGCCCAGGACCTCTGTGCTTCGATCAGTACGTACTTCACGCTGAGTGTCTATTTCTACACACTCATAGCACACACATATGACACAGCTTGTCGTAGCAAAACACTCGACTATCCAAAGCAGGGGAGCACAGCTCTGGGTTCGTTCGTTAGCCCCTGACCCACCCTTCCTTTGTCAAGTACAACCACCTGTTTGCTTACAGACATAAAGCTATCTTGCCCACATCAGCCTTCACTTCTGCGGATACGGTTCCTGCTTTTCATACTCCAGGGTCAAATTCCCCAAGCTGAGTGGACACAGGTCTCTGCAAGGCGGCCCCTGGGGAGGGGCCCCAGGAAACAGCATTTTAACAAGCACACCAAGGAATTCCAAGTGTTCAAAATGACTTCGTCCAAACTGAGACCACTTTTCTCCGGAAGCACCATCAACACAGGCAGGATTTATGAGCTTGCTGTTAAGTTCCGCTTCGGGCTCCGAGCTCCCGGCAGGAAGGCCTTGGACCCGAGGAAGCCTCTAGAGCCTTGGGGCCCGGCACACAACAGGACCCTCAATACTCAGTGCCACCCTCTGGAGTGGCCCGGCCTGCCCTTGAACTCGGGGACAAAAATCACACCAGTGTTGTCACACGCCGACAGGGTCTGGCCTGTCTCGCAGCCACTGGAGATTATGAAACAGCAAAGGGGAGTCAGGCCCCGAGTTCAAAAGGTGAGGCCTCCCAAAACAAGACCCCACTGCTGGGCCTGCTGAACGCTCACGCCAAGAGAAGCTGCTTATCTCTTGAACTTTCAGCCTGCTAATTCCAACCAAGGTACATATCGCTTAGCTTTAGGCCATAAAAAGGAAAAAAAAAAAACCGTGTTTATCTGCTGCGGGCAAATCCAGTCTTTCCCAGATGACTCTTCTGTGGGACTATTTCCTTGTTCATGTTCCCGTTTCTGCAGTCAAGGCCAGCCAAAGATCGAGGCTCGCCCAGGGGCCCGAGAACTTGGCCTTGTCAGGCAAGGCGGTCAGAGGGCCCTGGGCCCAGTTACCCGCCGCCTCGATTCAGGGTCACTGCCAAGGTCAGGGGCGGGTACGCAGAGGAGTATTGGCCCCCAGGGTCTCTGTTCCATACATAATGGAGCGCTGGTTCAAAAGGCATTGATCTGAGTAAGTCCCTTCTTTAGGCACCTTGGGCCTCCGGGAGGTCCAGAAGGACTAATGCCTAAAGAGACCACCACCTGACCCTGGGTGGCACCTGGACCCCTGAGGGTAGCAGCCAGAGCCGAGGCAGGCCAGGGCAAGGCCAGAGTCACAGAGCCCACCCCTGCCGCTAGCTGTTCCTCTTGGCCACGGTCACACATCCGGGTGCCAGCACTGCCTTGGAAGGGAGATGGGCTGGTGGCAAGAAGCAGATGTCACTTCATCCCAGTGGCCCCAGAGGGAAGGGACCCGACGGAGGCCGAGCCGGCTTCTGGCAGACTCACGAACCCTACGTTGGGGAGCTCCGCCCCGGCCCAGAGTGGACCCCAGGCCCACAGGCTCGGCCCAGGCCTTGGCTCTCATAGGATTTGTCGTTGACCGAGACTCATTAGCTGGCGGACGTGTGGGAAGGGTCCTGTTCCTGTACTTATTCCTTAGCCCGACAGCCCCAGAGGCGCATCCTCAGAGAGGGTCGGCCCCCTGGCTGTGCTGCCCCAGCACCAACCCGCCGAGCTCAGCCCTCGTGCCGCCCCCACCCTTGTCAAAGGCAGAAAAGACTTCTCCCGCCTCGTTCTGTGAAGGGAAACTCTTTGCTGGGACTGAGCCTCTCACATACAGGCCACGTCCGGGGACCCACCCTTTCAGCGAGGCACCCATGAGGAGTGTATGCGTCTTTCAGCTGCCTCCACCGATTCAGTTTGGTACTTTTACCCTCCTTAGGAGCAGCCTTCTTTGGTCCCGTAAGACCGTCTCGGCAGAAAGCAGAGGCCCCGTAGGAGCTTCTTGGACAGCGTGGCATTCAAGAGCACCAGAAACGGTTTCAAAACACCCAGGGCTCCCCACTAAAGAGCTGGCGGGCCAGATCGGACAATGGGCTGGAGGGAAGGCCCTGTTCCCTCGCACTTGCTCCTGGGTTGGGGACTTGCGTCACAGCTGCGCACTGGCAGTCGAGAAGGGAAGGGAGGGGACGGCCCGCAGCGATTCAGGGGGTACATTTGAGATGTCGTACTGTCTCCTCACTCGGCAGATAGCAGCATCCACTTGGGGCGCTGATTCTGCCAGGGCATTAATGATGCTGTAAAATAATAAGGCTTGAGACCGCCCGCACGAGAGCGAGCACTTGATAAAAGGGAGATTTACAGCCACATCCATCAATTTAATTATCTTTTACTGGGGTTTAAACTTAGTGGTAATACTAATCTCTCTTCAGTGTGGTTTACGGGATCTATGGACACTTTACAATTGTCCTCTATCCAGAAGTGTCAAGTTATGGCCATATTGATAAAACACTAGCGTAAATGGGAGGTGAGACACCCCAGAACTAGTTAATACGCTTTTTACTGCACCGTAAAAGCCTATTACTCTCTGATTTCAGGTGAAAATTTGCGGCCAATAATCTGAGTTGATAGTGTTTCGGAAACAATTCCCCAGATAATAAAAGTTGCCTCCTTTGCCTCGTTTGACACCCCCACCCCAGCCCCGAGCCCGGGCCCAGCCTCTTCCACGGACTTGACCATAAAAAGCAGGGGCCACGGGGCCGAGGTGGGGCACGCTCAGCCCATCCACAGACTCTGCTCGCTCCTGGGGCCTGGGGCCAAGCGAGGCAGGTCTGGGGGGGGCCTCTGGCGGCCACACTACAAAAGGAAACCACACTGCCCACGTCCTGGGCTGCTCAGCTCACCGGTTTCCTGCAGAGGAATAATTCCTGCCTTTGCAGGATGTGCTTTTCAGACAAGAGGAGGACAGTGTAGCCCAGGCCATTGTCCCCTAGAAACTGCCTCCCGGAACTTCCCTGGCCAACCGTGTGGCCACCGTGAAGGGATCTACGGCCAATATTGTGCTTCTGAGCCCAGTACCCCGCCCACCCCCCAAGGAACCACCGCGCTCACAGAAGTACCTCCGTTTCTTTCTAATCCGCTCCCTTGTGCTTGAGGCCCATCAGGCTTCCCTAATGCCCTTGGAGTGCTGGTCAACTTGGGTTCTCCCTACGTAGAGCACAGCGTCAAAACCTTTGGTGCTTTCGCACCCAACTTGCTTGGAACTAAGACCATCGGGCATTCCAAGGCAGCCTGGGGCTCATTTCAAACAGGATCCCTGTGGGACAGGGGGACCGCATCAGAGAACCTTGCTGGTTCTGGATAGAAAGGGGAGATGGCCTGTGTCCACCTCTCAGCCCCTAGAACCCCCCCTCCCCTCCTCAGGGCCCTGCGTCACTCAGAGGCTCCCAGGGGCTGATTCAGCCTGCACTGCCTCAAGCTCCAGGCAGGCGGCCTTGAGCCCACGTGATGCTTTTGTCTCGTTAGAAGAAGCACCGCTTTTCTCAAAGATTTCAGCCCTGTGCCCCATGGGCAACTCTGATTGCCAGGGCCCAGGCCAGAACTCAGCCCCAGTGACTCTAGACCGTAGACACTGAGTTTCCCAGTGTAGAAGGTCTGGCTTGGAGTCCTTCCTCCAGATCTGCCTTTCCCTCCTCACCCCCACCCAAGGTCACCTGCTTCCTGGTTCTACTTCTCTGCCTCCCTCCTGATCTGAATAGGGAATTGTGGCCCCAGGGAGGCAGGGACAGAGGGATAGGGGAGGCAGGGACAGAGCACACTGCAATCCCGCCAGCCAGCCCACGGAGGACACCCCCTCCCCCCCCCTTCCCCCCCGTGTCCTGGCTCCTAAGACAACAGCACCCACTGTCACCACGGCTCCCACAAACGCTCAGTCCTGTTGTGGGCACAAAACACTTTGGTAACCATGAACCCTAATACTTTCAAAACAGGGGGACTCGATCAACACAAATGAGATACTATCCTTGTGAATCAGAGATAGCCCGGGCTTGGAGGCCGAAGAAATCAGCACTGTGACCGTCGGAGTCACCGTTTTTTGATCTGCGCAGCGGAGCTGACCCCCTCCAAGAGACCTTACGAAGACCGCATGAGCGTGTAGTACCCATGGAAGCTCTTTGGAAACTGTAGAGCGCTGTAACTACGACATCAGCAACAACTGTACCTAACAGTTACTCACCACGCTAAGCATTTCGTATATATTAACTAACTCCTTTAAATAATCCCCCGAGCCCCACGAGGGAGGCCTTATTCTTGTCCCCGTCGTACCGATGCAGAAACGGAGGCTGGGAGAGGCTGATGGAAAAGGCAGAGGCGGCCAGCTCTAGTGTCCAGGCCCTTAACCGTGCAATGCTGTGCCTGGAGTTGTGTGGGAGGGCCCGTGCAGCTGGGAAAACAGAAACGCGGTCAGGGTGGCCAGCTGGGCTTGTGGGTCGCAGGAACGCAGGGTCAGGCTGGCATATGACGCCATCAGGGAGAGGTGAGAGCCATTCCTCGACCAACGTGGCCTTCATAATCAAAGCACGGACACAATACTTTTCAAAGCTTCGGCTTTCCCCAAAGCTGAACCAACAGCATAACTAGATACGAGCCCAGGCTCCCCAAGTCCTGAAGCTGGTGTCGGGGGGCGTGAGGTGGGGGCTGCGAGGACCCAGCAAGGCAAGGTAAACTTGTCCGAGGCCACGTTGCAGGTGAGAGGCACCTGAGGGACCAGAAGATGCCTCTTCGCGTCTCCCAACTCGGGACCTGTTCCTTGCACCAGATCAGCCTTTGCAAGACGCGAGCTGGGTCCTGCATCAGAACTATCTGGGTGTCTGTGTTCAAATGTAGATTCCAAGGGCACCTTCATTTGCTGCTGACCAGGAATCTGCATTTTAAACAAATCCCCCTTGTTCTCAAGGAGATGGCCTATGCCTGATGCTATCTCTGAAGGTCTGTTTTTGCTACACAGATGCGGGGGCAGAGGGGCTGGGACTCTTTTTTTTTTTAGATGTGGCACAAGAAAAGAGACTGAGACACCACAGTGAGTTAAATCTACCTCCTAGGCGTCACTGCTGCTTCTGAACTTCCAGATGTGACTTTTAAAACTGCCTTTCCTGGGCCGCCTGGGTGGCTCAGGCGGCTAAGCGTCCGACTCTTGGTTTCGGCTCAGGTCATGATCTCACGTTTCATGAGTTTGAGCCCCGCATCGGGCTCTGCACCGTCAGGGCAGATTCTCTCTCCCGCTCTCTCTGCCCCTCCTCTGTCTCTCAAAATCAATAAAAAAGAAAAGTTTAAAAATATCAATAAAAAAATAAATAAGACCCACCTTTCCTGTTTTACTTTCCCCAAATCCTTTTCCCTGTGTCTTTTCCCCTCTCTCTCCAGGCCTAACCCCATCCAGTCCAGGTCGTTCAGTCCCTGTGACAAGCCCCCACTCCCCTTGAGAAGCATCTGCAAAACTTGGGTGTGCTTTTGTCCTTCCAAATGCAAGTTGGAAGATGGAATCTGGCCGGAGCCCGGGCCCGGAGCTGGGGAGGGGGTGAGCTCTTCAGCCTGGACCCGGGAGCAAAAGCCTGAGCCAGAGGTGGCTTGAGGCATTTCATGGAGCAACGGTCTGGATCAACATGCATGGTTGGGGGGCACATGGCAGAATCCCTGACTAATGGTGGAAATACCACCACTACCACTCAACACTCCGCGAATTTACAAATTTGAGGAAGGGCGTAGCTATAATAAATTAGACCCGCGCGACATTCTCACGTTCAGGGGAATTAGAGAGCAAATGCGCTTAGAAGAGCGGATGAATGATGAGACCCTGCCCTGAAAGAAGGCAGACTTATGGGCGAGGAGGGATGAAGGTAAGCAGATCTATCTTGACACGTGTTCTTGGGATCTGCTGGACAACCTTCCAGAACAACGTGGATTACAAAGTAGCCCCCCTTCGTGTGTCGCCGGGGCCAACCATAATGAATTCAACAGCTGTCATGAATTGCCTGGATGTGTGCCTACCATTGCCAGAACAGACAGAGGCCTCAGGGCCCACCCACGTGACCCGACACCAATGGGGCAGCAAGGATCAGAAGGGCCGGGGAAGTTAGGGGGAAGGTGAGTAGCATGGGTATTGCTGGAAAATCAGAGAAACTTTTGACTCGGGAGAGAACTCTTCCCTCTGTTTCCAAAAAAAAAAAAAAAAGAAAGAAAGAAAGAATTTTCTAGTGTTAAAAGAGGTATCCCATTTCCAGTAATAATGACTAGAGATCAAAAGAACATCCTCAAAGATTGTCAAGGCGATTATAGCAAAATGTCAACAATGGCTGGGAATCAAGTCGAGACAATTTCTCTACCTGAAAATAACAATGTTCTAGCGATGATTTCTTTGGCCATAAATTATTTTGGCGCACCCAGCTTTTCTTCTTTTCTGTTGTACGTATTTTAGAGACAGAGTCGCTTGGACGAGCACAGATCGGAGCGCTCAGATAACTTCAATCTTTAAAACATACGTCTTTTTGTCCCACCCCCAAAATAACATATACATTTTTTTTTTTAATTCTAAAATTGTTCAAGAGAATTAGTAGTTGGCTTTCAGGGACAGGAATGGCTTGGGAGGTCCGGATGGCTCTACAAATGGTGTGGAGGACTCCAGGCAAGGGAAGAAAACGGCGTCAGATCAAGCCCATGTTGTTTGCCCGTGTGCATGGAGGCAAGAAGTCAACTCGGGATTCCGCCCTATCTTATCCACCCCATCTCATGAGGTGGTAAATCTGTCCTTTGATCTTGTCAACAATGTGGAAAGTTGGAGACAGCTGCCACCACCCCTCGTCAGCAGGGCCTCACCATTCCCTCATAAAACATTTATGAAACCTGTAATAAACGGGCCTGATAAGGAAGAGGGCTCAAGATTTCAAAAGTCAGCAGCTCCACTGAAAATGCCCTCTCTACCTCCAATGTTCCTTTATTTGAAGAGCAAACACAAACTATCAATTCCCACTGGCTGTAAAGTTTCTGAGTAAAGAGTTTCACCAAACCCTGAGATTAGCAGAATTTGTTTGGAGTCTTACCCATATTCAGAAACCACCTCCCTTCCCCTGCCCAAAATTCACTGCACTGATATGCGTGGGCACAGAGGGCTCGGGCAAGACAAAGGCCTGGGCCGGAGGGATAATAAAAGCCCAGTCACGGAGAAATAGAGAGTCATTTGATGCAACAAAGTAAACTCATAGTCTATAGTTGAGTTTAGAAAAAGGAGAGGAAGGAGTAGCACATCATAAAATATGACTTTGGAAATATTTATTTTAACCTCTGTTTTATTTTCCGGGGAAATTAATTGAGCTCTCTGAGTTTAGCAGAAGTAGACAGAGTCCTAACTCTTCCCCTACTCTCCGCGAATTTTCTTCGTTGACTTTCTTGGGCAAGTGTCAGATGAGTTGAGTTGCCTAAGCCAGAGGCCTTCAAAGAATCAAGAAATAAAGAGAGCCACGAGAAAGAGAGGGAAATACGCTACACGTGGAGGAAACTCTTCAGGGGAACACGATTTGCTTCGGGGCCGGGAATGTTGTTTGACCCATAGGACAGGAGGGGGAAATGTATTTGTTGGATGAGGGACAGGTGAATGAAAGAAAGACTGAGCCATGGGACTGACTTTCAAGGAGAGGTAAACAGCACACTTGAGTGCAGAGAGAGAGAGAGAGAGAGAGAGCAAGAGAGGCGGAAGCCCGCATACCACTGGACACATTTGTCTACCTTGTGCCTTGCATTCAAGGTGAAACAGGTGACAGCACAAGGATATTTGAATTGATCGGATTTAAAAAACAATGTCCAGGGGCACCTGAGTAGCTCGGTCGGTTAAGCATCCGACTCTTGGTTTTGGCTCAGGTCATGATCTCACGGTTCGTGAGTTCCAGCCCCGTGTCAGGCTCTGTGCCGACAGTGGGGAGCCTGCTGGGGATTCTCTCTCTCTCTCTGTCTCTCTGTCTCTCTCTCCCTATCTCAAAAACAAATAAATCAATATCTTAAAACAAAAAAATTTCCGGGTCTTTCTGTTTTTCTCCCCCATGGACCATGATGAAGTGACGAGAAAGGAGAAGGGGGGCCCTCTGGGGGGCCTCCTGGACGAACCGCGCCGGGCTGAACAGTGCCTCAAAGAGAAGCATAGATCCCCGAGCTGGGAGAGAGAGACTTCCCCTTGGGGCCACCTCCTCAGCAGCCACCTGCTGGGAAGCTCGGCTCATTCTCCACGCTCGCTCCGTGGCTTAACGTAAAGTAAATTCTTACACAACCTTACACACGGGCCCTAGAGTGGTGTGAGCGTTCTGTGAGTCCTCTACGTCGATTCCATGACACTTTCCTGTGGTCGGGAGGGTGGAGGTCACCTTGACCAACCTTGTCAAGCCCCTGCCCCATCTCTGGGCACCTGGAGCTAATGAGAAAGGCGGTCCAGGGCATAGTGCTCAAGGATTCAGACCTAGAGGCCCTCTCACCCCCAGGATCAGTGTCGGTGCCTGTTTAAGCCTTCCGGAACAACAGCCAGCAGCTGGGCTCCAGGGGCAGCTTCCGTATTCCGGTTACTGGAGGGGAGGGTACCTGGGCCGGCGGAAGAAATAGAGACGAGCCTCGGCTGTAGCTGAGGACCAACGATACGCAGCGGGCAGCGTCCGAAACAGCCAGCGTGGCAGTCATCACCGCCCCGCCGGTCCACTGTGGTCTGGCTAACGGTCACCGAGGTAGGCAGAAGCGAACCGATCATTCTACCGTTCTGTTCAGGTTCAGATCTGAAGGGTGCCCAGATGCTTCCGGAACAAGGGACCAGAGCTGGATTTTCACGGAGAATTCTGCCCGAGTGAGCAGCGGTCTTTCATGAAGCCCCAGCAGATGTGTCCTCCCGTCTGCCGGTGTCTCCGGGCCCGAGAACTCCAGTGCCATGAGCCACCACCTCGGGGAGGGGAGGGGACTGGCCTCTCAGGGAGGGCTGTGTCGGGGAGAGGGGTAAGGAGGAGGCCACCCCGCAGAACAGGGGTGCAGGGGCCCGCAGGACAGGGGGGCGGCCCCAGCACTTTCCGCGAGTCCAGAGGCAGGGAAGCGCGATGGCGAAGGGCACGTTCTCTGTCACCTGCCCACGCTCCCTGGCTGGCTCCCACACTGACTACCCTTGTGACCGGAGCGTCAAACCCTGCGCGGTTAGCCATCATCGTCATCGTCTGGCCGGTACATTTGCTTCCTGGTGCTCAAAATACATAGCTTCTGATCTTCATACACTTTTCACGCCCACAAAACACATCGTGTGAAGCTGGGTTTTGCCCTGGAGGCTGGCATGTGATGCTTCTCCTGCCGATTCTCATCCACTCCCACCTCGTCTGCCTCAATGCCTCCCACCTCGTCTCAACGTCTCCCACCTCAATGCCTCAAAAATTGCAACTCTCTTACGGTGTTGCCCATTTAATGATCACAAAAAACACATCAAGCGAGGGTACTTCCCTCCATTTTACAGGTGGGGCAACAGAGGCCTAGCGATGTCTAGGGTTCCAGAGCATGGCTGGTCGGGGCTAGGAGCCAGGGATGGGGAACCAGGGTGTGAATCTTGTTTCCGAGGCTCCCAGGCCTGACCCTGCTTGAATAGGATGGAGATGCACTGAGAAGGGCCGCACGATGGGAGGTCAGAGGCAGGGGCCGTGATGAGAGTAAGTAGATGCTGTTACAACGGGTTAGGCCGGGGCTGTCCTGGGAAAACCAGAACGCAGGGATGCCTCCGTTAGGGTAACAAAGACCCCAGCCTGAGAAGCCCAGGCCAAGGCCAAGGTGGGCAAAGCTGCCATGAGGTTATGGCATGTTCCTCTGTGTGGGTGAGCTGGGGACACGGAAGGGCCGGCCGCCATTGACCCCCTGTGGTTTCCCGTCTTCAACCAAATATCCTACTCTGGGGCTCATTACCCAGCCCCAGTGTGTCACCCAAGGATCCCGGCACCCCCTGTCTTCCTTCCACACCCGTGTGGGAGTCGACCATGCTGGCAAATGTTGCACCAAATGGCTTAAAAGTTGGGATGTTGGTAGGGTGCCTGGGTGGCTCGGTTGGTTAAGCATCACCTTTGGCTCAGGTCACGATCTTGTGCTCCGTGAGTTCAAACCCCACATCGGGCTCTGTGCTGACAGCTCGGAGCCTGGAGCCTGCTTCGGATTCTGTGCCTCCCTCTCTCTCTGCCCCTCACACTATCCCTCTCTCTCTCTCTCTTAAAAATAAATTAGCATTAAAAAAATTTTTTTAAGTTGGGACACTGGGTATTTGTGGAGTGGAAAGGTAAAAGCAACCTAAATGTCCCCTGACAGATAAATGGGTACACAAATGGGTAGCCATACAATGGAATATTCCTCAGCCTGAAAAACAGAGGACATTTTGAAACAGGCTGCAGCACAGAGGAGTCGTAAGTAAAATAAGCCCGTCACAAAAAGACAAATACTGTGCGGTTCCACTGATGCGAGGTCCCTACGGAAGTCAGATTCATAGAGACAGAAGGGAGGGTGGTGGCTGCCCCGGGGGGCGGTGGGCGGGGACGTGGGGAGCTGGTTTTCAATGGGTCTTGCCAAACGAAGAGTCCTGGAAAGGGGTTGCACAACAGTACGGATGTCCTTCACCCTACTGGCCTGTATGCTTAAAAACGGATAGGCTGGGAAAGGCTATGTTAGGTGTGGCGTATCACAATTAAAAAAAGTTTGAGGGTTGGGTGCCCGCACCCTCAGACACGGCAGGCTGCCATCCCCCACATGCGGGGAAGAAGCTCAGTGTGCTCCCTCCCTCGCCCCACCCCTCCGCCAGGCTGTGCCCTGAGGGGTGGCCCTGGCCTCCCCGCACAGCTCAGGGGCCGGTGCAGGGCTGTGCCTGCCCAGAGGAAGGGCACCCTTCCCTAGTTTGGACAAAGATGCCATTGGTTCCCCCGACCCCGTGCCCAGCGGCTGTGTCTGCCCAGAGGGGTGCCTTCCCCCAATCCCACGGGCTCCGCGTGGGGTCAGGGGTGCCCTGCGTGTCTATTTCTCCCCTCACCTTGCTGGGAATCGCCCAGAGCGGGGACCGTGCTTACTTTCCTTCCTATTCCCAGCTGCTCGCTCGGGGCCCTGCACACAGTTAGTGCTTAATAAATACTTGCGGAAAGGAGGAGAGAAGGAAGGCAGGGAAAGAAGGAGAGAGAAGGAAGTGGAGGAACGTGGATGTGTCTCAATGTCTAGTTTATGTGCATCTATAGGGCCCGAGAACCAAGGGGGTTCTTCTGGGGTCTCCGCACTTGCCGTGGATTACTGGGGTTTTATTTTATTGCTTAATGTGCCCTCCCTCATCTCACAGTCCAGGATCCCAAGATCCGTGGCGGGCCAGGGGGGGATTCCACTTGCCCGGGACACTTCAGAGTCATGCTCTGACTGCACTGGGACGCAGCTGCCCCCATGGTCAGCGTTCACGACAAACGTCCAAGCGGCCGCAAAACCCTTTGTCACCCTACTCCCACCGGGGCCCTCAGAGATGGCTATTCCTCCCTTGCTTCCCAACAGCTAGTGCAAAAAACTCAAAAGGCCCGTCTCCGTGGAGATGATGCGCATTTCTCCTTCCCTCCCGCCTCCCACCCCTGCATCTCCTCTTCTCTCCCCTCCTGGGCCTCCCACATCTCTACAGCCCACCCTTGGCGGGCCCCATTATCAGCAGAAACTGTTCCCAGGCGATAAAGCAGCTCAGGTCAGGCGGAGGGGAGCTTTGTGGACCTGCTGAGGCGAGGGGATTTTCCTAGCTCGGTCTCCCTGCTGTTTGCCCACCTGTCACCTCAGCTCTGTGACAAGGCTGACATGAAAGCGGGGGGAGGGCGCATTTTTGCCAGGAGAGGTAGTAGGCTGCTGGCTATAAACACGCCCATTCAGTTTTAGATTGCAGCCCAGGGCTGGCCACAGGGCCCAGTCCCCGGTTAATTCGTAACCTGTGAGCGCCACTCTTGAGGCAGGTGCAGAAACTTGGTTTCGCCCTGGATCTTTCCTTCCCACTCCCCCACATGGGGCCAAAAGTGAAGTCTTGGAGAGAGCCCCGGGCCAGCCGCTGCGGCCCTTGGCCTGCCCCGGAAGGGTCTGCTCCCTCGGGCCTTGGTTCTCCAGCTGTGGCTGGGAGCGGTCCCCGGGCACGGGTCTGGCTCAGTGCACGTCCTGTGACTCTGCAGGAGGACGGGGCATCAGGATCGAGCCAGGTGGCTCCGGGCTGCAGAAAAGAAAGGGCACCTTGAAGATTAAGGGGCGGTGGCGGAGAGCTGAGCCCCATCAGCTCATCAGCAGCTCCACGCACAGCCCCAGACATACTTCCTGGGGGAAAGGGGAGACGCCGGTTACCAGGGCAAACGGAACACATGGCTGGAAATCCATCTTTCGGAGTCTGTTTTCTTAGATACACAAAGAGTGAGAAGCCAAAGAAAGGAAAGCCAGGCAGATGTCTGGAAGCCAAGCGCGGCGTGCTGGGGTTGGGGTGCAGGCAATGAGAGCCACAGGGGAGGGCAGAGGGCTCTCTGATGCAATCCAGGGAGATCAGGTGCCAAGGGCTCCTCCTGGAGCGCCCACCACCCACCCAGAGGCTGTGACCAGCAGGGGGCAGCAGAGAGCCCAGGGGCAGTAGGAGGCTAGGGGAGAGGGATGCTCCTGGCTTCTTTGGATAATTCCTGCCCGTCTTTCCTCGTGTCAATGGTCCACTTTCCCCTCCTTTTCCTCCTCTTCCTTGTTCCTTGTCTTCTGGTCGTCCTCGCTGGTTGTGCTGCCAGGGTGAAAGCCAGACCCCCGAAAACCATGTGCTCAGTCATCACATCTGGGAAAACTGTCTCCCTGGAGAAGACCTCACTTGACATGGGGTCGCCGAGAGCCTTTCTGAGAGCCCTGGAGGGGCCACGATCCCCCTAGACCACAGGTTCGTCACCTCAGGGCGACCAGCCAGGCACAGGATGGCTGGAACGGCCCCGTTGGCGTGAAAGAGCCCCACAGGCCGTCGTGATGAGCATCCTGCTGTCTACCGCCTGCCCCTTGGCTCCCAACAATCAAGGAAGAAGAGAAAATTAATGCCTTTCCTGTCAATCATGCCAGTAAGTGCTGCCAGGGCTTTGGAATCACATGAAAAAGTGAGAAGTTGCTACATATAATGGCGTGGGTACAGAAGCCATCGGGGCTTGTGTGTATATCACAGAGCAGTCCTCGGGAACAGTTGAAGAAATCGGCCACCTAGATGGCACGTAATTGGTTGAAATGACAGGTTCCTAAAGGGCACCAGGTCCAGAGTGGACTTGGCTTGCGGGGTGGGGGGGTGGAGGGTGGGGAGGGGGGTTTCCGGGAAACTGCGTCTGTGAAATATCGCATGCACCCTGAAAAACGCATGAATCGCAAGATTAATTCTCACCACGTGAACCTGCCCGTGTACCCTGTACCCAGACTACAGGACAGAGCGCGGCCAGCTTCCCAGAAGTCCCTCGTGCCTGTTCCAGTCATTCCCTCCCAAGGGGACCAAACACCACACGAGCTTTGCCTGCTGTTCAGTTGCATGTAAAGAGGATCCCCACGGCGTGTTCTCTTTTGTGCCTGCCCTCTCTCTCGTTCAACGTAACGCGCGTGCGGGTCATCCGTGCGGTTGTATGTGCTTGTCATTCGTTCAGTCCCCAGTGCTGAATGGTATGCCACCGTGGGACCGTCTCACAGCCTATGCACCCATTCCGCTGGTAGTGGGCGCAAGGGTTGTTGACAGTTTGGGCCGTTACAGGCAAGACGTCTGTGTCGAGACTCGTAGAGGGCGTATGTCCACACACCTGTCCACACACATCTAGATGCGGGGGGAATCTATAAGGCTCTTCTCTCTGAGTTAGGCAGGCCATGAGTATGAGAGGGGAATGTTTGTACTGGCTTTTAAGGGAAGTGGGTATAAAATCCGGGCAAGAGAGAACATACTACTGAAATGTAGGCTGATGGTTCGTAAAGTCCCACGGCCCCCCCGCTGGAGCCACGCAGGTAGCCGGCTGGCAGAAATTGCGTGGGTGCGGGAGCCCGGGGCAGCAGTGACTGCGGAAGGAGAGAGGCACTGGTGTCACTGGGCTGGCAGTGGGCCACTTGCCCCCGTGGGACCCCCTCCCACGAAGCAGGAAGCACAAGCGGGCCTGAGAATGACACCAACGCCCCCAGCCCTCACCTCCTGGGTCCTGGAGGCTGCAGGCATTAGTCTGCACCTCCCTCTCTGGCCTCCCTCCCCCTTCCCAGACGACAAACGATTTCCCATTACACTCCGGCTGGCTGGCCCTTCTCCCCCAGCGCATGCCCTGGGCATCGCCGGTGAACCTGAGATCGGCCGATCCCGATGGAAAGCGTGGTCCTTTAAGACCCTTGCACCCCCGTGCAAGTTCCCATAAAGGCCCTCCTCGTTCTTTGTAAATGAAAAAGGAGCTAGTCTCCGGTAGGAAGATCTGGAGTCCTCGGAGGGTCAGAGGAAGGGGCGGAAGAAAGAGGCAATGCTGGGGGCACGTCGCAGACACAGCCCCGTCTGGCCACCTTAATGCTCAGCGCGAACGACAGCAGCCAGGTTGCGGGGCGTCCGCGGAGGTGGCATTCTGACACCCGGTGACAGCTGCCTGCTGGCGAAGTCAAAGCAGCTAAGGCCACTCTATCATGTTTCGTGTGTGTGAGCCCCGCGCCCAGTTTGGAACCCGTCCGCTGAGCCGTAGTGGGGCATAAACACGGGGACAGCTGAGGCCACGCGCTCTCTGTTCCCAGCAGCTCCCACAAGACCATCACTGAGTCAGCCCGTGCTCTGCAGGTGGCCCTCCTCTAGGCCACACAGTGTGGCAGCGAGGCCAGCGCGGGGAGGAAGGGAGGGATGCTGAAGGATAGACCGTTCCGGAACCTTAAAAGCCAAGTCGCAGGGCAAGGTGAGTTCTGAGGAAAATTGGGGCCTGATCTCACAGTGGGGTGCGGGTTCCCCGTCCCCTGGCGCTGTCCTGAGAGATCGGTTAGTCACACGGGCTCCACCATCCCTCGGCGGAGTGTGCCCAGATCCCCCGTGGGAACGCGGGCCGTACAGCGTCTCTCGGGGAGACGCTCCCCCCAGTTTCTTCCCCATCAGCTGCGACTGCTTCAGAGCCCTTGGGCTATGGAGTTTATGGGTCACAGAGGGGCCTTCTCTGCACTCACACTGCTGTAAAGCACCAGGCACGCCGTCGCAGGACCCAGACCGTCCCCGTAAACAGCCGAGGTGATGCCGAGGCAGGATTGTACCCAGCACCCCCCTTTCTCCAGGGAGGAAAGAGACGTTATCTAGCTCATCAAAGTGGAGCCTCTCAGCAAGAGCTCAGTTATTATTTAATGAGATCCTTAGCACCGGCAACCACAGGATTAATAAAAATTGAGGGTAATAAAAGAAATCACAGAGGAGGCTAATGCTATCAACTATGTAATAAAAGGGAGGAAGCAGGCTTCATCTGCAGTGACAAATCCTCTTTGTCTCGCAAAGCTCAGAAACAAGGCCCGGGAGGAAGGGACCACTGGGCAGCTTTAGAAGAACGCTGGTCCCAGCAACCACGTCTCAGGGGTGCCCTTGGCTGTGCAGGAGCTGGAAGGGGTCCCCTCCAAGGGAACTCGGCGGCGGAAGAGGGAAGGGTCGTGTGGTCTCGTCCACGCTTAGACCTTCCACACCCCCCACCTGGAGGACGATGCTTCTGTCTCTCCAGCTGGGTTCGCGGTGCCGCAGCCAAGGCCCCGGGGGTGCCTCTTCGACGTCACCACTGCCGTGGCGCGGCCGGGGGCGCTGGGGCCCGGAGTCCTGCGGCCGGCCTCTCTGTGCTCAACCCTGGTCACCCTTCCTCCTATCTGCTCACAGCAGCCAGGAGGACACCCACTGCACCAAGTGGGGCCGCCCGGGAGGCTGGGCCCCAGCATCCGGCCCCGTCTCCTCAGATGTCCTGGAGCCTCCCCGGCGGGGGCTGTCCGGCCTCTCCAGAGGTCTACACAGCGGGGCCCAAGAAGAATGACAGCAGCCAGCCGGTGGAGTGTGGGACGAGAGGCGGGGAGCTGGAGGGTACGCCCAGGACACTCTTGCCCAGATCGGCCCTGGTCCCCTCTCTTGCCCTCATGCATCAAGCCTTCGGGCCAAACAGGTGCCAATTCCCGAACCCGGTGGTGGCACCTCCGGGTCCTGCCTCCTGCACGTGGGAGGGGGTGGGAGTGGGGAGCAGCTCCTGAAGTGCATCCAGGAGGGAAAAGAGGTCGCTGTGAAACACTATTGTCCTCTCGCCCTACACATTACTAACCCTAATCCTAACCTGACTTCCCAGTGACACAAGTGTGGCACTGAGGCCTGCTTGGAGCACAGTGTGACCCACTGTGGCCTCCCTGTATTGGGGAAAGAACCCTGTGCCCCCTGGAGCTGTAGAAAAAGAGGTTGGCGGGCAGGGGGGAGGGGTTTGCCCAGCCCCAGCCTGGATGAACTAACCTCAAGGGCAACCCAGTTAAGTCAGAGGAAAGAAAATGCGGGTTCGTGCAGACCCCGGCTCTGAACGCTGCGGGGCTGGTGCATGAGGGGTGTAAGGACATCACTGGGTGCCGCTTTGAACAGGGGGAAGGACAGTTTAGGTTGAGAATAAGGACAGTCTGGAGAAGGAGCCTGGCTGGGAGGGCAGGGTCTAGGAAGTGGCCAATTAGGGGAGGAGGCGGGAAAACAGACATGGGGGGAGCCGGCTGGGGGGGGGTTGGGAGCGGGAGGCATGGGCAGGGGTGTCCCTGTGGCTAAGGGGCACGCATGAGATGGTTGGATGGGACAGATGGCCAGAGAGGCATATTCACTCGGCACATTTTGTTGAGAGTGGCCCCCCTGTAAAGCCTGGGTGGTTCTGGGGGGAGACATTTGGGCAGATGAGTCTGAAACCCTCCCCAACTTTATTTAATCACTAAGGACTTTCTTGTGATTATCAGAAAGCTAGAAGGTGTTTCTGGGAAAGTCAGCTTGCTTTCAAAACAATGCATTGAACACCCCCCAGCTTGTCTCAGCTCCTATGTGGACAGAGAGAGAGAGAGAGAGAGACCACGAAGAAAGAATGGACTTCACAACAGGATGCCCAGTCAGCCCCCTCGCCATTTGGACCCTGAGCAAAGAGTCCCCTAGGGGAGAAACACGGCCATGACTCAGCCTGGCCTCTTTGCAATTTCCGCCTCGGAGATTTCCCACTCCAGGCCTAGACTTCTGGTGTCCCAATTTCATTTCGGGGCTTTCTCCAAGAGGACAGGTGGGTGCTCCGTGCCGGGGCCTCTCAGCAGCCCGAGAAGGGAGGGGGGCTAACGACCCAGATACCCCAGTTTCCCAAGAGGGGCCCGACTCCTGTATCCAGCAAGAGATGAACTAGAGCCAGTGGACTGCCTATCAGCCCGCAGTCCAAACACCAGCCAAGGCCCCTTGGCCAGTAATAAATCCAGCCGGCAGCAGAAACAGGTCAGAGAGCCCGAGGAATACAGCCCTGCCCGGGGAATGATTAACCAGCAGCGAGGGGCCCTGGAGGTCACAGTGATAATGAGAAAGTTTCCCTGAGCTATCTCAAGTGCAGAGGACCCGGGGAGGGGCCCCGGCTGGCGCCCTGACTCCTGGGCAAACGCTTCCTGCCCCATCCAGGGCGTGCTCTTTTCAGTGGCCAAACACTGCACCTCCCCAGGGGAATAGGGGAACTGACATCACAACCCCCAGGGACTCGGCCCCCGGTAAAGTCCATGGCGAAGATGCCAATGAGAGCGTCTTCCTGGGAGGTGGCTTTTCCCCAAACCCGAGACTTGATAAGCCCTTCCAAGAAGAGGAGGCTTTAGCGCTTATCTTTATTGCCTGGCATGTCCTAAGACATTGAGGGCCGCTCTGCTTGAGCGAAACTCAGGAAGGATTTTCCGAGAGATTTTCTGCTCTCTTATTTTTTTCAGTATTTTGGCATCTTGCAGTGGAGTTCTCCAGCAACCTTCTTCAAATGCGGGACTCGTGCCTCATTTCACCTAATGAGGATTGCTAAGCCCCTGCTACGGATCTATTGTGAGGCTCAGCACAGACTTCAAAAGAATTCTTTCACTGGGGAGGCAGGACCAACATAGAGAAAGAATAATAATAATAAGCACTGTAAGGTGAAGGCTGTAGGGAGCCTCGGTGTTCTAGAAAGTTCCCAGTGTCAGCTGGGAACCAATGGAGTCTCCCAATTTTCAGATAGAAGTGAAAACACAAAGAAGGCGTGTGGTTGTCCATTAGCAAGATGGCGCCACGAGCTGGTATCCCAGCTCTGGCTCCTGCACGTTCATGAAGCTACGCAATGTGTTCTCATTCTCTGCCAGGGTCCCAACTCGCAGACACTTTCACACTGTCTGTCATTCCTTTATCTTCTCCACTTCCCTCCCTGAACTGGAGGTAATGATTAGTCACCCTTTTCTTTTCTTTTCTTTTCTTTTTCTCTTCCTTTTCTTTTTCTTTTCTTTTCTTCTCTTTTTCTTTTCTTTCTTTTCTTTTCCTTTTCTTCTCTTTTGTTTTTCTTTTCTTTTTTTCTTTGCTTTTTCTTTTCCTTTTCTTTTTCTTTTGCTTTTCTTCACTTTTCTTTCTTTTCTTTTCCTTTCCTTTTCTTTTCCTTTCTTTTCTCCTCTTTTCTTTTCCTTTCCTTTTCTTTTCTTTTTCTTTTTCTTTTTCTTTTCTTCTCTTTTCTTTTGCTTTTCTTTTCCTTTCCTTTTTTTTTTTTTTTTTTTTTTGAGAGAGAGCCCATGTGCATGGGTGTGAGAGCTGGGGAGGGGGCCGAGGTAAAAGCAGGGAGAATCTTAAGCAGGCTCCATTCTCAGCACAGAACCTGACGTGGGGCTCAGTTTCACGACCTTGGAATCATGACCTGAGCCAAAATCAAGAGTCGGATGCTCCACTGACTGAGCCACCCAGGTGCCACGAGAATTGTCATTTCTACCTAAGAGCCAGGAGACTCTTCCCACACTTTCCAAATTCCTCTTGTAGAAAAGAAGCCATGTTTGGTTCCTTGAGAAACCTGGTACTGATTCCTAGCGACACCCCCATCCCATATTAATCAAGGCTGTCTCACGATGTTATCAAATATTGACATCCTGCCCCAGTTGAGCATGTAGCCATCGTGAAGTAAGACCAGTACTCAGTTCTGGAATCTTATTTCAAGAGGCCAATCACTGAGCAGTGTTCTTATATTCTTTCATTTGTTATCGGATTTACCAATAACTTCTGTTATGACACCACCCAGAGAAAACCGTTTCCCGTTCCAGTCAGTGTCTATTGGCTAAGTCAGTTTTCCCATTTTTCAGAGGTATATGATAATACTGATCTACTTTTAAATATAGTTTAAAATGTCCACAACATTACGTGCTCCTGGTGGAAATAACACCACCACCTGTAAAGTGAGTATTCTTAACGTTTATTTATTTTTGAGACAGAGAGAGACAGAGCATGAACAGGGGAGGGGCAGAGAGAGAGGGAGACGCAGAATCCGAAGCAGGCTCCAGGCTCTGAGCCCGCATCCCAGAGCCCGACGCGGGGCTTGAACTCATGGACCGCGAGATCGTGACCTGAGTTGAAGTCAGACGCCTAACCGACTGAGCCACCCAGGCGCCCCCTGTAAAGTGAGTATTCTTGACAGACAGAGAAAGGAAGGAAAGAAATCAAGCCAAATCAAAGCTTCTAGATCTAACTACTAGTTTATAGGAAATACAGGACTCAGGGGAAAAAATGTGAACATCAGGTTTGCAGAGAGCAGAATCAAGCAGTATGTCAGTTGATGCCTGGGTGATGTATACGAGGGTCGTTGTATTTGCTTTTGCGAATGTGTGAAAATTTCATAACATAGGGTTAAAAATACGTACGAGTGTTTTGCACATACACATAAGCCCTCCTTTCCCTGCGGACCGTGAACCAGCACAGTTCCTGGGCACGAGCGGTGAGTCACATCAAAGGCTGTGTCATCCTTCAACCGTCCCATCAGACTCCAAACCAAAGAGATGTAACATTGTTCTACGGAAACACTGAGTGTGGATAATGGGGACAGATGCAGTGGGTGATGCCAACCCGTGTTTTCAGGTCTGGGTTCTAGCTCTGACCCCGCTACTCACCAGCTTAAATGACTTAGGACAAATCACTTACCCTCTCTGAGAGCCAGTGTTTTCCTCCACCAAAAGATAACCGCTCATTCGACAAACACTTGCGGTGGACGTGAAAATGAGGTAGACCACAATCCCTACACCCAAGGCACAAGAACTGTGCATAAGGAATATATTATTCAAGGTTGGAAGGGAGAAGAAACATCCGAAATAATCCCTTCTCTCTCAATTCGCCAGCTCCTTAAAATTTGTAATTTGTGTTTTAATTTTTTTTAATGTTTTCTTTTTAATTTCTTTTTGAGACAGAGAGAAACAGAGCGTGAGCAGGGGAGGGGCAGAGAGAGAGGGAGACACAGAATCCGAAACAGGCTCCAGGCTCCGAGCTGTTCGGCACAGAGCCAGACGCGGGGCTCGAACTCACAAACCGCGAGATCATGACCTGAGCCGAAGTCGGACGCTCAACCGACTGAGCCACCCAGGCACCCCTTTAAAATTTGTAACTGGATGAGATCTTTCCCTTCTCGTTCTAAAAGAAATAGGAATAACAACTAAAGTAAACTCGGTATTCTTTCTCTGAACCCCCAGGCTTCTCCAAATCCTCCCCCAAATCTGAGGACTGAGAGTCCCGAATTTGCACTTTGATTGTCCCCTGGTCAAGTAAAGATGTTGAAGAGCTCTCCTCCCCGGGGCTCCCCACTCCTCGTCCCCAGCTCGGCTTGACCGCTGGCCGCGGGGCGCTGTGAACACCACCGGGCTCTCCTCCCCAGCGGGGCACCGTGGGCATCCCTCATGCACTGTGGCAGCTCTGTACCCCAGGGCCACCAAGCCCTGCTTCCAGGAACTGCTGGACGGATGTAGAAATGCCCAAGGGAGTAGGTGAGGGACCACCCCCGGGGTCTGTGTTGCTGCTGTCCTCAGGGCAACCCAGGCCTGGCCCTTCTTGCTGGTGCTGATCCCACAGCTGCCTGCCCAGCCCTCCACACTCACCAGACGCTCACGGGTCTGGCCTGCGCGCGATCCTCCCCAGTTTACCAAACCCCCAGATTTGTCAGCAAAGGCGGTTTCCTATTTTTTTAATTAAAAAAAAAATTTAAAAAAAGTCCTCTGTCTTTAGAGTAACCAATGCACCCAAACAGTAGGGGACCTGGTGTAAATGCAAAGAATTTCAGGTGCGGGGAGAAACCGGCGCCCTGCCCTTCGCCTTCACAAAGGTCCAGGAGCAGAAAAGCGCTCGCGGCCCTGGTGGGTAAGAGGACTCACTGCAGGGAGGTGGCCCCCGGGAAAAGTCCATTTTGGAGGGGAGCCTGGCCACTGCCGGGTCAGTGTCACTCCCCAGCTCTCTTCCGGGAGCCCCTGCAAGGGTCGTGTGGGCGCCCCCTGGGCAGTGAGAGTGAAGGGAAGAGGAACTGAGGAGCCCAACTCCCTTCCAAGTCCCGCCTTCCGGCGCCCGCCCTCGCTCTGCACTCTGCAGTCAGGCCTCGTCCCAGGGAACTCCTGGGGTGTCTCAGACCCCCGTGGGGCCAGCTCTGTGTTTTGCAACAGGGGATAATAAATATTTGCTCGAACATTAGCACTAAAACTCAGGGCACCTATTTACTGACGACAAGCAGCCCGGCCACGCTTCTTGGGAAGGCCCCCAGGCGCCAAGCCCAGGGGACGCTCATGCCAACTGTCCTCAGGAGTGTGCCCGGAGGCCAGAAGAACAGGAAGGACTGAGCGTTCTCCCTCCCAGCCCACCCAGACGAGCCTTCTTTCCCACGGCGTCCTCACTCCGCCCGGACTCCAGATGGCACGGGGCCCTGAGTTTGCAGCGACACGTGGGCATCGCCTTCGACCTGGTCTCAGAGCCACGCCTGGCATGGGGGGAGGCCAGGGCCCTGGGCCTCCGGAGAGACCTCCCGGTTTCGCACCCGGTGCGAGGAGCGGTTTTCACCTGGGTGATCGTTCAGTGGGTGCAGCAGGAACTGGCCGTTTGCTTTCGTTGGGGCCGCCTGGAGCAGCTGTTCAAACGTCCCCTGATCCCCGCCTCCTTCCGACACCCTGCTCCCCAACGTTCCCCCGCTGTCCCTTGTCTTCTCATACCTCGAGAAACCCTTTTTGAGGTTCAGACGGCAGGGTTGCCTCTCTTGCCTTTGTTCGCGATCCCAGATTTCCACTCCTTGGTTTTTCCTGGGGTTTGGCCTCAGAGCCTTCATCAGTGGCCTGGAGGGCTGATGTGGGATGTGTTCCCTCTGGGGGGGCCTCCGGAGCCTGGCGTCAGGCCGGGATCAGGTATCGTGGGACGGGGCCAGGAGACGAGATGCCCCAGGAGATGGAAGGGACAGAAGGGGTGCTGTTGGTACCTCTACTTGACTCACCATCATTGCAGTGGGGAGAATCAGAAGTCACGGGTTCCAGGCCCACAGAACCCAAGGCAGCAGCCAAGGAGGGTGAGAGGGGAAAGCCAGGCAGACGTGGTAGCCGGGTGGCCCCTAGATGTGTGAGCCCAGGCTGGCCATGAACCTCCCGGGGCCTCAGCCTCCTCATCCGTAAAATGGGATAACAATAGTCCCTATCTCATAGGGTTGGCCCAAGAATTAAATGAGTGTATACAAAGCACTAAGACATACAGGTTAACATAAGACTCTTAGGTTTGTTTAAAGGTATATTTCTTTTTTTAATGTTTACTTTTGGGGAGGGAGGGGACTAAGTGGGGGAGGGGCAGAGAGTGAGAGAGACGCAGAATCCGAAGGCGGCTCCAGGCTCCGAGCTGTCAGCACAGAGCCCGACGCGGGGCTCGAGCCCACGAACCGTGAGCTCGTGACCTGAGCCGAAGTCGGACGCTTAACCGACTGAGCCACCCGGGCGCCCCTGTTTAAAGGTATTTCTCAAGCTCCTCCTCCTGCCAGAGGCGTGGGGTGGGGGGAGGGGAAGGGGGGGAAGGGAGAGTTAATTACTGACAGTATGTGATATGCACCACAAACCTTCAGACTCCTCCTTTGGTCCCGAGGCTCTGGGCGGGGGTAGGTCCTGGTAGTGTCCTGCTGCCTGTCTCGGTTTGGGTGAGCTCAGCTGATCGTCCTCAACAGGCCTCCTGCCCTGCCCTGGAAGGACATCCCTGCCCACGGGCCATGCTGACCCTCCATCCTCTCTCTTTCTCCAATGAAATCCGACTAGATGAATAATATATATGTATTTTTTCTTCCTATCCACCAGTAAGGTCCTGAAAGCCATTTAGTGGTCGCGTCATTTTTACTCAAGTGTCTTGGGATAACAGTAGAAAGTGGACAAGTTTATGAATTATCTGGAAATTTCCATTTCGCTGGTGGGGGTGGTGAGGGGCAGGGGAAATGACTCCTAAACCGGGTAAAGGTTTCTGCTTCTCGGCTCTTTGGATAAAAGTGTGGAGTCAGCGTATCTGACCAGCGAGGCAGGAGCAGCCTGTCCCCTCTTACGGATGGAGAGGTGGAGTCCTTTGCCCACAGTCACATCCTGCCAAGCTGCTGAGGCCCCAGGTCCTGGGCTCCGGGCCACCACGGCGCCCGCCCCATCGGCCACCTCGCCGTCTCCAGTCTGCCAGGAACGTGTCGGTCGTGTGTGGCACCTTGTCTCCTTGCTCTCCATAAATCAGCCCCTGCACCCCTCATGGTCTCCATGACAAGGCATGACAACAGTTTGGTAGCTGGAAAACCTTGTCCTCAATCTCTTGAGCCAAGAGCTGGCAAAACTGGGTTGCGATGGCCATCCTGCCCATAGTCAGTCCTGACTCCTGGGAAGCAGGAACGACCCAGAGACGTGAGGGCTTGATCCGGAAGAGATCCCCCTATACCTGGGATGTGGAATCACCCACCTTCTGCCGGGGGGCCCGGGGACTGGTGCTCAGCATGCTACAAGCTTTATTTTATGTAACTGGCACCTCAGACCCATGAGGTCGGTGCCCACGGTTCCACGCCTTGTGGAGGGAGACGTCTAGATCACATTAGAGCCCCCCGCCCCGTGCCCCGAGCTGTGGTTCTTACGGTCAGCCCGAGGGCTCACTAGGGACCAAGCCCCCCGTGACCACTGACCCCATTATACCCTCACCCAACCACCCTCCATGGGGAAGGTGCAGTGACTGTCCTCATGTCAGGGAGGAAGCAGGCCTTGGGCAAGTGACTGGCCCGAGGTCACAGGGCCAGGAAGTGGGCAATGCAGGGTCCACCCCACCCTGCTGCTTCCAGAGAGCCCCCGGCTACCGTGGCTCCTGCCTCTGCAGTTACCAGAACACTCTTTCCCTCCTGCTCGAGGAAGGCCATGAGGAGGGCCAGTCAGGTCCCGGCCTTTGCAGGAAGCGGAGGCCAAAGAGGCCCGGGGCACTTGGAGAGGCAGACTGCCTCTCTCTCAGCCCCCATGGAATGTAGAATTCCCGGGTCAGGTCTGGGAATCTGTGTTTTACAAGCTCTCCAGGCGATTCCTCTAAGCACTAGAGTTTGTGAGCTGGGCCATGGCTGTTTAAAGCGTCCTTCTGAACAGCCTCCAATGCCACCTGCTCCTGCTTGTTTGCTGCCTATCAGACATCAAAGCAGAAAAGGCCGGAGATGGGGAACAGGCACCCAAGATGTGAACGGGGGTTACCTCTGGAGGGTCAGCTGACAGGTGACACGTGCTTCTCCGTTGCTTTCAGGACACTGTTGGGCCCTTGAAAGGCTCAAGAGAAGCCTGCATCGTTAGAAGCTCTGGCTTGTAGCGGACGAAGAAAACAGCTCGAGGATCACACGAAAGGGTGTTCACAGCCAGGGCCACAGTCGCTCATCACAACCGGGTTCACAGGGCCCCGTGCACACGCCCAGGAAGGAACTCTGGTCTCTTTTGTGTGTGATGGTGAGAAACTCTTTTGAGTTTCTGGTCTCAACGCATTGGTGCGTGTTTGGATTTTCTAACAACAGAGATGGAAAGATAAGGCCCCTGTTGGTGGGTCTGCTGCTGCCACGCGAGGGCTGGGTTTGGGTCCTGAGGACTGTGGGGGTGATGAGGGACTCCGCTTTGTGGCGGGGGGCAGGGGGGGCATTTATGTTTCTTCTTCAGCAAGTCTTAAGAAAGCCCTACTTCCGCCCGCCATCATTCGAGGGCTCTCTCCATGGAGCAGGGAGTGGGTGAAGTGAAATTTGGAGGTCTGTTCCCGGCTTTAAGCCCGTGCTGTGCTGCCCCAGACCCAGAACAGGAAGACGACAGCCCTTGCTCACGAACGGGGCGACGGGCCCAGTGAGGCCATGACGTGGTGGCTCACCAGCCTTTGGGAGCTTCTCCAAGGCTGCTCGATAAGGCCGGGTCAACGTCCACGTCGACAGTTGGGGCTGTCATAAAGTGAGGTTGACTGATGGCCCAAGAACACGCGTGACACTGGCTCCTCTGTGGCGGGCAGGGCGGGGGGGGGGGGGGTTGTCTCTGGCCACCTCTCTGGCACAGAGAGGACACATGTGCTCCCTGAACCACACCAGTCAGAGTGTGACTGACTTAGACTTGTTGGCTTAGACTAAGGAAGCAGAGCTCTGCAGGACTTGAGGCGACACTCATCCTGACCCTGGGCCGCGAGTGGGGTATCTGCTCACGTGGGGTGAACAGAGTCAGCGTAGATACCAGGCTCTGAAGGGAAGTGAGGGCCCTCCCCCAGGCTGTCCCCTGCAGCCCTGCTCACTGGCAGGGGGCAACTTCTGAGAGCACGCCATTGTTGGGGTGGGGCTCACAATCCATTGCCCAAACTCCCTTGGCTTGCCAGTTTTTCCTATTGGCAACCACATTCCAGTGAGGAAGTCAGCTTTCTAGAACTTTCCAACTCTGCTCCCACTCTCCTCCGCTTCCCCTCCGCGGTGCCCCACCGCAGGGAGCCTGGGGGAGGGGAGTGAAGGCAGAACAGGCCTCCTGCCTGCTCCCTAGAAGTCACCACCAGCTTTTCTTTCTTGTCGGGAAGGGGGGAGCCGGCGAGCTCAGAAGGGGTGACCAGATGGGCTGTGGGCAGCAGGCCTGGACGGGGCCCAGTCACCCCCGCTGTTGCTGCGGGCCATACGCAGCGTCTCAGAGTTGCCCTGAGTTATGACAGCAGAACTCTTGCCAGGCAGGGGCTGTCCTCAGCAAAGACCCTCGCCTGCGCCCTGCAGCTCTTTTTCCGGGAGATCTCCTCCCCCCCAACTCCTAATTTGCATGATAGCCAGGGAGAAAGAGCTCTGTGCTCTAAAGCCCAGAGACAGTAATAAAATGGAGTGAGATAAAAATCTGGAGGAAATGTGGTTTCCTCTGATGTGTTTTTCACCTTACAAACTGCTACATAAACAGAGCACACATAGCCCCGAGGTGTTTTATTGCGCCTCCCGTGTGTGTTTCCTGAAGATGTTTCCCTGCATATCTCAGCTTCCATAATTTAGCTAAAGCTGCCGAGGTAAAACGTAGCTGGACCATCTGTCCTCACGCCAACCTGGGAGCCGCGTGACCGTGTTACCTGTGCTTCTGGGAATCGCAGCCCTTCGGAGCTGGCGAGGGGACTCCGGGGCCAGCGGGTGGCGGCCAGCTCCCGTCCCTGGCTGGAGGGACGCCGCTCGTCCTGGTTTTGGCGACTGGGAGTGCATCGTTTCCACGTTGTACCTGCTGATTTTGAGGAAACGTATTCCACCCAGTGGAGTTCGGTGGCTCTCAGACTTACGTGCACATTGGAATGATCCTGCAGGATTGTGGAACCAGGTAGAACCTCTTCGGCGTGCTTTCTGAGAGCTTTAAGGGGATCTCAAAGGTAACTTTGGTTGGACGCGATCTTTACCTCTCGCGCTCATGTCAGAAATTAACCCATATGCAGATAGATGTCCCTCCCGCCCAAGGCTGAGTGTAACGTGTCTCCTCGATCTGCTCTCCTGGGCCATACGAGGCCCCCCACACCTGGACTGTCCATCTTGCGTTTTCTTCTACCTCCGGCGTCAAATGCAGAGGAGGGGGAGAAAAAAAAGCAAAGAAAAGAGCAGCAGGATTCTCATGCCCTTAGATTCTGGGGATTCTTTTTCTTTCTACCCCTTGCATAAATAGCTCGACGTCAAAAAATAAGACATCACTGTGCAATTTAAAAAAAGAAGAAGGAAGGAAAGGAAACCCTCGACGCGGGAACCGTGTCCTGGGCGCCACTCAGTCTGAGGCTGACCCACGTTTATCTCTGCCCGTCCGCTGGCAGTTTGAAGCATTCCAGCTTGCCGATAACCAGAAATGAGTAAGTGCAGCAGCCACTCAGAGTGTCACCCTGAAGCACCCATAAAGAGCCCAGGACTTCTGTCCCCGGTGTAGTCTCGCGGCCAGCGTGCTGACGAAGGGAAGTTTACATTATGCGTCCTCGGGCCACAAAGTGATCCTGCTCCGCGATCCTGCTCAGTTTAACCAGCATCCTGTCCTCCTAACTTGGGCTGCTTGGCCCTCGAGGCCAGGCCAGCTGCCAGGCCTTCCAAGTCCTGGAAAAGGGAATTCGGGAACCGACGATGTTCTCCACCCGGTTTTCCCAAAGCCCAGCCCCACAAACACCGCATCAGAAGCTAAGTTGTCGGTGTCTCGGACGATCTCGGGTTCTGAGTGGAACCCTCTCAACCCGCCCCCGCGGGGAAGGAGGGCCTGAGCACTTCCTGGGAAGTGAGAGCCCTCTAGAGAGACTCACGGCAGTCAGAACCCCGGGAAGGCAGCCACAGCTAGATTAGCCCGGCCGATACAGAATCGCTGCCATTTTAAAGAGTGATGCCGAGGCGGAGATTTTTGAAAAGTAATTTTCGAGTAAAGGACTCCGGAGGCGCCGGGGTGGCTCAGGAGGTTTAGCATCGGACTTCGGCTCTGGTCGTGATCTCACAGGTCGCGAGTTCAAGCCCCACGCTGGGCTCTGCGCTGACAGTGTGGAGCCTACTTGGGTTTGTCTCTCTCTCTCCCTCTCTCGCTGCCCCTTCCCTCCTTGTGCACTCTCTCTGTCTCTCAAAATAAATAAACAAACTTAAAAAAAATTAAAGGACCCAAATGAGATGCCGTCATAACTCCTTGCTCCTCCCCTCTTCCCCCACCCCGTCCTGGCTGACACACCCCCAGCTCAGGCCCCAGCACTTGTGCACATGGGTCTGCCCAGCTGACCTTCCCTTCAGAGCACAGGCTCCTGGAGAGCCCAGATGACCCTGTGGCTGCACTTTGTCCCATGATGCTAGCAAACGGCCACGGAGGACCCTGCTCGGTGATAATCACGACTACACGTTGTTTTCTTTCTTTATTTCTTTTTGGTATCATTTACAGATAGTAAAGTGCATAAACCTTGGGAGAACTTTCCCATCTGTACACATCTGTGCAACCACCAGCACAGATGGAGACAGAGGGCACCTGCAGTCCCCTAGAGGCTCCCAGACCACCTCCCCGTGCCCAGCCAAGCCCACCTGTGCCCCCCTGACCAGAAGGAAGCCGTACCCTGATGTCTAGATTCGTGTTGTCTGGTGGTGAACGTTGTGTGAATAGAATCCCACACGAGGGGCTCTAGGCGTCTGGCTTTCAACTCTGTCCATGATATTCATCCATGTTGATGTGTGTAGCTGTGATTGATTCTTTTCATGGAAGACTGATTCTTTTTTTTTTTTTTAACGAATGAGCATTGGTCCTTGTACCGCTCTCCCCGCTCCTTCTCCATTCAAGCCTGTGTGTGCACCTGTCCTGACCAAATGATTTCGTAGATGGAAATATCGGTTACATGAATCCATGTTGCTATAGAAAAAATAAGCGTGAATACGTCCCCCCTCCCTCCACAGACGTCTACCTGTCCCACTCCCCACCGAGCCCTGTCCCTCAAAGGCTGTGGTGACGATCATGTTCAGATACGGGTCTCGCCACAGCTCCAGGAATCTAAGACATTGCAATGAGTTCCTGGAGGGCTTTTGGAAATGCCTTCCCTGAAGGAGTTGAACGACTGGAGAGGAACCAAGCTGGTCGTAGGGTCTGGAGGAAGTGTTGTATTTAGGTCTCACATCATCAGAACACTCAGCTCTGTTCCGAAGCGTGTTCCAGAACGGAGAGGGATGCTGCAGCTTGATGTTGGAAAGCGAACAAGAGGTAACGCAGTGCAAAAAAAGAGACTGGGAAAAGAAGTTCCCTGGGCAGACTGCAAAGAGAGGTCGATGGTGGGGTGCCTGGGTGGCTCAGGCAGCTAAGCGTCCGACTTCGGCTCAGGTCATGATCTCGCGGTTCGTGGGTTCGAGCCCTGTGTTGGGCTCTGTGCTGGCAGCTCAGAGCCTGGAGGATGCCTCGGATTCTGTGTGTCTGTCTCTTTCTGCCCTTCCCCACTTGTGCTCTCTCTCTTTCTCTCAGAAGGAAATAAATAAACATTAAAAAAAAAAAAGAGGTCAATGGTAAATCAAGAGAAGGAAGGAAAGGAGGGCAAGTCTTTCTGGTTCTCAGAATCCAAGGGAAGGAAAGGACCAGATATGAGAAGTGGCTGGTAACAGGGAGACACTTGATTTTTTTTTTAATTAAAAGCAATCTCAGGTACTGTAGATTTGTGTGTATGTGCAAGTTAGGATACAAAAATATAACAAACCTGTAACTACAAGTGTGACCAGTAGATGTCAGGCTAAGCCAATCTATTCTCTGAGGCAACACCACCGGGTTGATGAATTACTTCTCGAAGCCCAGACTTGCACAGTGATTCAGAGAAGGTGTGACCCCCCCCCCCCACGCCCCACATTGTGGAATGAGGCAAATCTGTCATTACTCCAACATTCTAATGAGCAAACGGCCTTGTAGGAATCGCAGCTCCTTTTCTCAGCTTTCTACTTTTCTTCTCTTATCCCCAGCTGGATACTGGATATGGGCACAAACAGATACTGGAAACTGGGAAGGCTACAACTAAGTTAGAATAGCAGTAATCGCTTGAGAGGTGGTGCTTTTGAGACTTAAAAAAAAAAAAGATGGGGCACCTGGGTGCCTCTGTCTGTTAAGCGTCCTACTCGGGATTTCAACTCAGGTCAGGATCTCACGGTTCGTGAGTTCAAGCCTCAAACTGGGCCCTGCCCTGACAGCACGGAGCCTGCTTGGGATTCTCTCTCTCTTTCTCTCTGTCTCTGTCTCTCTCTCTCTCCCTCTCTGTCTCTCCCTCCCCTGCTCGTGCTCACTTTCTCTCTCTTTCAAAATAAATAAACTTTAAAAGAAAAAAAAAAGCTAAGAAAAGTAAATCGCGGGACACTATCTTTGCAGCGAGAAAGTCCCAAACTGCTAAGATATTACCTTCACTGTATCATCAGGAAACATTTACTTGAGATCCCTCTGTGTCCTAGGGACAGTGCTCTGTGCTGGAGAATATGAAGTATAAAGGCCACCAGAGGCATGTTTCTGGCTACGAATTCCTCACTCATGATTTCCCTGAGTTTCTGGATCACGGACATTCACGATTGGGTGGGTCCCTTGCACCCGGGACTGGGCTCGACAAATGGGTATTGCTTCTGTCATCCTGCATATGTGAGAACAGCTGGCAAGTAGGGGATACGGCCCCGAATCCAGGATTACAAGATTCACTGCCGAATTGTGCAGTTCGGGCACCCAAAGCTTTCCCCGTGCGCTAGACCCAGGCCCCCGTGACGTCTATACCGCTTCCCGAGCGCATCCTCGCTCCTGGCTCTGTGATGACTACGGCGTGCATTCCCTCTCTCAGGTTCCACAACAGTTCAGTGAGGCCGTTATTAGGATTCTCCCCATTTACAGAGTTAAAAACTGAGGCTTGAAAAACTTCAATCTGTCCAGTTAAAAAATCATTGCATCTGTCCTTTTTTTTTTTTTTTTTTTTTTTTTTTAAGGAGGCTCCACACCATGCAGGGTGTGAACTCACCGGGCTTGAACTCACGACCCTGAGATCAAGACGTGACTTGAGATCAAGAATCAGATGCTTAACTAATTGAGCCCCCCAGGCACCCCTGATTTTGTCTTATAAATAAGACCATGGCAGCAGATTCTGTCGAGTGCCTCATGTTGCATAAGGCATGGGGTCAGCGGTGACCGATGGCGTCAGCCCCTCCCCTGAAACCACCCGCTCTGTGTTTTGGGGAAACATCCCCGGATTGTGCACCGCTTACAATCTCGAGGATTCCCAGAGATGATCAACCAAAAAGAACACTCTTCAACCAAAGCTCTGATAACAAGCCAATGGTCAGACCTTAGGTGTCACCTAAGATCTCAGCTCAAGGCTGAAGTATTTGTAACGAAGCCCCTTTGAAATATGGGCGTTCTCTCGTATTTTCCTCCCCATCTCACGTAACTGTGCTCAGCTCTTTCTTACTCTCAACCTTTGTTTTCCCTTCCTTCACCTCTTCTGAGCAAAGGTGCTCAGCGAACCCCGGGAGGTCGCCGGCAGTGACACAGAGCTCACCCTCTGCTTTCTGAGAACTGAGGATGCCCGGGACGTGAAAACGGACCCACGGGGCCAGTGGCTTTGCACAGTGGCTCATTCGATGCCCGTGGACACCACAGGGTCTGGCAGCCCCGGAGGACGGCGTGGGCACGTTCTTAGACGGCCTCTCCTGCGTGCCCCACCTGCTCCTTGAATCAGCTTGCAGTTATAAGACGAGGCCACTGAGACCTCTGAGCATCAAGTTCACATTTCATTATGAGTCACAAGGAATGCTTAGAGGCAAGGAATGGGCTCTCTTCCTGTGTGGTGAATCGAAAGACTTCGCAAAGTGTTGCAGTTAAGAGCGGGACTCCAGATCCCGAACGTCTGCGACGCCTTCTCGGGTCTGCCCCTTGAAGCTGTGTGACCTTGCACAGATCGCCCAACCTCTCTGCGTGCCTCAGCTTTCTCGACTTGAATTTTGAACCAACACCATACCTTATTCACGTAACACCGATACAAACCTGTCGACTCCTGCTTTGAGCTCAGGAACCGTGGCTCCCGGAGAGCGACGGCTGATGGAAATACACATTTCACAGCACAGACTGAATATTGCATATTGAGCTGAACCCACTTCACTAACTCAGAGATGGCCTTCTTTCCTTCACCTCCGAGGAGAGGAGCCATCTTTTGTCCTCTTGGGACCCTGTCACTTCTTGGATCCGGGCTGCCTGTCAGCCATCAAGGTCACTGGCCTTGGCTCCATTTCTAACCATCTCCGTATTCTGGCTGCTCTTAATTTCTTCCAGTAAACGCCCTGGCCCTTGTTACAGCTTCAATTTAGTTCAAGTCAATAAACATGTATTTAGCACCTACTAGCCCAAAGCACTAAGAGTGATGCAGAGGTTCCTGTCCTCGCTCTCAGGTGACATGCACACCTGGCACGTCGAGTGACCACGTAAACGGACCAAGCTCTGGCTGGGACCCAAAGTTCTGTGGGTGAAAAGGTGCGGGGGAGGAATTCGAGGTGGCCTCACAGAGGAGGGGACCCTTGAGCCAAGCTGTAATTGGTGAGAGTCCCTCAAGGAGAGGCTGTTGGGGAAGGTCGTCAAGAAGTTGTGACCGCCTGCTGACCCGTGAGCTGGACCCAGGCCATCACAGGCTCCTCACTCCGTCCCCTGTTCTTGGAATGTGGTTCCGGCTGCCTTTCCTGCTCCCAGAGGTGCCCCAAGGACGTGGCCTTGAGATAGTGATGTGACGCCAAGAACACTGACACGGCACGCATGACTGAGCCCAGGGAGGGCGTCTCTCTGGGTAAACTTTTAACATCGGCAGTGGAGTTGCTGCTGTTCGAGACAAGCATCATATGTGAGTTCCCTTCGTTCATGACAACTGTCACCTACCAATCTGGAGTGGCCTGCCTCTTTCCGCGACCTCCCCCTGCCCTCCGAGTACAGGGCCAGCTCCAGATTTGAGCCCGAGAGCTCCCCAAGGGGGTGGCGGACCAACCGAGGTGCAGGCTCCAAGCTTGGAAAGTGCAAGGTGTCCATTCATTCGTTCATTCGTGCGACAATCATTCATCAAGTGCTTACCCTGTCCGGGTGTCGGGCTTGAATCCCGGCTCCGCCACCGACTAAATAATGACCCGAGATGGTCCGCTTAACCTCTCAGTGCCCCAGTCTCCTCAAGTATAAAATGACACGGCACAATAACACCCATGTCGTAGACCTGAGTCCCTTGGAAGGGCACCTGCTGTGGTAAGTGCTCGGTAACGGCTTCCTAACACTGCTGTCATCGATACGTGTTGGCAGTTGCCTTAGATACGCTGTCTCCCATCGAGAGGCTCACGAATATTGCTAGAGCAGCAGAGACACCAACAAGCAGTCACACTCTGCGTGCTCTCCCGGGAGAGACACCCAGTGACTCCTTTTGGCGTGACCCCCGCCAAAGGCTCGCAAATGAGAACGTCTTCGCGAGTTCCTGGCTTTCTCATAAAGGACACGAATGACATCTACCGGGCATTTCAGAGACAGCGGGGGGGGGGGGGGGGGGGGCTGCCCGCTGACCCCCCCCCCGCCCCACGGCACCCACAGGGATTCAAATCACCCCCTTCGTTTGCTCACTCGTCCTCTGAACACAATAGACGCCGCAGGTCCACATCCGGACACGGGCGCCTCCACATTTATTTCTTTTTGAAGGACCGAGGGCAGAGGGTGAGAGAGGCAGATCGGAAGGGCAGTTATAATAGAGAATGGCAGAAATGGAAGCGAGGGCACGTTAGGACAAGTTGCAGTGGCAGCTGACTCCTCGTGTGATGCCCTGCATGGGAGCGTGTGGCTGCCATTCACGCACTCGTTCTCCCGTTGAATGTTGGGCCCCGCCCTTGGACCCTCTTCTCTTGTCTTCTACCCGCCTCCCTCCCATCCCATCCATTGCCGTTGTCACTGCACTTATCATTAAGTCCAGATCCATCTATGAAGCTCCACGGGAATATTAGGGTCACCCCCAAGGCCCCATGTCCCAGATGGCATGACTTTGCCATGGGAGCCTGGGGCTCCTTCTCCGCCGTTCCCAGCTACCCAAGCTGGAAACCCGGGCCTCCTCCCCGCCTCGGCTACCCCTGCCTTCCTCAGTGGCCGGTCAACGTCAGCCCCTCCTTCCTGCGACCCCACCCTCGCTGAGCGCTCCCCACTTTACCCCCCACCCCCCACCCCCAACACCCACGTTTGGCCTCCTTCACCTTCTCTACAGGATCTTGGGCAACCACACATTCTCCCACGCTTCCCTGCCCACATTTTCCCTTCATTCCAATTGGATTTATCTGCTTTTTGTCCTGTTGCAAACACCTGTCAGTCACTTTGGGGACTGGGTACGTCCCCTTGTGCCATCACTAAGGTCCTCGATCTTCCCAGAGAGCCTGGGAGATGGTAGGGTGGGTGGTGTTAGCACCCTGTCACAGATGAGGAAACTGAGGCTGGCAGGTGGAGTAGGCCACCTACCCATGGCTCAGTAACTGAGCAGAGCAGGAAACCCGGCTGCCTGCCTGTCACTTGGGCGCGGCACGTCCCGCCCCCGTGTCCCAGCCCCCTCTGGGGAAACGGCCCCCCTGCTCTCCACTTTATTATCTGTTAAGAACAAGAGGAAGCCGCCTCCTTTTCTCATAGCGTAGGTGGGGCTCGAGTGGACAAAGCGGAAATATGTAACTAGAAGAAAATAACCAAACACCCCCACCCCAGGTCTTTCACACTGTGGGGTTTATGGGAACAATCGCTCTCCCCAAACTTGAACCTTGTTGCCGGTCCCGTTGGAACGTTTCTCTGGGCTCATTCCCCTCCGTGTGACAGAGAAAAGAAACCAGGGTCTGTGGTTGAAACAAGTCCCGAGCAATAACCCAGTTACGTGAAGCAAATTAGCTGGGCTCTCCACCTCTGCCGCCTCCAGCGAGGGGGTCTGCCCCGGTCCCTCTCCTGCCCTGGACCCCGACCAGCTGACAGGGACCAGCGCCCCAACACCTGGGACTCCTCTCCCGCGGTCCGTGGAGCCCAGAGGCCTGGGGACAGATTCAGGATGTCTGGGAGCTTGGGTGCAGGAAAAAACTGTGCCTCTGTATCGACCCATCTCTAACCACAACTTCACGGGTCCTTAAGTGATGAGGGGAACCAGTGCCAGGCGCACAACGACAGCAGTAACAGACGTGGCCGTGTTGCTGTCGCCAGTAGAAGTCAGTCATTTACACGTCGCATTATAAATGTCGCAGGTGGCTCAAAACATCATTCGCACTCAGCATCTTCCCTCAAAACTAGGATCGCTTGTAGGCCCGCTGCCAAAGTGTGCCATTTAATTCGCCGATAAAGAAGCACACGTATGTGTCGTGTCATAGATTTGTTTTAAAAACATCTTTACAACTACAGCTTAATAGAATTAGCTTGCTTTGTCATCCTGTGCATTGCGTCTTCTGCATGCAAATTTGTCATCGCGGAAGGGGCCCGTGGGCATCACCGGGCTGTCAAACAGGCCTGCGGCACAAGAGTTGAGACCCCTGCTTGGAGCCCCTCCAACCTGGCATCCCGCTGGGAACCCTTCTCTGTGCCTGACTCTATCCTGCCTTGATTTGTTGGCTTTTAAAGTGTCATCACGGGCAGAATGAGGTGAACTTTCAAAAGTGGGGGGGGGTCCCCCTTCTGGCTGCACAAAATGGCCGGGGATCTCTGGGGGAGAGCCCCCCTTTTTAAAGTTTATTTATTTATTTTGAGAGAGACAGAGACGGCGTGAGTGGGAGAGGGGCAGAGAGACAGAGAAAGAGAATCCCAAACAGGCTCCGTGCTGCCAGCACCGAGCCGAATATGGGGCTCGAACCCACGAAACCACAAGATGATGACCCAAGCCAAAACCAAGAGTCAGACGTTACACAGGCTGAGCCACCAAGGTGCCCTGGGGGGAGAGCCCCCTTTTTTGATTCTGCAAGAGGTGCCTTTGGTGGTGACAGGGCTCAGCATGTCGAAGTCGAGTCCTGGGGAGACTGGGCCACCTCCTGGAAACTCAGGGGTCCTCGGTGCGGTTTGGGGTCGCAAAAGACGGCTGGAAAAAGTCTCTGGAATCAGCAAAACTTCAGATAACTTTGAAGGCCTGTCCTCGTGACTTGTACCAGCCCCAAGTGTTGCCTTAAGCCTGTGGGATGCTGCGTGCCGTCCCACTGAGGGAAGAAATTCCCACCCCTAGCCCATTCGCGGGGTTGAGGAGTTAGGACAAACAGGTGCATGTTCCAACAGGCATGTGTCCCTGTCCCCTCCCCTCTCCAAACAAGCACACGCCCTGCCATCTGGGAGCCCTGGCCAGCAGGCAAAGACCCTGGGTGCAGAGCCTCATCCTGTGGGCAGGCCAGACAGAGAGCCACGGCTGGCCTGCGTCCCTCGGAAAGGAGTGCTCAACATGTGCCTCAGTGGCCACTGCCCGGGTGTGCATCCCAAGATGCTAGAGCTAGCTGGTTCCCAGGGACCAATGGCTCCACCAAGGTGAGCCTTCCCAATGGACTCAAACCCCATTCCTAAAACTCATCTAGCTTCTCCTAGAGATTCTAGAGGATTCTCAATACACTTGGGTATCATTTGTTAGTTTTAACACACGGTCAAGGGTGTAGAGGAGGGCATGGCACTCCATCGCCTCTCCATAATGTCACCGATACTCAGAGCCGGCCCACGAAGCAAGCGACCTAAGCCCCTCAAGCACATTGCGTCAGTTAGCAACGCAGATTGCATTCTGGGCTGTGTTGGGACTTAAGACCGCAAGGATCGGAACACCAGGGAAATGTACCAGGTGAGAAAGGACTACAGAGCAGGCCTTGGTGGGTCCTTCCAGCTTTGTTCAGGTCGAAGTGACTGCACCTGTCAGCCGCCATGCCGATTCGTCGGGGGCGGGCGGGGGGGGGGGGGCTGTTTCGAGACCCTGTCAACTCAGCTCAGGAAGCTTCACCTTTGCTAATTGTGAGGTTTGGATGTGGGGACAGTTTCTGACCCGGTGATCTTTCCTTCCGTCTCCAGATGGATTGAATTAGACAGCCGAAGGCTGGAACTAAGGTTCCTGGCAAATCGCCCCGTCTCTGGTGTGTTCCCAGGGCAACAGGCCCGGGGGACGTGACGCTGGCGGGAGAGCGGGCCCCACCCGCCTGTCGGGACGGGTGTCCGGGAGACTGACTCACCTTCCGCCCCTGAGTGAGGCAGGTGCACCTCCTGGAGGGCTTTGGAGGTAAGACAGGATGCCCGCGGTGGTCTTCAGACACAGAAAATGTGATTCTTCCAAAGGAGCGGCTTCGGGACTCTGGGAAATCCTGTTCAGTAACGCAGCACATACATGTGCTGAGTGCCTACTGTGTGCGAGACACCGTACAAAGCCCAGTATCATCTGGGTGATCCGAGGCGGGTTCCGCTCTAGGGACGAAGCAGCAAAGTAGACGTGGTCCTCGCTCTTGGGGATCCTACATTCTCACGGAGGAGACAGAGGAGAAGTAAAGTAACAATCACGAAACAAGGTCATCTGAACCATGGCAAACGCCATAGAGAAGGTAAACCCAGAGGGGCGGCTCAGTCGGTTAAGCGTCCAACTTCAGCTCAGGTCGCCATCTCGCGGTCCGTGAGTTCGAGCCCCGCATCAGGCTCTGTGCTGACAGCTCGGAGCCTGGAACCTGCTTCGGATTCTGCTCCTTCTCGCTCTCTCTGCCCCTCCCCCATTCTGTCCCTCTCTCTCTCTCTCTCTCTCTCTCTCTCAAAAATAAACACTTTCAAAAATCTTTTAAAAAAAGAAATAAACCAAGAAACAGGATCAGCCTTGCCTGGTTGTGGAGGAGGGCTCCGGGTGCTGTGACACTCAATAGAGAGGCCTCTCTGAGTAGACAGTGTAGGCCGGTTCTGAATGACGAGAAAGCACCGATCCTGGGAAGACTGGGGAAAAGTCTCGGGCTGTGGGGTCAGCAAGTGCAAAGGCCCGGCGGTGGGAGGACGGAGCGGTGGCTACCAGTGCAGCTGTAAGGCAGAGAGCAAGGCAGACGAGCTCCAATACAGGCAGAGCCCAAGGCCAGGGAGACCCCGACAGGGGGCTCGCCTCGTATTCTTGATGTGATGGGAAACCACAGGAGGGTTCAAGCAATGAACCGACACCATCCGAGTAGCACTTTTGAAAAAAATCCATCCGGCTGCAGTACAGAGGTTCCAGGCACGGCCATGCTGTTGAGACTTGGCTGGGCTCTGGCCACCAAGAGTCATCGGACTGGTCGAGGTCACCGAATGGGTCCCTTGCACCTCTGCTATAGGGTCTTCACGTGTGAACTGCGGGGGTGAATCTGGTTGGGTCACGAGGGAGAATTGATCTTATAAAATGGGGAACCCGGCCGGAAGAGCCTGGTGATTAATGTGGACCCCGTCACCTCTGCCCCTGTGGCTCGCCCAGAGTCGGGTAGACAGTGGGCAGGACGCTGGGGGGCAATGCTTCCCTCGGGCCCCTGTGTCCTCAATGGGGGTGACAAGAACCGTGGGCCCACCGGCATGGTTTACCCTCAGGGGCTCCCCCTCCTGGCCGATCCCATCAACCCCTTTACCAGTGGCCTTCACGCCCTTGCCCGCTGTCCCCTCCCCCCGGAACCCCAGCCCTAGGCCCGGCTGCCTCCTCGGCTGCTCGCAGGTGGCTGAGCTGTGTTGGAAGAAGCCTACAGACTCCGAAGGTTGGTGTCACGGTAAATCCACGGCTGCAGGCTCACCTGTGCCTCAGCCCTGCCCCTCCCCCCAGCCATCGTCGGTTTCTCAGAGCAGAGCAGGCGTCCTCCAGCAGAGGACGGGTGTCCTCTGACCACACAGACTGTCCTTCAGGTGTGGAAAAGCTCTCCAAGGCCAGAGCTGGCCCACGTGGCCCTCACGTGGGGCTCCCTCAGCCACGGCTGGCACCACGGGCGGTCCCGCCACTCAGGGAGCAAACAACTCAAATCGAGACTTACGTGTTCCCAAGTAGAATCCGCGGGCTCGGGGAAAGCACTTGGAGGGGTTGTTTGTCCTTCCGCGGGGACATTCTGTCTTCAGCAGACAGGGACTCTGCCCCCCACCCCCGACCCTGGGGTGTGGGGTGGGGCCGGGGGTGGGGGGTGGGGGGTTGGGGCAGGGCAGGGAACAGGAAGGTGGGAAATCAAAATTCACCTCGGAGCTTTCCAGCCAAAACTCCCTTCAGGCCACTGATCGTCAATATGAAATATTGTGAATCCTACTTCTTTCAGAAATCTACGTCCGAGAAAGGCCCGGGCCAGCACTTGCGATATCAATAACCCAGAAGGGGAGCCTCCTCTAGATGCTGAAGGGGCAAGGCTGACCTGAATGTTCTGAGTATGCCAGGAGCCTCTGTCCCAGAAGCCTCTTCCTCAAGACGAGCCCTTCCCTGGGCGCCCCTTACTTACCTCCGCCCCCTGGCCAACTCTCTCCCTGCGGGCCCGTCCAGTCGCCAACCTCAGGCCCCTGCCCGTGTCATTCCTCTCCCTTCCGTGTAGACCAGGGACGATATTTGCCCGCCAGACCACACACTGCACGTCCAACCACCTGGGCAGGGAGCGTGCAGAAAAGACTGACCTCAGTGCCAAGCCAGACCTGGGGTCCAATTCGGGTGTCTCCAGTGGCTATAGCTTTGGACGTATCACGAAACGCTTCCAAGCATCAGTTTCGTCATCTATGAAATGGGTATAACCACTTCGGCCGCAGATCCTTGGCTGAACATAACAGAAATCCATTTAAACTGACTTGAGGGGAAAAAAAAAAAGTAGCTTATTGAGGGGATTCGTGGAGGTGAGGGACGATCGAGGAGGGTGCCAATAATGGGCCATCACAGCACCGGGCACACGGTAAGTTTCAGTGAATATCAGCAGCGATTATTAATAATAGCTTGCACCCTATCCCAGTGTCTGTACCTGAAAAGCAAAGGTGATGAACAGAGATAGAGATTTTCTCACATTCATGAACTTGGTATCTGTTCTCTTAGCGTCCTTAATAGTTCTACTTATTCCATAGAATTTTCCAGGCCCGGTGAGGGACTTCTATCTCATTTGTGTCATTTTTTTCCAACCAGGTCTTAATTTCTTTCTTATACGCTCTGCAGCAGGGGCAGAAGACATCATGGCTGAGCTACAGAGAGAGGGGAGTTGGGTGGGGGGGAGGGAGGGTGTCCTCAAGCTCCACCCACTTCCTCCCCACCGGCCCCAGGAGACCAAGCCATGGGGTCGTGAAGCTCCATCTACGTGAGGGGAGCATAGAGGGCATGGTGACCTCCAGGACACGGCCCACGCCCCCCCCCCCCACGTTTGCCATCCCCACGGCTTCCCGTAAGGGCTCGACAGACTTCCCAGATGTCCCCCGCTCTCTCTGCTCTGCGGGTGGTTGTTCTCCAGGGTTCTCAGGCTAGCGTGCCACAAAGCCAGCCACCTCAACTGCAAAATATTCGATCAAGCACGATATGATCAGGCTCAGTCACACAGACAGACCCACTGCGTGGTGTTTAGTCAGAACCTTGGAATCTGCAAGAGCCAACTTGAAATCCAGACTCCATCCTTAACTGGTTGAGTCATGTTGCTGAGGGCCAATTGTGCACAATCCCTTTTTTCCCCTCAATTTTTTTTATTATGGTAAAATACCTCTGACATAAAATTTACCACTTGAATTCTTTTTAAGGGCACAGTTCAGTGGCCTTATACACCACCCAGACATCCCCACCATCCATCTCCAACCACCCACCGTCCTACTCTCTGTCTCTGTGAATCTGACTACTCTCAGTCCCTTCTTTAAATGGGACACGATTGGCCCAATCTTTACACGATTGGCCCTTCCGTGCCTGGTTGAGTTTACTTCGCCTGACGTCTTCAAGGTTTATCCCTGTTGCAGCACGTGCTGGAATTTCCTTCTCCTTGAAGACTGAATAATATTCCAGGGTGTCACCTGCCACATTGGCTTCTCAGACACTTGGGTAGCTGGCACCTTCTAACTATTGCGAATAACGCTGCTGTGAACATGAGTGTGCAAATGTCTTCCTAGATCCTGCCCGATCTTTTTGATACATATCCACAAGTGGAAATGCTGGATCTGATGGTAAGTCTCTATTTCATTGCGTGAGGAACTACCAAGTGATTTTCCACTGTGGCTGCAGTGCATGCCCACCAACAGCACACCGTGTTTCAACTTCTCCACATCTTCGTCTATATTTGCTACTTTCTCTTGTCATTGGTTTGTTTTTGGTTTTGTTTTTTTGAAAGTCTCTTACATTCATTTTATTTATTTTTTTAACGTTTATTTATTTTTGAGACAGAGAGAGACAGAGCTTGAACGGGGGAGGGGAAGAGACAGAGGGAGACACAGAATCGGAAGCAGGCTCCAGGCTCTGAGCCGTCAGCCCAGAGCCCGACGCGGGGCTCGAACTCACAGACCGCGAGATGGTGACCTGAGCTGAAGTCGGACGCTTAACCGACTGAGCCACCCAGGCGCCCGGGTTTGTTTTTGATAATAACCACCCTCACAGGTGTGAAGTGTTATCTCATTGTGGTTTTGATCTGCATTTGCTTACTGATTTGTGGTTTTGATTGTGCATCTTTTCATGTGCACAACAGCCCTTTGAACACCCTCCTTGGAGAGACGCGTCCACACAAGTCCTTTGTCCGTTTATGACCTGGGTTGTTTGGGTCGTGTTGTTGTTGTATTTTGGTTGCATATATGTTCTGGACACTAGTCCCTTATCAGCTATGATTTGCAAATATTTTCTCCCATTTTATGGGTTGCCTTATGACTCCGTTGAGAGTGTCTTTCGATGCACACATTTTTTTTTTCATTTTCACAAAGTCCAATTTGTATGTTTCTTTAGCTACCTGTGGCTTTGGGGGTCGTGTCCAGGAACTCGTAACCAAATCCAGTGTCACGAAGCTTTTATCCTGTTTTCTTCTTAAGGTTTTATAGTTTTAGCTTTTATGTTTAGGTCCTTGATCCATTTTGAGTCAGTTTTCGTACATGGTGTTAGGTGAGGGCCCAGCTTCTTTCTTCTGCAGGCGGCTGCGTTTGTTGAGAAGCTGGTCTTTTCTCCCACTGCGTGTCTCTTGGCTCCCTTGTCAAAAGTCATGTGACCAAAAATGCAAGCGTTTGTCTCTGGGCTCTCTATTCTATTGTATTGGTCGATATATCTACCTTTTGGACAGTACCATAGTGTTTTCATTACTGGAGCTTTGTAGTCCTCCAATTTTGTTTTTTTTCAAGATTGCCTTGGCTATATAGTATTTTTTTAAGGTTTTTATTTATTTTAGAGAGACAGAGTACAAGTAGGGGAGGGGCAGAGAGAGAGGGAGACACAGAATCGGAAGCAGGCTCCAGGCTCCGAGCCGTCAGCACAGAGCCCGACGCGGGGCTCGAACTCACGAGCCGTGAGATCATGACCTGAGCCGAAGTCGGACGCTCAACCGACTGAGCCAGCCAGGCGCCCCTGGCTATCCAGTATGGAGAGTCTGAACTTCACCACTTGTAAAATGAGGGTGATACTTACATCTGCCTCACGGAATCCCGTTTGTGTGTGTCTGCGAGATGAGATAAGGCGTGGAAAGCACTTAGCACTTAGCATGAAATATAGTAAATTCTATATTAAAATTTTCCATTAATACAAAATGATGGAAAAATTCCTCGGATGAGTTCTGGCCCCTTCCAAAGTAACGGCTGTGGGTACTTGTGTGTGCCGCCCGCATCTTCGGGAGGACTAAGCCAGGCTCTCAGTACGTGTGGGCCGTGCCTCAGCATGAACAACTTTAGATGGGAGTCGTCAAGCCGGTGTTCAAACCACGGCTTTGCCACACAACAGCCTCCGTGACCTGGGGAGGAGACGTCCCACCTCCCTGAGAGAAGGATCCCAACTCAGAGTCTTTTAGGCTGGTGTGAAATGTACATGCTGCGTGTGAAACTCCCAGCCACGCGCATCGCGCACCTAGCAAGCACCAAATAAATTCTTTATTCCTGCTTCTCCATTTCTTCTCTCTCGTTTCATCCCTGCTCTGGACAGCTCGTTTCCCGGCTCTTCCTGGGAAAAGGGTACCCGCCACGGTCTCTGACACGAAGGAATTAACTATCTCTTTCAAGAAACAAGAAATACCTGTTTGCCCAAAATGGGGACAAATAATGCCAGATCCCACTGTTGGGAAAGCCCTGAGTCCACAGCGCTCGAGGTACTGTTAGGTCTGAGTCACCACGCCAGGTGGCTTTGCCAGTCCCAGAAGGCAGCGGTGCTCTACGGACGGGTGCAGCACAACCCAGGAGGTTATTTCTGTACTTTTCTGTATTCATCAGAAAATATTAACTGAATGTCCACCACCCAGGCTTGTGCCCACCACCACTGCCGGTCTTCAGGGAAGAAAGATAAAAATTCGCAGCACTACACGCAATGAAAATGCAGCCTCGATTCGCCTCTGTGCCTGTGTGGCTCTGTCGGTTAGATGACCGACTTCGGCTCAGGTCACGATCTCGCGGTTCATGGGTTCGAGCCCCGCATCGGGCTCTGGGCTGACAGCTCAGAGCCTGGAGCCTGCTTCCGATTCTGTGTCTCCCTCTCTCTCTGCCCCTCCCCTGCTCATGCTCTGTCTCTCTCTGTCTCAAAAATAAACGTAAAAAAAAAAAAAAAATTTAAAAAAAAAAAAGAAAGAAACTGCACTGGAAACAGAAAGAAATTCCCAGTGAATTAAGTCTAAGTGACAGAGCGACATCTGCCAAGCACGTTCCTATCGTGTCCGGGACCCCCGCTGCAGGTGCAAATTGACGGGAAAAACGCTGAACTCCCTGCCGTAGGGCTGGGTGTAAGGTGGACTGTGGAGTGATCCCAGGACGTGGGCTGGCGTGCAGTTTCCTCCTGTCTGCTGCCCAGATGCTAGACTAGGAAAATACCATCATAATGTGCCAGTGAGACTTCAAGGTCAAGGGCCAGGCTCAAGGTCCTTCTTTGTGTGTCCTTGTCGCTTGCTCTACCCAAGTGCTCATCCGTGTGAAAAAATGTGCGATTGCTGCTTTGGGAAACACATCTCCTGATTCTGACATCAAAGGACATGTTGGGTGCCTTGCTTGGCTTCAAAGGTGAAGCCAGTAAACATGGGTGATGAATGCATCGTGGACAGAAATAATGCTCCCCGGAGCCTCTTTGTCCTAATTGCTGGCTGGTAAACTTTGTACTACACCTTGAAAAAAGGTGAACAGAGGCACTCGGTTAAATGGATTAAAAAGCGTCCTAAGTGTGAGATCATTGATAAGTTCTCGTATATAATATTTTAAGACAAAGCGATGAAATCATGAAGAAAAGCACTTCAAATTTCAGGTTTTCCTCTCCACGGAGATTTGTTTTCCCACTGCTGGCAGCTGACATCCTTGTTTACCCCGAGTGTGGTAGGATTCATCATTCCCTGGGAATGTGACGCGAGGTTTTCCCAGCACCAGCCCTCCCTCAGACAGGAGGAGGCTGGAAAACAGAGCAGGCAAGAGTTCATTCCGAAAATCAGTCTTGAAACATAGATTAAAACCTAGACCTTCAGGTTATTCCAAATTGGTGAGGAAAAAGCTATTTACAGGCTGCAGTTAACCTCTGCTTTCCATCAGATGCTTCAAAATAAAACTGATGTTTCAGATCTATTGATATATCGACACACTTAAAGTTATAAGTTTTTACTTACCAAACAGAAAAAACAATGTTTATAAATCATTTTTGGAAGCTCTAGAGAATTCTGCAAAGTGGTAGGATTTTTGGCTGCAGTATGAGACAGCCCTGGTTCTGTTCTCCTTACCTACCAGCTTCCGCCCAGACAGGACCCACAGATGGTTCATCCAGTCACGCGAGCATGTGTGGAGAGTGAACATGGTCTCCACGGCCAAGAAAAACAATAAGCAACAAAGTACGAACCAGTCCGGGCACCTGGACCCTGACCATTCCGTCCCCGGAAAGAAGACCAGTCCCTTCCTGTATCTCGGTTCCTTTTCTCAGATCCTAAGTTACCAGGTCTAAGTCTGAGACCTTCCAAGATAAACAGAACCAGAGAGGTGCATGGACAATGGTGTAGACAGTGGCCCAAAAATGTTTTAGGGGCACCTGGGTGGCTCAGTCAGGTAAGCGTCTGACTGTTGGTTTCGGCTCAGGTCATGATCTCAGAGTTCACGAGGTTGAGCCCCCCTCTCAGCATGGGGCCAGTTGGGATTCTCTCTTGCATCCTTTCTCTGCCTCTCCTCTGCTCTCGCTCTCTCAAAATAAATTAGCTAATTAAGAAAAAAAGACTAAAGAAATGTGTTAAAATGAAAAAGCAATTTGCATACCGTCATAGAGTGTGGGTTTCTTTCTGCACAATGCTTATATGTTGTTACTGTATGCATCTGTGTATATTTAGAGTAAATTCTGGAAGAATATTGCCATGATGTAACACAAGATTATTGTAAGAAGGTGAAGAAGAGCTTAAATTCTACTTTACTTAAAGAGCTTAAATTCTCTACTTTACTTAAATTCTACTTTATTGTTGATAATAAGTGTGTATTCTGAAGTCAGAGAAAATTATTTCACTTTTAAGGAACAAACATGCAACATAAGTTCAAACCGATCATTTCTACATACAATCAGACATATTTTATGAATGGCAGAATGAGAGACTAAAAATAAGACTGTCTTTGCCCAGAGAAGTACGATCAAGGCCCCCATATCCCCATTTTTATGCCCCAAAGAATATAGGATAGTGAACAGGATCCGAATCATTTTTTTAGCTTTGACAGGAAGGCACTGAGCACATGAAGCAGAAGAGTTGAATAAATCCAATGTGGAAAATTACAAACCTGACCAGAATTCGTATCAGGGTTTCCAGTTAGTGCGAAGGTCAAGGCTGAACCCCAGCTCATTTTCCTCTTCTTTTTTCAAATAATATTGCGTAAAGTTACATTCTACTTTGTCATTCAGTTGCAAATAGTAAGCGTTTCCCGACATTGTTAAAAATTCTCCAGCAACGACTGTTGGCAAAGATGTGGAGAAAAAGGAACCCTCGCGTGTTGCTAGTGGGGCAGCTGCCGTGGACGGGAGTATGGAGGTTTTGCAAAATGTTAAAAATAGAAACACCATGGGATCCAGTAATTTCACCCAAAGAATGAAAACACTAATTTGAAAAGATACATGCAGGGGCGCCCGGGTGGCTCAGTCGGTTGAGCGTCCAACTTCAGCTCAGGTCATGATCTCGTGGCTCATGAGTTCAAGCCCCGCGTCGGGCTCTGGGCTGACAGCTCGGAGCCTGGAGCTGCTTCGGATTCTGTGTCTCCCTCTCTCTCTGCCCCTCCCCCATTCTCTCTCTCTCTTTCTCAAAGATATATACACCCCTATGTCTATTGCAGCATTATTTACAATAGCCAAATTATGGAAGCAACCCAAGAGTCCATCCATAGATGAATGGATAAAGAAGATGGGGTACATATGTACAATGGAAAATTACTCAGCCATTAAAAAAAAGGAGATCTTGCCATTTGCAACAACCTGGATGGATCTAGAGAGTATAACGCCGGGCAAAATAAGCCAGTCAGAGAAAGGCAAATACCATATGACTTCACTCATATGTGGAATTTAAGAAACAAAACAAACAAACAAAGAAAAAAAAAAAGAGAGACAAGGGGAAAAAAAACAGACTCTTAAACATAGAGAACAAACTGATGGTTACCAGCGGGGAGGTGGGGACAAAAAGAGGAAAATAATTCTTCAGGAAGAGACTTTAGTAGCATTGTAATCAACAACCATGATAGCTATGTAATAAGCTTTATCTTGGTTGATTTGGCCATGTGCCTATCGTTAGCCTTTTAGGTCTTTCATTAGCTATTAGAGAGAATCATGATTTATCAATTCATTAATTGACTAATTTAAGGAATCATCTTTGCTCACTTCCCATAGACTAGTCACTGAGCAAGGCACTGGGGACACGACATCAACAGAGCAGTCTCCTGACTGATGGAGTTCGTGGCCTGGCTGCAAAGCATTAACCGACCAAAGGCCTGCACTGCCATCCTGACCACTTTGCTGAGGAAGCGGAGTTTGATGACAGGTTATAATTGGGAACCTGACTGCCATCAGCTGAATTGTGCCCCCCCCACACACACACACGCGTACGCTGACGTCCCGTCCCCTAGTCCCACAGAAGGGAATTCCAATTTGGAAATAAGATCATCGTGGGGGTAATTAAGACGAGGTCATTTGGGTGGGGCCCTGATCCAATAGGATGGGTGTGCTTATAAAAAGGGGACATTTGGATGCAGAGACACACGGGGGGAATGCCACACGAACACGAAGATGACCACTTCCAAGCCAAGGAGAGGGAACTGTAGCCGACTCTCCCTCACGGCCTTCAGAAGGAACCATCCCTTCCGGTACCTTGACTGAAGACTTCCGGCCTCCAGAACTTGAGGCAGTAGGTTTCCGCTGTTTAAGCCACCAGGTCTGTGGCACTTTGTTAGGGTAGCCCTAGAGGGAGGCTTCTCGGAGGAAGTGACATTTAGCTGTGACCCGACAAGGATAGAGGAAAGGAGAATGTGCCAAAATTAAGATGAGGGGCCTTATCGGCATTGGATGTTGAGGTTTATTATTTGGTCAACGAGCAGGGAAGTGATGTGATCAGAGTGGTCCTTTTGTAGTCCAAGGTCCATGGAAGATAAGGGAAAGCACTCTGGCTGTTTTTTTGTTTTGTTTGTTTTGTTTTAATTTTTTTTTAATGTTCATTTATTTCTGAGAGAGAGAGAGACAGACAGAGTATAAGCAGGGGAGGGACAGAGAGAGAGGGAGACACAGAATCAGAAGCAGGCATCAGGCTCCGAGCTGTCAGCACAGAGCTTGATGCGGGGCTCGAACTCACAGACCGCGAGATCATGACCTGAGCTGAAGTTGGATGCCCAACCGACTGAGCCACCCAGGTACCCCAGCACTCTGGCTGTTTTAAGCAGAAAGGAATCTAACCCAGGGAACTAGTTGCTCACAGATTATTGGAAGGGCTGGAGGAACAGCCTGGAGACTGGGCCCAGAGGAGGGATTCCTAGACCATCACCACAGAGCTTACCTGCCAGGGGAGCCCCTGCCTGTATTGCAGTCAGGGATCTGAGGGGTCAGGAAGGTGGGGCTGAGGCTGCTGCCTTCGAACACTCCAGGGGGGCAGCAATCCCATGTTCACGGCTTCAACTGTAGCTGCAGGGTCGACACTGCACCTGCTAGACCCACGCCTGTCTCTCCCTGGCTCGCTCCGTGCTGACCCACATGGTCCACCTGCAAATTTGACGTAAGCTGAGCCTCGACTTCCTCTGGAAGCCAAGATGCATGGGGTCTGGGAAATCGGGTGTTCAACTGTCCAGCCTCTGCAGGAGAGGAACGTACGGTGGGAGGAGGGCGGGACACGTGTCAAATATGCCAAAGTACTGCATCTTCTTTAAAAGATCCTCTGGCTGTTGTGTAGAAAATGGATCGGCAGAGGCAAAGGTGGAGGCGGGAGGCCAAGAGGAGGGCAACGCCAGTGGTCAGGTGAGAGGCGCCGGGCGGTCAGGTTACAAGGGCAGAGTGGGATGGCGGCACGAGGCCTAGGCCTCCTGACAGTCACATCCACAGGACGTGCTCTGGTCCACTAGCCCTGCCTTCTCCTCTGGCCACATCTCTCTCTTGCCCGGATCTCTCCGTTCTTCCAGCTCCTTGAGCAGTATAAGCTTGCCCCTACCGTAGGGCCTTTGCACAAGCTGTTTCCCCCACCTGGGCTGCACTGCCTTGAGGCTTTTGCATGACTGATTCCTTCTTATCAAAGCCCAGATTGAATCCTACACCCTCAGAGAGGCCTCCTCTGACCACCCATGCTCCGGCCCGTCTACACATCACATTGCCTGTTTGATTTTTTTTAAGCATTGAAGGCTATGTGGTATGTTCTTGTGTGTTTGCCCTCTGAGCGGAGCCCCCGTATGTCCCCTCATCTCTGTGTCTTCTGTGCCCAGAACGGTGCCTGGTATACAGGTGACATTCACAGGGGGCAACGGGATATGGGAGATGAGAGAGGGAAGAGCCAGGGTTCACACTCAGGTCGCTGGGCCGGACAACTGTGCACATGACGCTGTCACCGAGATCTGAAGCAAAACGGGGACAGTGTTTGGGGAGAAGAAGAACACAAAATTGAAGTTTTTGATATTTTAAGTTTGAAAAGCCTATGTGGTAGACAGAGCAATGCACCCCCCCCCCCATGGTGTCCACATCCTAATCTGCAGAATCTATAACTCTGTGACCTTACACAGCAAAGATGCTCTGCAGATGTGATTAAGGGCCTAGAGGGGCGCCTGGGTGGCTCAGTGGGTTAAGCATCCGACTTCAGCTCAGGTCATGATCTCGCGGTTCGTGAGTCAGAGCCCCACGTCAGGCTCTGTGTGGACAGCTCAGAGCCTGGAGCCTGCTTCGGATTCTGTGTCTCCCTCCTTCTGCTTCTCTCTCTCTCTCAAAAATAAATAAACTTTAAAAACAATTTTTTTTAAGTTAAAGACCTAGAGATGGGGATATCATCCAGGTGAGCACAATGTAACCCAAAGATCCTTATAAGAGGGAGGCAAGAAACTCAGAGATAAACAAGGAGCTGTGGCCGCAGAAGCAGAGGTCAGAGCGACAGGAGGAAGTGGCAGGAGCCAGGAACAGAGGCAGCCTCTAGAAGCTGGGAAGACAAGGGAACGGATCCTCCCCTGAAGCCGCCAGAAGGATCCCGCACTGCCAACGACTTGATTTTAGACTTCCGACCTCCAGAACTGCAAGATAATAAATCTGCGTTGTTTTAAGCCACTAAATTTGTGAGAATTTGTCACAGCGGCAAGAGAAAACAAAAACAGCCTGTAAAACATTCAATGTAGAGATGTCGAGTAGACGGTAAATAAATCTTTGTTTGCATCTCTGATTCTTTTCAGCAGTAGGAGAGCGAATCAAAGAGGTATTGCCCCATTCCGTCTTTTACATCCTCAGATACGTCATTAAACTCCTTTACCGACACGTCATGCCAATGAGCTCTCTCATCAGGTATAGACAAGAAAGCCATCTCACCACACATCATTATGTTTGCAAATCTGATAATCAAATCATAATAATAGTGTCATTCTGGTTTGCATTTCCTTTAACTGTTAGCGAAGCAAAACATTATTCATATCTTTATTAGCTGATGGTAATTTCCTCCTCTGAAAATTACCTATTTCATCTTTTATTAGTTAGGATGACTTCATCCCAAGTAACAGAATACCTAACCTAAAAGCGGCTGAAACAACATAAGGTTCTTTAAAAATCTCGCATCACCAACGGTCCGGGGGAGGCTGTTGGAACCTGGGTTGCACTTAAGGTGACCTGTGGGCTATGGTCAAATGTTCCGCTTTCCGTAGCCCCCTCTGGACCATCTGCAGGGATCTTCCCCCAGTTCAAATTGCTTGGGCTTTTACAGCTACAGAACAGATCGTCCATACGTGTTTATTTCACCCCGGAAATGCCTGAAGGTCCTTCCCATAGGGGCGGGCACCTCCACTAGCCTGGAAGTTCCTTGGGAATCAGGATCGCATCCCCTACTCTGGGATCTCCCAAGCACCGAATCTTGGAGAGGCTTTTCCACTGTGGCACCATTTGCTATTATGATAAAATTTCTTTGGTACCTTTTTACCCACTCACCATATCCTTGCACACACACTTTTTCATCTGTCAGTCTGTTGGGAAGCTGCCCGCAAAGCACCAGGGCCTCGAGGTCGGTTCCCAGGGCCCCTCATCACACCTGGTCCCCGTGTCAGGGCTGGAAGATTCCTACAGCCTCTTGGGAGCTGGTGCAGAACAGGAACCCGGCCTGCTCCTTCATCCTCAACCAGCACACGGATGTTTTCTCTTCTTCGTCAGTCATCTGGGGCCTGTCTGACCTTTGAGTGTTTGTGATTCCAGAATATTGGATGCCTGCCCGATCAACCTCAGATTACAAATCAGAATTCTCTGCCTCGTTGCAATTGTTCTGCTCCCAAACAGAAGCTTTCCCAGGTCCTTTGACCTGGAGGCGGTGATTTTTTTTTTTTAATTTTTTTTTTAACGTTTATTTATTTTTGAGACAGAGAGAGACAGAGCATGAACGGGGGAGGGGCAGAGAGAGAGGGAGACACAGAATCGGAAACAGGCTCCAGGCTCTGAGCCATCAGCCCAGAGCCTGACGCAGGGCTCGAACTCACGGACCACGAGATCGTGACCTGAGCTGAAGTCGGACGCTTAACCGACTGAGCCACCCAGGCGCCCCTGGAGGCGGTGATTTTTTAAGTGATGGTGGACAAAGAGCATCTTTGAGATCTCTGTGTCGAACACGGTAGTTTCCTAGCTGGAACATGTACGGAACATTTGTTCTCTGCCGCATGGATATTTGCAGTTCTGGGGACCAGTACCGGAAGATACATAAAACTCCTTCGGTTAGGTTTTCCGTTAAATGTTTGTGAGAAATGTTTAACAAGAACTAGTGACAAAAAGATAGATGGGTCTGACGTTGTTGTTTAAGAGGGCAAGCCTTGGATGTAGCTCTCATCTTCTGCTTTCATCCTCTCCCCTGCGCCCTGGATCCAGAAGCCCAGTGGTCTATGTATGGCTCCCATCAAATGGATGTTCGAGGTGGTCAACTCGGCAGTTCCGATCTTGGTAAGAAGCCACCATGGATGAATTTAGCTGCCAAAACTCACGTCCTCCCAGCCCGCATCCTCACCAAACCAGTCCCCAAACTTTGATGATGGTCTCCTCAGTGGCTCTCTGGTCTGTCCCCTCCACTCCATTCCTATCAATATGGCACTAGGTAACTCTCCCTTCCTGTTACACTGGGATTACTACACAGGGTCCCCACCTGTCTCTCTCTCTCTCTCTCTCTCTCTCTCTCTCCTGACTGTTCTCGTGACTACTGAGGAAGGGACTTTGATATAGAACCATCTGTCTCCCAACCTCAACGGCACCCTCAGCACCCCTGGGTGCAAGGCTAGTTCTCAGCATTTTAAATGTAGGTTTTATTATTATTCAGGCATTGTCAGGCCTACAGATGGGGGATGGCCGCCACCGAAAAGACATTCTGTTAGTCACAGTTTCCAAGAGCAGGGGGCATGCCATGCCACGCGGGGAGGCCCTGGGTCACTCCGGATGCAAGGGGCAAAGGCAAAATGTGGGCAGAAGACTTTACTGCGGTTTCTGGGAGAAGGAACAGTTGAGGCAGGGCAAAGGATAGGCTGGTTTGAGTCCTTTCAGCAGGCTCTGGGGGCCTAGGGCTGCCCCTACTTGTCTGATCCCTGGCCCTGGGGGGATTAGAGCAGGTGGCTAGGGGCCTTGAGAGTGAGCACTGTTAAAAGAGGTGGTGAGGTGTGCGGGGGCTCTAGATTGGGTGGTTTGTGCGCAAAAAGTGAGCTCCTGGGCCCGTCTTTTGCTTTCCTTACGAATTAGCTAACACTGGGAGGGGTAGTCCCTCTCTGGTCAGCAGGGCTCTAGACGCCAAAACATCAGGTGCAGACACCAGAAAGTGTGGTTAGTACAGCCTGGAGTGCTCCTCCCTTCATTGCTGGCATAACTGATGGGCAGCATGTCACGGCATAAGGCTCCAGAGGTTTCCATGTGGCCTCAGGTCAGCCAGGAAGCTTCCCTGAGCCTTGGTTCCCCATCTGTGGAGGTTCACGGGACGAGATGTGGGTGACACTGGGGCACCTGGGTGGCTCGGTCGGTTGAGCATCCGACTCTGGCTCAGGTCTTGATCTCCCGGTTTGGGAGTTCGAGCCCCGCGTCGGGCTCTGTGCTGACAGCTCGGAGCCTGGAGCCTGCTTCGGATTCTGTGTCTCCCTCTCTCTCTGCCCCTCCCCCACTCATGCTCCGTCTCT